>NC_092158.1:94587771-94685271 GCF_045791955.1 Oncorhynchus clarkii lewisi | reverse complement strand
TCTGATACGTACCTTAGAGACGGTATGATTCTGTCTGATACGTACCTCAGACAGTATGATATGATTCTGCCTGATACGTACCTCAGAGACGGTATGATTCTGTCTGATACGTACCTCAGAGACGGTATGATATGATTCTGTCTGATACGTACCTCAGAGACGGTATGATTCTGTCTGATACGTACCTCAGAGACGGTATGATATGATTCTGTCTGATACAGTTGTCAGAAGTTTACATACACTTGGGTTGGATTCATTAAAACTACTTTTTCAACCACTCCACAAATTTCTTGTTAACAACCTATAGTTTTGGCAAGTCGGTTAGGACATCTACTTTGTGCTTGACATAAGTCATTTTTCCAACAATTGTTTACAGACAGATTATTTCACTTATTATTCACTGTGTCACAATTCCAGTGGGTCAAAAGTTTACATACACTAAGTTGACTGTGCCTTTAAACAGCTCCAGAAAATGATGTAATGGCTTTAGAAGCTTCTGATAGGCTAATTGACATAATTTGAGTCAATTGGAGGTGTACCTGTGGATGTATTTCAATGCCTACCTTCAAACTCAGTGCCTCTTTGCTTGACATCATGGGGAAATCAAAATGAATCAGCCAAGACCTCAGAAAAAAATTCTGGTTCATCCTTGGGAGCAATTTCCAAACAATTTCCACGGGACCACTCAGCCGTCATACCGCTCAGGAAGGAGATGCGTTCTGTCTCCTAGAGTTGAATGTACTTTGGTGCGAAAAGTGAAAATCAATCCCAGAACAACAGCAAAGGACCTTGTGAAGATGCTGGATGAAACAGGTACAAAAGTATCTATATCCACAGTAAAACGAGTCCTATATCGACATAACCTGAAAGGCCGCTCAGCAAGGCAGAAGCCGCTGCTCCAAAACCAGCTTTAAAAAAAGCCAGACTACGGTTTGCAACTGCACATGGTGGGGACAAAGATCATACTTTTTGGAGAAATGTCCTCTGGTCTGATGAAACAAAATTAAAACTGTTTGGCCATAAGGACCATCGTTATGTTTGAAGGAAAAAGGGGGAGGCTTGCAAGCCGAAGAACACCATCCCAACCGTGAAGGAAAAAGGGGGAGGCTTGCAAGCTGAAGAACACCATCCCAATCGTGAAGGAAAAAGGGGGAGGCTTGCAAGCCGAAGAACACCATCCCAACCGTGAAGGAAAAAGGGGGAGGCTTGCAAGCCGAAGAACACCATCCCAACCGTGAAGGAAAAAGGGGGAGGCTTGCAAGCCGAAGAACACCATCCCAACCGTGAAGGAAAAAGGGGGAGGCTTGCAAGCTGAAGAACACCATCCCAACCGTGAAGGAAAAAGGGGGAGGCTTGCAAGCTGAAGAACACCATCCCAACCGTGAAGCACGTGTTTTTATTTTTGAATTTTACCCTTTTTCTCCCCAATTTCGTTTCAAAACATTTATTACCCCGTTTTCTCCAATTTCATTTTTTTGTTTAGTAGCTACTATCTTGTCTCATCGCTACAACTCCCGTATGGGCTCGGGAGAGACGAAGGTTGAAAGACGTGTCCTCCGATACACAACCCAACCAAGCCGCACTGCTTCTTAACACAGCGCCATCCAACCCGGAAGCCAGCCGCACCAATGTGTCGGAGGAAACACTGTGCACATGGCGACATGGCGCACTGCGCCTGGCCCGCCACAGGAGTCGCTGGTGCCCGATGAGACAAGGATTTCCCTACCGGTCAAACCCTCCCTAACCCGGACGACGCTAGGCCAATTGTACGTCACCCCACGGACCTCCCGGTTATGACAGAGCCTGGGCGCGAACCCAGAGTCTCTGGTGGCACAGCTGGCGCTGCAGTACAGCGCCCTTAAGCCCTGGGCCACCCTGGAGGCAGCATCATGTTGTAGGGGTGCTTTTCTGCAGGAGGGACTGGTGCACTTCACAAAATAGATGGCATCATGAGGCAGGAAAATTATGTGGATATATTGAAACAACATCTCAAGACGTCAGTGTTGGAGATTTTCCAGTCATCTGGTGATTTTCAGTAACCTATACTGTTCTCTTTGAAGTAGAAAGAATAAACAGAATGAAGGCTGAGCCCATGTGAGTGTACAAAGCTAGATCAACATCGAATTGACCATTGGACACGTAAAAAACAGAACGTAAGCAGAATCTGTGTAGATGAGGCAAGGTTAACTAACAAGACGTGACAGGTCTGGGCCATATCTGATCTTGTGAAGGCTACTTGACACGCGCACACGTTAACCATACATTGATATTGTAGGTCTGAACTTGTAAAGACCTTTGGACAGGAACATTAGCTAAGGGGTATGCTTGTCACGCCACCAATAGAATCTATGCCCCAATATCTGAGCCAATAACAGAATGGAAACTATGTAACAAAGCAAATGGGGTGATGACATCATTCTGTAAAGGTGAAACTGTATAAAAGCCAAGCGCTAAGAATGAGGAGGCAGTTCTTCCATGGAGGTGCTTGGTATTTGTTGTCCTCAGCAATAAAATTCTAATTTGAAGCTCCGGTATCTGAGTAGTATTTGTTTTTAATATTTTCCCCAACATCAGTCAGGAAGTTAAAGTTTAGTCGCAAATGGGTCTTCCAAATGGACAATGACCCCCAAGCATACTTCCAAAGTTGTGGCAAAATGGCTTAAGGACAACAAAGTCAAGGTATTGGAGTGGCCATCACAACCCTGACCTCAATCCTATAGAACATTTGTGGGCAGAACTGAAAAAGCGTGTGTGAGCAAGGAGGCCTACAAACCTGACTCCGTTACACCAGCTCTGTCAGGAGGAATGGGCCAAAATTCACCCTACTTATTGTGGGAAGCTTGTGGAAGGCTACCCGAAACGTTTGACCCAAGTTAAACAATTTAAAGGCAATGCTACCAAATACTAATTGAGTGAATGTAAACTTCTGACCCACTGGGAATGTGATGAAAGAAATAAAAGCTGAAATAAATCATTCTCTCTACGATTATTCTGACATTTCACATTCTTAAAATAAAGTGGTGATCCTAACTGACCTAAGACAGGGAATTTTTACTAGGATTAAATGTCAGGAATTGTGAAAAACTGAGTTTAAATGATGTATGTAAACTTGTATGTAAACTTTCGACTTCAACTGTATATCTTTGTTTATTAATGTGTGTATCTATGTTAGCATGTATATCTCCGCTTAATTTGTATATCTCTGTTTAATGTCTGTGTATCTATGTTAACATGTATATCTCTGTTTGTGTGTGTATATCTATGTTAACATGTATATCTCTGTTTAATGTGTGTATATCTATGTTAACATGTATATCTCTGTTTGTGTGTGTATCTATATTAACGTGTATATCTCCCCCAGGTACACACCACAGCCCGACGCTGTGGGCGGGGACAAACTCAGGCAGTGTGTATGCTTATTTAATGTGTGTGTATCTATATTAACGTGTATATCTCTGTCTCCCCCAGGTACACACCACGGCCCGACGCTGTGGGCGGGGACAAACTCAGGGAGTGTGTATGCTTACGCGTTGGAGGTCCCGGGTGTGGGGTCGGGCCGTGGGCGGCCGGGGGGTGAGGGGAGCGGCTGTGTGGAGGCCGTGTTGGGGAAAGAGATCCAGCTGATGCACAGGGCTCCGGTCGTGTCCGTCTGCGTGCTGGACGGACGGGGGAAACCGTTACCAGAACCTTACCAAGCCTCTCTGGACCTGGCTACTGCTCCAGACATGACTAACCCACACTCTGTCCTCATCGCTTCAGAGGAACAACTCAAGGTACACACACACACACCTGTTGGGAATTACCTGTCAGTCAGGTATTCAGTCTCTCTAAGGTCAGTGTTGACAGGTATATTGTGTTGACAGGTATATTGTGTTGACAAGTATAATGTGTTGACAGGTATAGTGTGTTGACAGGTATAATGTGTTGACAGGTGTAATGTGTTGACAGGTATAATGTGTTGACAGGTTTAATGTGTTGACAGGTTTAATGTGTTGACAGGTATAATGTGTTGACAGGTATGTTGTGTTGACAGGTATGTTGTGTTGACAGGAGTTATTGTGTTGACAGATATATTGTGTTGACAGGTATATTGTGTTGACAGGTATATTGTGTTGACAGGTATATTGTGTTGACAGGTGTAATGTGTTGACAGGTGTAATGTGTTGACAGGTGTAATGTGTTGACAGGTGTAATGTGTTGACAGGTATAATGTGTTGACAGGTATAATGTGTTGACAGGTATAATGTGTTGACAGGTTTAATGTGTTGACAGGTTTAATGTGTTGACAGGTTTAATGTGTTGACAGGTATATTGTGTTGACAGGTATAATGTGTTGACAGGTATATTGTGTTGACAGGTATATTGTGTTCACAGGTTTAATGTGTTGACAGGTATAATGTGTTGACAGATATATTGTGTTGACAGGTATAATGTGTTGACAGGTATATTGTGTTGACAGGTATATTGTGTTGACAGGTGTATTGTGTTGACAGGTGTATTGTGTTGACAGGTGTATTGTGTTGACAGGTGTATTGTGTTGACAGGTATAATGTGTTGACAGGTATAATGTGTTGACAGGTATAATGTGTTGACAGGTATATTGTGTTGACAGGTGTATTGTGTTGACAGGTATATTGTGTTGACAGGTGTATTGTGTTGACAGGTGTATTGTGTTGACAGGTGTATTGTGTTGACAGGTGTTCAGTCTTCCTAAGGTCGGTGCGAAGACCAAGTTCAAGCTGACGGCTCATGAGGGTTGTCGTGTGCGGAGGGTTGCCATGGTGACTGTGTATTCCACGGCCCAGGAGGACTACAGTGAGACCAGTCTGGTCTGTCTGACCAACCTTGGAGACCTGCACTTGTTTAACGTACCTGCCCTACGGCCACAGGTAGGGGGGGGGTGTACCTGTTTAACGTACCTGCCCCACGGCCACAGGTAGGGGGGGGGGGGGGGGGTGTACCTGTTTAACGTAGTGTTTGTGTGTTTTGCAGTGTGTGTGTGTGTGTGTGTTTTGCAGTGTGTGTGTGTTGCAGTGTGTGTGTTGCAGTGTGTGTGTGTTGCAGTGTGTGTGTGTGTTGCAGTGTGTGTGTGTGTTGCAGTGTGTGTGTGTGTTGCAGTGTGTGTGTTGCAGTGTGTGTGTGTTGCAGTGTGTGTGTGTGTGTTGCAGTGTGTGTGTGTGTGTGTGTGTTTTGCAGTGTGTGTGTGTGTTTTGCAGTGTGTGTGTGTGTTTTGCAGTGTGTGTGTGTGTTTTGCAGTGTGTGTGTGTGTTTTGCAGTGTGTGTGTGTGTGTGTTGCAGTGTGTGTGTGTTGCAGTGTGTGTGTGTTGCAGTGTGTGTGTGTTGCAGTGTGTGTGTGTGTTGCAGTGTGTGTGTGTGTGTGTGTGTGTGTTGCTGTGTGTGTGTGTGTGTGTGTGTGTTGCAGTGTGTGTGTGTGTGTTGCAGTGTGTGTGTGTTGCAGTGTGTGTGTGTGTGTTGCAGTGTGTGTTGCAGTGTATGTGTGTTGCAGTGTGTGTGTGTGTGTGTGTTGCAGTGTGTGTTGCAGTGTGTGTTGCAGTGTGTGTGTGTGTGTTGCAGTGTGTGTGTGTGTTGCAGTGTGTGTGTGTGTTGCAGTGTGTTTGTGTGTGTGTGTGTTGCAGTGTGTGTGTGTGTGTGTGTGTTGCAGTGTGTGTGTGTGTTTTGCAGTGTGTGTGTGTGTTGCAGTGTGTGTTGCAGTGTGTGTGTTTTGCAGTGTGTGTGTGTTGCAGTGTGTGTGTGTTGCAGTGTGTGTGTGTGTGTGTGTGTGTGTGTGTGTGTGTGTGTGTGTGTTGCAGTGTGTGTGTTTTGCAGTGTGTGTGTTGCAGTGTGTGTGTGTTGCAGTGTGTGTGTGTGTGTTGCAGTGTGTTTGTGTGTGTGTGTGTTGCAGTGTGTGTGTGTGTGTGTGTGTGTTGCAGTGTGTGCGTGTTGCAGTGTGTGTGTTGCAGTGTGTGTGTGTGTGTGTTGCAGTGTGTTTGTGTGTGTGTGTGTTGCAGTGTGTGTGTGTGTTGCAGTGTGTTTGTGTGTGTGTGTGTGTGTTGCAGTGTGTGTGTGTTGCAGTGTGTGTGTGTTGCTGTGTGTTGCAGTGTGTGTGTGTTGCAGTGTGTGTGTGTGTGTGTGTTGCAGTGTGTGTGTTAACCTCTGTCTCTGTCTGTAGGTACGTTATGACTGTATCCGTAAAGAGGACATCAGTGGCATCGCTTCCTGTGTCTTCACAAGGAACGGGCAGGGTGAGAACACACACACACACAATATTGTTGATATGCATGTTTCCGTGTGTGCGTAGGGTTCTATGTGATCTCTCTGTGTGTGTAGGGTTCTACGTGATCTCTGTGTGTGTGTAGGGTTCTACGTGATCTCTGTGTGTGTAGGGTTCTACGTGATCTCTCTGTGTGTGTGTGTGTAGGGTTCTACCTGATCTCTGTGTGTGTGTGTGTGTGCAGGGTTCTACCTGATCTCTCTCTCTGTGTGTGCAGGGTTCTACCTGATCTCTCTCTCTGTGTGTGTAGGGTTCTACCTGATCTCTCTCTCTCTGTGTGTGTAGGGTTCTACCTGATCTCTCTCTCTCTGTGTGTGTAGGGTTCTACCTGATCTCTCTCTCTCTGTGTGTGTAGGGTTCTACCTGATCTCTCTCTCTCTGTGTGTGTAGGGTTCTACCTGATCTCTCTCTCTCTGTGTGTGTAGGGTTCTACCTGATCTCTCTGTGTGTGTAGGGTTCTACCTGATCTCTCTCTCTCTCTGTGTGTAGGGTTCTACCTGATCTCTCTCTCTCTCTGTGTGTGTAGGGTTCTACCTGATCTCTCCATCAGAGTACCAGCGTTTCTCCCTGTCAGCTAAAGTCATCACAGAACCTCTATGTACTGTGGAGCTGGAGAGACCTCTGGAGACACACATCAGGTCACTACTACACACTAACACCTCTGGAGACACACACTCTTCTCTTCTGGAGACACACACTCTTCTGGCTGTGCCGGGTGGAGATTATAACAGAACATGGCCAAGATGTTCAAATGTTCATGAATGACCAGCATGGTCCAATAATAATAAGGCAGAACAGTTGAAACTGGAGCAGCAGCACGGCCAGGTGGACTGGGGACAGCAAGGAGTCATCATGCCAAGGTAGTCCTGAGGCATGGTCCTAGGGCCCCGGTCCTCCGAGAGAGAGAAAGAAAGAGAGAATTAGAGCGAGCACACTTAAATTCACACAGGACACCGAATAGGACAGGAGAAGTACTCCAGATATAACAAACTGACCCTAGCCCCCCGACACATAAACTACTGCAGCATAAATACTGGAGGCTGAGACAGGAGGGGTCAGGAGACACTGTGGCCCCATCCGAGGACACCCCCGGACAGGGCCAAACAGGAAGGATATAACCCCACCCACTTTGCCAAAGCACAGCCCCCACACCACTAGAGGGATATCTTCAACCACCAACTTACCATCCTGAGACAAGGCCGAGTATAGCCCACAAAGATCTCCGCCACGACACAACCCAAGGGGCGGGCGCCAACCCAGACAGGAAGATCACATCAGTGACTCAACCCACTCAGGTGACGCACCCCTCCCAGGGACGGTATGAAAGTGCCCCAGTAAGCCAGTGACTCAGCCCCTGTAATAGGGTTAGAGGCAGAGAATCCCAGTGGAAAGAGGGGAACCGGCCAGGCAGAGACAGCAAGGGCGGTTCGTTGCTCCAGAGCCTTTCCGTTCACCTTCCCACTCCTGGGCCAGACTACACTCAATCATATGACCCACTGAAGAGATGAGTCTTCAGTAAAGACTTAAAGGTTGAGACAGAGTCTGCATCTCTCACATGGGTAGGCAGACCGTTCCATAAAAATGGAGCTCTATAGGAGAAAGCCCTGCTTCCAGCTGTTTGCTTAGAAATTCTAGGGACAATTAGGAGGCCTGCGTCTTGTGATCGTAGCGTACGTGTAGGTATGTACGGCAGGACCAAATCAGAGAGATAGGTAGGAGCAAGCCCATGTAATGCTTTGTAGGTTAGCAGTAAAACCTTGAAATCAGCCCTTGCTTTGACAGGAAGCCAGTGTAGAGAGGCTAGCACTGGTGTAATATGATCACATTTTTTGGTTCTAGTCAGGATTCTAGCAGCCGTATTTAGCACTAACTGAAGTTTATTTAGTGCTTTATCCGGGTAGCCGGAAAGTAGAGCATTGCAGTAGTCTAACCTGGAAGTGACAAAAGCATGGATTAATTTTTCTGCATCATTTTTGGACAGAAAGTTTCTGATTTTTGCAATGTTACGTAGATGGAAAAAAGCTGGCGTTGAAACAGTCTTGATATGTTCTTCAAAAGAGAGATCAGGGTCCAGAGTAACGCCGAGGTCCTTCACAGTTTTATTTGAGACGACTGTACAACCATTAAGATTAATTGTCAGATTCAACAGAAGATCTCTTTGTTTCTTGGGACCTAGAACAAGCATCTCTGTTTTGTCCGAGTTTAAAAGTAGAATGTTTGCAGCCATCCACTTCCTTATGTCTGAAACACATTCTTCTAGCGAGGGCAATTTTGGGGCTTCACCCTGTTTCATTGAAATGTACAGCTGTGTGTCATCCGCATAGCAGTGAAAGTTAACATTATGTTTTCGAATGACATCCCCAAGAGGTAAAATATATAGTGAAAACAATAGTGGTCCTAAAAGGGAACCTTGAGGAACACCGAAATTTACAGCTGATTTGTCAGAGGACAAACCATTCAGAGACAAACTGATATCTTTCCGACAGATAAGATCTAAACCAGGCCAGAACTTGTCCGTGTAGACCAATTTGGGTTTCCAATCTCTCCAAAAGAATGTGGTGATCGATGGTATCAAAAGCAGCACTAAGGTCTAGGAGCACAAGGACAGATGCAGAGCCTCGGTCTGATGCCATTAAAAGGTAATTTACCACCTTCACAAGTGCAGTCTCAGTGCTATGATGGGGTCTAAAACCAGACTGAAGCATTTCGTATACATTGTTTGTCTTCAGGAAGGCAGTGAGTTGTTGCGCAACAGCCTTTTCTAAAATTTTTGAGAGGAATGGAAGACTCGATATAGGCCGATTAGTTTTTTTAAATATTTTCTGGGTCAAGGTTTGGCTTTTTCAAGAGAGGCTTTATTACTGCCACTTTTAGTGAGTTTGGTACACATCCGGTGGATAGAGAGCCGTTTATTATGTTCAACATAGGAGGGCCAAGCACAGGAAGCAGCTCTTTCAGTAGTTTAGTTGGAATAGGGTCCAGTATGCAGCTTGAAGGTTTAGAGGCCATGATTATTTTCATCATTGTGTCAAGAGATATAGTACTAAAACACTTGAGCGTCTCTCTTGATCCTAGGTCCTGGCAGAGTTGTGCAGACTCAGGACAACTGAGCTTTGAAGGAATACGCAGATTTAAAGAGGAGTCCATAATTTGCTTTCTAATAATCATAATATTTTCCTCAAAGAAGTTCATGAATTTATCACTGCTGAAATGAAAGCCATCTTCTCTTGGGGAATGCTGCTTTTTAGTTAGCTTTGCGACAGTATCAAAAAGGAATTTCGGATTGTTCTTATTTTCCTCAATTAAGTTAGAAAAATAGGATGATCGAGCAGCAGTAAGGGCTCTTCGGTACTGCACGGTACTGTCTTTCCAAGCTAGTCGGAAGACTTCCAGTTTGGTGTGGCGCCATTTCCGTTCCAATTTTCTGGAAGCTTGCTTCAGAGCTCGGGTATTTTCTGTGTACCAGGGAGCTAGTTTCTTATGACAAATGTTTTTAGGGGTGCAACTGCATCTAGGGTATTGCGCAAGGTTAAATGGAGTTCCTCAGTTAGTTGGTTAACTGATTTTTGTCCTCTGGCGTTCTTGGGTAGACAGAGGGAATCTGGAAGGACATCAAGGAATCTTTGTGTTGTCTGTGAATTTATAGCACGACTTTTGATGTTCCTTGGTTGGGGTCTGAGCAGATTATTTGTTGCAATTGCAAACGTAATAAAATGGTGGTCCGATAGTCCAGGACTATGAGGAAAAACATTAAGATCCACAACATTTATTCCATGGGACAAAACTAGGTCCAGAGTATGACTGTGGCAGTGAGTGGGTCCAGAGACATGTTGGACAAAACCCACTGAGTCGATGATGGCTCTGAAAGCCTTTTGGAGTGGGTCTGTGGACTTTTCCATGTGAATATTAAAGTCATCAAAGATTAGAATATTATCTGCTATGACTACAAGGTCCGATAGGAATTCAGGGAACTCAATGAGGAACGCTGTATACCTCCCGTCCTCACACCTCCTGTCCTCTCCGTCCTCACACCTCCTGTTCTCCCCGTCCTCACACCTCCTGTCCTCTCCGTCCTCACACCTCCTGTCCTCTCCCGTCCTCACACCTCCCGTCCTCCCCGTCCTCACACCTCCCGTCCTCACACCTCCCGTCCTCACCGTCCTCACACCTCCTGTCCTCCCCGTCCTCACACCTCCTGTCCTCCCCGTCCTCACACCTCCTGTCCTCTCCGTCCTCACACCTCCTGTCCTCCCCGTCCTCACACCTCCTGTCCTCTCCGTCCTCACACCTCCTGTCCTCCCCGTCCTCACACCTCCTGTCCTCCCCGTCCTCACACCTCCTGTCCTCCCCGTCCTCACACCTCCTGTCCTCCCCGTCCTCACACCTCCTGTCCTCCCCGTCCTCACACCTCCTGCTTCACAATATCCAATGCTTATCTAGTTTGTGACACATTTTGTATTTTAATGAGGAGTCATCCACCTGTTGGGGTATCTTGATATCTACCACCTGTTGGGGTATCTTGATATCTACCACCTGTTTAGGTATCTTGATATCTAACACATGTTGGGGTATCTTGATATCTACCACCTGTTGGGGTATCTTGATATCTACCACCTGTTGGGGTATCTTGATATCTACCACCTGTTGGGGTATCTTGATATCTACCACCTGTTGGGGTATCTTGATATCTACCACCTGTTGGGGTATCTTGATATCTACCACCTGTTGGGGTATCTTGATATCTACCACCTGTTGGGGTATCTTGATATCTAACACCTGTTGGGGTATCTTGATATCTAACACCTGTTGGGGTATCTTGATATCTAACACCTGTTTAGGTATCTTGATATCTACCACCTGTTGGGGTATCTTGATATCTACCACCTGTTGGGGTATCTTGATATCTAACACCTGTTGGGGTATCTTGATATCTAACACCTGTTGGGGTATCTTGATATCTAACACCTGTTTGGGTATCTTGATATCTACCACCTGTTGGGGTATCTTGATATCTACCACCTGTTGGGGTATCTTGATATCTAACACCTGTTTAGGTATCTTGATATCTAACACATGTTGGGGTATCTTGATATCTACCACCTGTTGGGGTATCTTGATATCTACCACCTGTTGGGGTATCTTGATATCTACCACCTGTTGGGGTATCTTGATATCTACCACCTGTTGGGGTATCTTGATATCTACCACCTGTTGGGGTATCTTGATATCTACCACCTGTTGGGGTATCTTGATATCTACCACCTGTTGGGGTATCTTGATATCTACCACCTGTTGGGGTATCTTGATCTCTACCACCTGTTGGGGTATCTTAATATCTACCACCTGTTGGGGTATCTTGATATCTACCACCTGTTGGGGTATCTTGATATCTACCACCTGTTGGGGTATCTTGATATCTACCACCTGTTGGGGTATCTTGATATCTACCACCTGTTGGGGTATCTTGATCTCTACCACCTGTTGGGGTATCTTAATATCTACCACCTGTTGGGGTATCTTGATATCTACCACCTGTTGGGGTATCTTGATATCTACCACCTGTTGGGGTATCTTAATATCTACCACCTGTTGGGGTATCTTGATATCTACCACCTGTTGTATCTTGATATCTACCACCTGTTGGGGTATCTTGATCTCTACCACCTGTTGGGGTATCTTGATATCTACCACCTGTTGTATCTTGATCTCTCTGGAATGTAATGCCTCCAGATTGACTTTGATGAACTAATGAGCATAAGGTTTGAGATGAAAAAAATGTAAATAAAAAATTTGCAACAAAAAAAGGGTGAGATTGGACGACCTTGTCGTGTTCCTTTGTAAAACGTTAAACCTTGAGGACGTTCCATGACAGTTTGATACAGCTGTTCCATTATACCGAGTTCTAACAGCATCAACAACAAAAATGACCAAACTTCAAATGCTGAAGACAATCAAAGATAAAACTGTGACTTACTGTATGTATCAAATGCTTAATGAAAATCCCCCAAAATAAGATGACAGGGAAGTCATCCGAGAGATCACAATACTCAACCAAGTCTAACAGCAGCCTCAGATTATTAGATATATGGCGCCCTTTCATAAACCCTGATTGACGTTCATCAATCAGATCATTCAAGCACCACTTTAACCTTTTTCCTGCAAAGATTGAGGCTATACTTTTGTAGTGGTTATTTAGGAGTGGCAATATATAATGCAAACGCTGTGTCAGATTTCAAAAAAACTTTACGAAAAAAGCAAACCATGCAATAATCTGATTACAGTGTTCAGACCACAAAGCAGCCAAAAAGATATCCACCATATTGTGTAGTCAACATTAGTCAGAAATAACATGATAAATATTCACTTACCTTTGATGATCTTCATCAGAATGCACTCCCAGGAATCCCAGTTCCACAATAAATGTTTGATTTGTTCGATTAAGTTCATAATTTATGTCCAAATAGCTTCTTTTGTTAGGGCGTTTGGTAAACAAATCCAAACGCGCGTGCAGGTCCAGCCGAACGTCGGACGAAAAGTTCAAAAAGTTATATTACAGGTCGTAGAAACTTGTCAAACTAAGTATAGAATCGATCTTTAGGATGTTTTTATCATAAATCTTCAATAAAGTTCCAACCGGAGAATTCCATTGTCTGTAGAAAAGCAATGGAACGAGAGCTAACTCTGTCGTGACTCCGCGTCACGAGCCTGTTGCACTGTGCCAGACACCTGGCTCAATCCCCTCTCATTCAGCCCCCCTTCATAGTAGAAGCCTCAAACAAAGTTCTAAAGAATGTTGACATCTATTGGAAGTCTTAGGAAGTGCAATATGACCCCATTTACACTGTATATTGGAATGGCAAAGAGTTGAAAACCTACAAACCTCAGATTGCCCACTTCCTGGTTGGATTTTTCTCTGGTTGTTGCCTGCCATATGAGTTCTGATATACTCACAGACATCATTCAAACAGTTTTAGAAACTTCAGAGTGTTTTTCATCCAATACTACTAATAATATGCATATATTAGCATCTGGGACTGAGTAGCAGGCAGTTTACTCTGGGCACCTTATTCATCCAAGCTACTCAATACTGCCCCCATCACCAAGAAGTTAAGAGATCCTTGTGAGGTTGAGGTATAAGAGTAATAAACCCTTGCTTCAGAGAGGCAGGTAGTTCTCCCTTCTTTATAGCCCCCTTTAAAGGTTTCAAGTCAAAATGGTGCGTTTTTTTTCATAGGTTTTGTCAAATTGAGGTTAATCCATCACAACCTGGAGATTTGTTATTTTGAAACTGAGAAACACCATATTGGATGTCCATAGTGGATACGTCTTGACAACAAGACAGATTTCAAATCTTCACTAACCGAGTTAACATTCTCTCAAGGTGATCCTTAGTCACTCAAACTGTTATCTAAGAAGTTTCTCATAAAACATAGTGTTCAAGTAGTCTGATATCTCTCTGTCCTCAGAGGATACCCCATTCATCTGAGTGGTAGTCTGATATCTCTCTGTCCTCAGAGGATACCCCATTCATCTGAGTGGTAGTCTGATATCTCTCTGTCCTCAGAGGATACCCCATTCATCTGAGTGGTAGTCTGATATCTCTCTGTCCTCAGAGGATACCCCATTCATCTGAGTGGTAGTCTGATATCTCTCTGTCCTCAGAGGATACCCCATTCATCTGAGTGGTAGTCTGATATCTCTCTGTCCTCAGAGGATACCCCATTCATCTGAGTGTTAGTCTGATATCTCTCTGTCCTCAGAGGATACCCCATTCATCTGAGTGGTAGTCTGACATCTCTCTGTCCTCAGAGGATACCCCATTCATCTGAGTGGTAGTCAGATATCTCTCTGTCCTCAGAGGATACCCCATTCATCTGAGTGGTAGTCTGATATCTCTCTGTCCTCAGAGGATACCCCATTCATCTGAGTGGTAGTCTGATATCTCTCTGTCCTCAGAGGATACCCCATTCATCTGAGTGGTAGTCTGACATCTCTCTGTCCTCAGAGGATACCCCATTCATCTGAGTGGTAGTCTGATATCTCTCTGTCCTCTGAGGATACCCCATTCATCTGAGTGGTAGTCTGATATCTCTCTGTCCTCAGAGGATACCCCATTCATCTGAAGTTCCTGAAGTGTGTTGAGTTCCCCTCTCCTCTTTTCCAAATAATAAAAGTGATCTGCTGTTCTCTTCTTTTTGCCCTTTTCACGCCATTGTTTCCTGGACGGCTTTCCTGAAGGCTCCTCTAGCCTTGTAAAATCATTCAATTTAGCTTCCTCATTAAGATCAAGATGCTCAATTTTAATTTATTTATCCTTTATTTAACTAGGCAAGTCAGTTAAGAACAAATTCTTATTTTCAATGACGGCCTAGGAACAGTGGGTTAACTGCCTTGTTCAGGGGCAGAACGACAGATTTTTACCTTGTCAGCTCGGGGATTTGATTTAGAAACCTTTGCGGTTACTGGTCCAACGCGCTAACCACTAGGCTGCGCCGCCCCAGTATCAACAACACAGTGAGCTACTGCTCTGATGCTGTTCTCTGTCTCCATAGCGACGACGCAGCCATGCCTCTCCGGGCCAACGGAACTCACCGGAACCAGGCTGAAGGTACGTGCAACGCTTCTCATTGGTCCTTCTGCTAACCGTTACTAGGTGGCTGTCAACCAATCCCCTTTCACATTGCCTCAGTCTGACCTCTAACCCCTGACCCCCAGGGTTAAACGAGGACCCCCAGTGTGGCCTGTCCTCCCCGCCTCCCCTCTCCCCTCTGGACTCCCCCCTCAGCATGGCTGACGTCAGCCTGGACACCACCGGAGAACTCACTGTAGAGGACGTCAGGGACTTCCTCACGTAAGATATTACAATAACACGTCATTTAACAGACGTTCTTATCCAGAGACTCAGTTATATTAACACGTTAGTCATTTAACAGACGTTCTTATCCAGAGACTCAGTTATATTAACATGTTAGTCATTTAACAGACGTTCTTATCCAGAGACTCAGTTATATTAACATGTTAGTCATTTAACAGACGTTCTTATCCAGAGACTCAGTTATATTAACATGTTAGTCATTTAACAGACGTTCTTATCCAGAGACTCAGTTACATTAACATGTTAGTCATTTAACAGGATCATCCTTGACTAAGGCCTGGTCTGTCTCTAGTGTTATAACAGCATCATAACATCCTTGACTAAGGCTTGGTCTGTCTCTAGTGTTATAACCGGATCATTCTTGACTAAGGCTTGGTCTGTCTCTAGTGTTATAACAGGATCATCCTTGACTAAGGCTTGGTCTGTCTCTAGTGTTATAACAGGATCATCCTTGACTAAGGCTTGGTCTGTCTCTAGTGTTATAAAAGCATCATCCTTGACTAAGGCTTGGTCTGTCTCTAGTGTTATAACAGCATCATAACATCCTTGACTAAGGCTTGGTCTGTCTCTAGTGTTATAACCGGATCATCCTTGACTAAGGCTTGGTCTGTCTCTAGTGTTATAACAGGATCATCCTTGACTAAGGCTTGGTCTGTCTCTAGTGTTATAACAGCATCATAACATCCTTGACTAAGGCCTGGTCTGTCTCTAGTGTTATAACAGCATCATCCTTGACTAAGGCTTGGTCTGTCTCTGGCGTTATAACAGCATCATCCTTGACTAAGGCCTGGTCTGTCTCTAGTGTTATAACAGCATCATCCTTGACTAAGGCTTGGTCTGTCTCTGGTGTTATAACAGCATCATCCTTGACTAAGGCCTGGTCTGTCTCTAGTGTTATAACAGGATCATCCTTGACTAAGGCCTGGTCTGTCTCTAGTGTTATAACAGCATCATAACATCCTTGACTAAGGCCTGGTCTGTCTCTAGTGTTATAACAGCATCATCCTTGACTAAGGCTTGGTCTGTCTCTAGTGTTATAACATCATAATCCTTGACTAAGGCTTGGTCTGTCTCTAGTGTTATAACAGCATCATAACATCCTTGACTAAGGCCTGGTCTGTCTCTAGTGTTATAACATCATCATCGTTGACTAAGGCTTGGTCTGTCTCTAGTGTTATAACAGCATCATCCTTGACTAAGGCCTGGTCTGTCTCTAGTGTTATAACAGCATCATCCTTGACTAGGGCTTGGTCTGTCTCTAGTGTTATTACAGGATCATCCTTGACTAGGGCCTGGTCTGTCTCTAGTGTTATAACAGCATCATAACATCCTTGACTAAGGCTTGGTCTGTCTCTAGTGTTATAACAGCATCATAACATCCTTGACTAAGGCCTGGTCTGTCTCTAGTGTTATAACATCCCTGACTAAGGCCTGGTCTGTCTCTAGTGTTATAACAGCATCATCCTTGACTAAGGCCTGGTCTGTCTCTAGTGTTATAACATCCCTGACTAAGGCCTGGTCTGTCTCTAGTGTGGATGTAATCACGGCCACCTGGTGAGGTTAGCATAGGGCTAAATGTGCCAGGTTATGTAATGGGAACAGCTAGCATAGGGCTAAATGTGCCAGGTTATGTAATGGGAACAGCTAGCGTAGGGCTAAATGTGCCAGGTTATGTAATGGGAACAGCAAGCGTAGGGCTAAATGTGCCAGGTTATGTAATGGGAACAGCTAGCGTAGGGCTAAATGTGCCAGGTTATGTAATGGGAACAGCTAGCGTAGGGCTAAATGTGCCTGGTTATGTAATGGGAACAGCTAGCGTAGGGCTAAATGTGCCAGGTTATGTAATGGGAACAGCAAGCGTAGGGCTAAATGTGCCAGGTTATGTAATGGGAACAGCTAGCGTAGGGCTAAATGTGCCTGGTTATGTAATGGGAACAGCTAGCGTAGGGCTAAATGTGCCAGGTTATGTAATGGGAACAGCTAGCGTAGGGCTAAATGTGCCAGGTTATGTAATGGGAACAGCTAGCATAGGGCTAAATGTGCCTGGTTATGTAATGGGAACAGCTAGCGTAGGGCTAAATGTGCCTGGTTATGTAATGAGAACAGCTAGCATAGGGCTAAATGTGCCTGGTTATGTAATGGGAACAGCTAGCGAAGGGCTAAATGTGCCTGGTTATGTAATGGGAACAGCTAGCATAGGGCTAAATGTGCCAGGTTATGTAATGGGAACAGCTAGCATAGGGCTAAATGTGACAGGTTATGTAATGGGAACAGCTAGCATAGGGCTAAATGTGCCTGGTTATGTAATGGGAACAGCTAGCATAGGGCTAAATGTGCCTGGTTATGTAATGGGAACAGCTAGCATGTAGCCTTTGATCACATGAGTCTGTGTCAATGATTTTAATTGGCTGATGCTTAAACGTAAACTTTTTATAATATTCGTAAGTATGGACCCCTAGGTTCTTGGGAAATGGGCAGGGACACACTCAGACACGTCAGCACAAATACATGGTCATTTTATTCACGTGCGTGTGTGTGTGTGTGTGTAGTTCCGTGGACGAGGTAGAGAATAACTTGAGGAACATCACAGAGGAGGACGGATGCTCTCTAGGAGTCCTGATCACCTGACCAGGTAACGACACACTATACACGTTATACACACACACCCACACGTTATTTATACACACACATTATACCCCCCTACCCCAGGGTTCTCCTCGTTATACCCCATTACCCCAGGGTTCTCCTCATTATACCCAGGGTTCTCCTCATTATACCCAGGGTTCTCCTCATTATACCCCCCTACCCCAGGGTTCTCCTCATTATACCCCCCTACCCCAGGGTTCTCCTCATTATACCCCCTACCCCAGGGTTCTCCTCATTATACCCAGGGTTCTCCTCATTATACCCCCCTACCCCAGGGTTCTCCTCATTATACCCCCTACTCCAGGGTTCTCCTCATTATACCCCCCTACCCCAGGGTTCTCCTCATTATACCCAGGGTTCTCCTCATTATACCCCCTACCCCAGGGTTCTCCTCTTTATACCCCCCTACCCCAGGGTTCTCCTCATTATACCCAGGGTTCTCCTCATTATACCCCCCTACCCCAGGGTTCTCCTCATTATACCCCCTACCCTAGGGTTCTCCTCATTATACCCCCCTACCCCAGGGTTCTCCTCATTATACCCCCCTACCCCAGGGTTCTCCTCATTATACCCAGGGTTCTCCTCATTATACCCCCCTACCCCAGGGTTCTCCTCATTATACCCCCCTACCCCAGGGTTCTCCTCATTATACCCCCCTACCCCAGGGTTCTCCTCATTATACCCCCCTACCCCAGGGTTCTCCTCATTATACCCCCTACCCCAGGGTTCTCCTCATTATACCCCCCTACCCCAGGGTTCTCCTCATTATACCCCCTACCCCAGGGTTCTCCTCTTTATACCCCCCTACCCCAGGGTTCTCCTCATTATACCCAGGGTTCTCCTCATTATACCCCCACTGTAATTATGTTCCGGCCCCCTGACCATCAGCTCTCCTCTCCCCCCTCTCTTGCTCTCCTCTCTCCCCCCTCTCTTGCTCTCCTCTCTCCCCCCTCTCTAGTTCTCCTCTCTCCCCCCTCTCTAGCTCTCCTCTCTCCCCCCTCTCTAGCTCTCCTTTCTCCCCCCTCTCTAGCTCTCCTCTCTCCCCCCTCTCTAGCTCTCCTCTCTCCCCCCTCTCTAGCTCTCCTCTCTCCCCCCTCTCTAGCTCTCCTCTCTCCCCTCTCTCTAGCTCTCCTCTCTCCCCTCTCTCTTGCTCTCCTCTCTCCCCTCTCTCTAGCTCTCCTCTCTCCCCCCTCTCTAGCTCTCCTCTCTCCCCTCTCTCTAGCTCTCCTCTCTCCCCTCTCTCTTGCTCTCCTCTCTCCCCTCTCTCTAGCTCTCCTCTCTCCCCCCTCTCTAGCTCTCCCCTCTCTCTTGCTCTCCTCTCTCCCCCCTCTCTAGCTCTCCTCTCTCCCCCCTCTCTAGCTCTCCCCTCTCTCTTGCTCTCCTCTCTCCCCTCTCTCTTGCTCTCCTCTCTCCCCTCTCTCTAGCTCTCCTATCTCCCCCCTCTCTAGCTCTCCCCTCTCTCTAGCTCTCCTCTCTCCCCTCTCTCTAGCTCTCCTCTCTCTCTAGCTCTCCTCTCTCCCCCCTCTCTAGCTCTCCTCTCGCCCCCCTCTCTAGCTCTCCTCTCTCCCCTCTCTCTTGCTCTCCTCTCTCCCCTCTCTCTTGCTCTCCTCTCTCCCCTCTCTCTTGCTCTCCTCTCTCCCCTCTCTCTTGCTCTCCTCTCTCCCCTCTCTCTAGCTCTCCTCTCTCCCTCCTCTCTAGCTCTCCTCTCTAGCTCTCTTCTCTCTTCCTTAAATATCTAGTCTGTTGCCCTCTGGTGGACACATCATGTGACCATTCCATTTTGATCCCAGAGATGCTAGAAGGCCAAGTGTGTTGATGTCTGTCTGTCCACCAGGTCTGTCTGTGTTGAGGAGTGAAACCTGTTCTGTTCCAGACCTACTATAGATGTCTGTCTGTCCTTCCAACAGGTCTGTCTGTGTTGAGGAGTGAAACCTGCTCTGTTCTAGACCTACTATAGATGTCTGTCTGTCCTTCCAACAGGTCTGTCTGTGTTGAGGAGTGAAACCTGCTTTGTTCCAGACCTACTACAGATGTCTGTCTGTGTTGAGGAGTGAAACCTGCTTTGTTCCAGACCTACTATAGATGTCTGTCTGTGTTGAGGAGTGAAACCTGCTTTGTTCCAGACCTACTATAGATGTCTGTCTGTCCTTCCAACAGGTCTGTCTGTGTTGTGGGAGGATCTGGACTACAGACAGACATCATGGGATGCTACCTGCCACTCCTCCTCCTCTCCTCCCCCCCCATCACGGCCTTCCAGTCCTGGGGTTGTTGGACTGACCATGTGACCACTTCGGCTACTGAGGAAAGGACTGAAGAACGTCATGATGAACTGTTATCTAACCACTAACACACTACACCTAGTCAACACGTTGGGATGGACCTCCTCTTCATCCCTCCTCTATCCCTTTATCCCTCCTCCATCCCTCCTCTATCCCTACTTCATCTATCCCTCCCTCCATCTGTGAACTTAATGTTGAGTAGAGAGATGCCTAACACAGTGAAGTAAACAATATTACCTTTCCCCAGTATTACATGTTATTAACATGAAGGAACTAACCACGAAGGCTTTTCTATTGATGATGTTGCTATAGATACACTATGTTTTCTATACGTCTGATCAATGCTATTTTATATTCTAGGTAGTCTGGAGCGCTAAGCTAACGGTCTGTCTAGAGCTAACGGTTAGCTAACGGTCTGTCTAGAGCTAACGGTTAGCTAACGGTCTGTCTAGAGCTAACGGTCTGTCTAGAGCTAACGGTTAGCTAACGGTCTGTCTAGAGCGAACGGTTAGCTAACGGTCTGTCTAGAGCTAACGGTTAGCTAACGGTCTGTCTAGAGCTAACGGTTAGCTAACGGTCTGTCTAGAGCTAACGGTTAGCTAACGGTCTGTCTAGAGCTAACGGTTAGCTAACTGTCTGTCTAGAGCTAACGGTTAGCTAACTGTCTGTCTAGAGCTAACGGTTAGCTAACTGACTGTCTAGAGCTAACGGTTAGCTAACTGACTGTCTAGAGCTAACGGTTAGCTAACTGACTGTCTAGAGCTAACGGTTAGCTAACTGTCTGTCTAGAGCTAACGGTTAGCTAACTGTCTGTCTAGAGCTAACAGTTAGTTAACTGCTACCTGTCAAGAGCCCACTGTCTGTCTAGAGCTAACGGTTAGCTAACTGTCTGTCTAGAGCTAACAGTTAGCTAACTGCTACCTGTCAAGAGCTGTCTAGAGCCAACTGTCTGTCTAGAGCTAACGGTTAGCTAACTGTCTGTCTAGAGCTAACAGTTAGCTAACTGCTACCTGTCAAGAGCTGTCTAAAGCCAACTGTCTGTCTAGAGCTAACAGTTAGCTAACTGCTACCTGTCTAGAGCCAACTGTCTGTCTAGAGCTAACGGTTAGCTAACTGTCTGTCTAGAGCTAACGTTTAGCTAACTGTCTGTCTAGAGCTAACTGTCGGCTAAATGCTATCTGTCAAGAGCGCTAACTGAATTGTTTTAATAATGGAAGGAATTCAGGCCAGCTGAATCTCAATAGTCTGAAGATGCTTCCTCTCGTCTCCTCACCTCTCCTTCGTCTGCGCAGGAAAACGGTATAAAGAATATATGATGAGGGAATTCGGTTTCAGGTGACCAGGTCTTTCAGATCAGAAGGAGGAGAAGACAAGCTACTTTAGACTGTTGGGACGCTGTCTGGGTGAAGCAGTGTGTTCTGGGTAACAGAGGAGGACCCTATCACAAGTCAACAATTATTTTAACCTTTTTAAAAAACTTTTACAGTGTAAAATATCTTTAGGTTGGGACCCAGAGGAGACGAGACAGGTTCTATCAAACGATCAGAGAACGTAGAACCTGTCACCATAGTTAACGCTAAGCAGTATAATGTGGTTGGGTCAGGGGACCTCTGTGTTAAAGGGACCTCATTAAGGACTGTAGCAGAGCAGAGAGGAGGGTCTGTCTCCGCCTGCCTCACTCACTAACCACTCGTAGCCATGGGAACCAGGACCAGAGTCTCTGTTTCCTGTAGAGTTCTGATCCTCTAGTGGTGCTGAAGGAGAATGTTAATAAAGTATTTACTCCTAAACACCTGTCTGTCTGTCTGTCTGTCTGGTGGCTTCATGTCTGTCTGTCTCTCTCTCTCGTGGCTTCATGTCTGTCTGTCTGTCTGTCTGGTGGCTTCATGTCTGTCTGTCTGTCTCTCTCTCTCGTGGCTTCATGTCTGTCTGTCTCTGTCTGGTGGCTTCATGTCTGTCTGGACCTCCTGTCTAACGACGGGCCATTCTGGGATGTTAGATGGTTCCTCATCCTGACCGTAGTCTACAGGCCAGGAGCAACTGGGATGTTAGATGGTTCCTCACCCTGACCGTAGTCTACAGGCCAGGAGAAACTGGGATGTTAGATGGTTCCTCACCCTGATGTTAGATGGTTCCTCATCCTGATTGTAGTCTACAGGCCAGGAGAAACTGGGATGTTAGATGGTTCCTCACCCTGATCGTAGTCTACAGGCCAGGAGAAACTGGGATGTCAGATGGTTCCTCACCCTGACCGTAGTCTACAGGCCAGGAGAAACTGGGATGTTAGATGGTTCCTCATCCTGACCGTAGTCTACAGGCCAGGAGAAACTGGGATGTTAGATGGTTCCTCACCCTGATCGTAGTCTACAGGCCAGGAGAAACTGGGATGTCAGATGGTTCCTCACCCTGACCGTAGTCTACAGGCCAGGAGAAACTGGGATGTTAGATGGTTCCTCATCCTGACCGTAGTCTACAGGCCAGGAGAAACTGGGATGTTAGATGGTTCCTCACCCTGATGTTAGATGGTTCCTCATTCTGACTGTAGTCTACAGGAGAAACTGGGATGTTAGATGGTTCCTCACCCTGACCGTAGTCTACAGGCCAGGAGAAACTGGGATGTTAGATGGTTCCTCATCCTGACCGTAGTCTACAGGGCAGGAGAAACTTGGATGTTAGATGGTTCCTCATCCTGACCGTAGTCTACAGGAGAAACTGGGATGTTAGATGGTTCCTCATCCTGACCGTAGTCTACAGGAGAAACTGGGATGTTAGATGGTTCCTCACCCTGACCGTAGTCTACAGGACAGGAGAAACTGGGATGTTAGATGGTTCCTCATCCTGACCGTAGTCTACAGGCCAGGAGAAACTGGGATGTTAGATGGTTCCTCACCCTGATCGTAGTCTACAGGCCAGGAGAAACTGGGATGTCAGATGGTTCCTCACCCTGACCGTAGTCTACAGGCCAGGAGAAACTGGGATGTTAGATGGTTCCTCATCCTGACCGTAGTCTACAGGCCAGGAGAAACTGGGATGTTAGATGGTTCCTCACCCTGATGTTAGATGGTTCCTCATCCTGACTGTAGTCTACAGGAGAAACTGGGATGTTAGATGGTTCCTCACCCTGACCGTAGTCTACAGGCCAGGAGAAACTGGGATGTTAGATGGTTCCTCATCCTGACCGTAGTCTACAGGGCAGGAGAAACTTGGATGTTAGATGGTTCCTCATCCTGACCGTAGTCTACAGGAGAAACTGGGATGTTAGATGGTTCCTCACCCTGACCGTAGTCTACAGGCCAGGAGAAACTGGGATGTTAGATGGTTCCTCACCCTGACCGTAGTCTACAGGCCAGGAGAAACTGGGATGTTAGATGGTTCCTCACCCTGACCGTAGTCTACAGGCCAGGAGAAACTGGGATGTTAGATGGTTCCTCATCCTGACCGTAGTCTACAGGGCAGGAGAAACTTGGATGTTAGATGGTTCCTCATCCTGACCGTAGTCTACAGGAGAAACTGGGATGTTAGATGGTTCCTCACCCTGACCGTAGTCTACAGGACAGGAGAAACTGGGATGTTAGATGGTTCCTCATCCTGACCGTAGTCTACAGGCCAGGAGAACCTGGGATGTTAGATGGTTCCTCATCCTGATGTCAGATGGTTCCTCACCCTGACCGTAGTCTACAGGAGAAACTGGGTTTGTTTTTCTATAAAAAACAGCCACTTTTTTTAGTGATGTCAAAACAAATAATGAATGAATTAGAGTTGATTAATAATAATAAATAATTAGTTGATTCAACTGTATTTAATTATTTAGTTTGACTTCAAGGTGATTTGCCCTTTTTTAAACGGCAGCGTCCAGCTCTAGGAAGAGTCTTAGTGGTTCCAATCTTCTTCCATTTCAGAATGATGGAGGCCACTGGGTTCTTGGGGACTTTCAATGCTGCAGAAATGTTTTGGTACCCTTCCCCAGATCTGTGCCTCGACACAATCCTGTCTCGGAGCTCTACAGACAATTCCTTCAACCCCATGGCTTGGTTTTTGCTCTGACGTGCACTGTCAACTGTGGGACCTTATATAGACAGGTGTGTGCCTTTCTAAATCATGTCCAATCAATTGAATTTACCACAGGTGGACTCCAATCAAGTTGTAGAAACATCTCAAGGATGATCCATGGAAACAGGAAGCACCTGAGATCAATTTGGAGTCTCATAGTAAAGGGTCTGAATACTTATTGTACCAGTCTACAGTTTGGACACTACTCACACTAGTTTGGCTACTCATTTCAGGGTTTCAAAGTTCTTGACATTTTCCGTATTGACTGACCTTTATGTCTTAAAGTAATGATGGACTGTCGTTTCTCGTTGCTTATTTGAGATCTTCTTGCCATAATATGGACTTGGTCTTTTACCAAATAGGGCTGTCTTCCGTATACCCCCCCCCAACCTTGTCACAACACAACGGATTGGCTCAAACAAATTAAGAGACAGGATTGATTTTAACAAGGCACACCTGTTAATTGACGTGACTAGCATTCCAGGTGACAACCTCATGAAGCTGGTTGAGAGAATGCCAAGAGTGTGCAAAGCTGTCGAAGCAAAGGGCGGCTACTTTGAAGAATTTTAAATATATATTTTTTGGTTACTGCATGATTCCATGTGTGTTATTCCATAGTTGTGATGTCTTCACTATTATTCTACAATGTAGAAAAGAGTCAAAATAAAGACCCGTGGAAGAGTCACTTGGCTGGTGCTGTATATAAATAAGGCATTTGTCAAAACATTTCTCAAAACCTGTTTCTCTTTGTCATTATTGGGTATAGAATTTTATTTTATTTTATTTAACCAGGTAGGCTAGTTGAGAACAAGTTCTCATTTACAACTGCGACCTGGCCAAGATAAAGCATAGCAATTCGACACAAACAATACAGAGTTACACATAGAAATAAACAAAACACAGTAGAACAAAAGAAAACAAGTCTATATACAGTGAGTGCAAATGAGGTAAGATAAGGAAATAAATAGGCCATGGTGGCGAAGTAATTACTATATAGCAATTAAACACTGGAACGGTAGATTGCCGATTGAACATTTTTTTAAATCTATTTTAGAACAAGGCTGTAATGTAACAAAATGCGGCTCCCGAGTGGCGCGAGACACTGCATCTCAGTGCAAGAGGCAGTACCTGGTTCGAATCCAAGCTGCATCACATCTGGCCGTGATTGGGAGTCCCATAAGGCGGCGCACAATTGGCCCAGCGTCGTCAGGGTTTGGCCGTCGTCGTAAATAAGAATGTTTTTACTTACTTGATAATATCTGTTGGAAAAAAGTTTGGATGTTGCTACACACATAACCTACTTGTTAACAAAATTAAGGAAGTTTCCTTTAAAATTATTCATAAATATTATCCTGCCAACCACTATATGAAGAAGTTGAAGGAAAACATCAACTCAAATTGCTCCTTTTGTAATGACCACCCAGAAACAGTGTTGCATCTTTTTTGGCATTGTATGCATGTAAGAAAACTGTGGCAAGACATCAGTAGGTTTATAATTGAACACATTTCTGAAGATTTTACACTATTGTGGAGAGATGTACTGTTTGGATTCTTTACATACAATAGAAATAAGCGGAATAATTTTTATGTCATTAATTTCATTATTCTTTTGGCCAAATTTCATATACACAAATGTAAATTTACAAACAGAAAACCACATTTTCGTAACCTACAAAAATAAATTGAACTGTATTTTAAGACAGTTAAATGCTCTACTAACAAAAAAGCTGTTAGAATTGTAAGTATATGCATGTCCCTTAAGGTCCTTGTGTAATTGTAATGTGATATTGTGCCCCGCCCCCAGCTCGATTGTCCATAGTTTGTAATCTATGTATGCTTGTGTTCCCTCATGTGCTTTATGTATTGATTTGAAATTAATCAAAATAAAAAACTGTGCAGGGGTCCTGTTAATTCAGAGTTGGCTTTAGCCTGGGAACTGCTAGGTTTTCCTGTTACGGAGAGATTAAAGCGTCGCAAACAGACAAGACACCGTGTGGAACCGAACGAACCACTTTACGACACATGGACCTGTTTGACGACACGGCCAACTATTGCGTCATGCGTCGGGTTCAAATGGTTACGTCTTAGTCTGCGCGCCAGAAGAATGTAGTTATCTACATCTGTTAATGATCCTCAGCAACAACCACACGGCCGTGACGGCGTTTACAGGGGAATCACATTAAGCCATGGAATGATGTCTATACCAGCAGCCTTTCTATAACGCATGGGTCAGAGTAACGTGTTATAATTATTTCATGAATTACAGGTTCTGTTCAAGTGCATCATTGCTCTCTGCTCAGTTTGGCAGCTGCTCACGTGGGAGTTGCCGGTATACTTCACGGTTTTATCGTTTTTTCTGCAGTTTTGTTGAAGCTCATTCCGCAACACACGACGCAACGCTGTCCGTTACCGACTTGTTATTCCCACTCGCCGCTGTCATCAAACTAACCACAAGTTCTCATCTAATGGACTCATGTTAACCACAAGTTCTCACTGAGCTCAGTTGTCATGAAACCCAAATACAGCGATGAGTTTCTCTCTTTCATACAAACGTATGAGGAGCATCCAGAGTTTCTCTCTTTCATACAAACGTATGAGGAGCACCCAGAGTTTCTCTCTCTTTCATACAAACGTATGAGGAGGATCCAGAGTTTCTCTCTCTTTCATACAAACGTATGAGGAGCGCCCAGAGTTTCTCTCTCTTTCATACAAAGGTATGAGGAGCGTCCAGAGTTTCTCTCTCTTTCATACAAAGGTATGAGGAGCGCCCACAACGTGTTTTGTGTGTGGAAGTGCTTAGTAATGAGTCTCTGATAACAAACACATTTAATAAAACGACACGTCCTGATCAAACATCCACATCATGATGGTAAACGCAGAGTTATTTCAGAACAGGACAGAATGATTCAGGAAACTGGGCTTCGACTTTGGACCAGTCAGTCAACTAGCAAGACATTGTTGTCATTTTATAACGGGTGATGATCAGCAGAAATAAGGAACTAACTAACTCTCTCAGTAGATGTGACTTCCTCTTTCTAACAAATCCCCTGGTCTTGTACACAGATGATATCTAACATTCACCAAAGCAAGCTACTGGTAGTTCAACCCTTAGTAACAGAACAGATGGAATATGATCAGGCCTACTGTACATCTGACTGTAGAAATGACTGTTGAAAACTAGTCTAGGTTGGAACTGTTGCTGTTAAAATACAATAATAATTGTTATTCTGAACTGGAATAAACTGATTGAAGCAAGATGCTTTTTGAGGCAAACAGGAAGTTTGAGAGATCTCCAGGGTTATCTATCCGTGAGAGAATAGGTTTGGTTGTGGAGACCAGAGAGATCTCCAGGGTTATCTATCCCTGAGATAATGGGTTTGTTCATCTACAACAGGAAGTGGTCTCCTGCCTGACTGAGAACCCACTCACACAGTTCTGGGTTGTTCATCAGGAAGTGGTCTCCTGACTGAGAACCCACTCACACAGTTCTGGGTTGTTCATCAGGAAGTGGTCTCCTGCCTGAGAACCCACTCACACAGTTCTGGGTTGTTCATCAGGAAGTGGTCTCCTGACTGAGAACCCACTCACACAGTTCTGGGTTGTTCATCAGGAAGTGGTCTCCTGACTGAGAACCCACTCACACAGTTCTGGGTTGTTCATCAGGAAGTGGTCTCCTGCCTGACTGAGAACCCACTCACACAGTTCTGGGTTGTTCATCAGGAAGTGGTCTCCTGCCTGACTGAGAACCCACTCACACAGTTCTGGGTTGTTCATCAGGAAGTGGTCTCCTGCCTGACTGAGAACCCACTCACACAGTTCTGGGTTGTTCATCAGGAAGTGGTTTCCTGCCTGACTGAGAACCCACTCACACAGTTCTGGGTTGTTTGTCTACAACAGTTCCAATCTAGACAGATATGTAAGAGTGTTTTTAATGGGGGAAATAAGGTTAAAACAAGTCATTTACACTGAGTGGACAAAACGTTAGGAACTGCAATACCCCTGAAAAATCAGACTTTTTTTTCCCGCCACAGCAGGTTGAATAGATGTAAATGACCTTGAAAAGCAAAGTCAACTTGAGACCAGGTAGCAGACAGACAGCAGATTCAGTGAAACTTTATTCTCATATAAAATCCATAAATAGTGTGTGCAAGTGACAGCGTGCACAATTACAGCCAGGCGTGCGCACGTTGAGCTGCTGCAGTACAGTAGAAGATGGCAGTACAGTAAATATACATCTATATCTGGTATTACAAAAATCTACGGCAAGGCCCGGACCAATCACTGAAACGCAAAACAGAAATACAGATTCCTCTCTCTGTGTCTGGGATGTCAGAACGGCCACGTCGTTGCCACGGAGATCCTGAGAGGGAGGGAGGAGAGGGGGGGCAGGAAGGGTAAAGGGAGGGTGACGGGGGAGAGGGGAATCAAGCAGGTAAAACGCTGATATGATAAAGCCAACATAGACACAGCTTTGTCCTAAAGACCGTGGCCATGTAGAGTGGACATGTCTACGCGAGCGCAGTCTTGAAGGCGCCCCAGCCGTGGAAGCATCGTGTGAAGCAGTGTGGCTCGTTTCCCTTCCTGACCAGACGCAGCTTCCTGGGGGTCTCCGTCTCCTTAGAACGCATGTGCTGGATGTAGACCTAGAGGAGACAAAACCACCTTCATTATGTCCACATGGAACAATCTGACCTGCGGAAGTGGTGCTGACAGCATCTAGACACAGTAAAACAATAGACTGACAGAATGTCATCTAGACACAGTAAAGATCTAGTAACACAATAGACTGACATCTATACACAGTAAAGATATAGTAAAACAATAGACTGACAGAATGACATCTAGACACAGTAAAACAATAGACTGACAGAATGTCATCTAGACACAGTAAAGATATAGTACAATAATAGACTGACATCTAGACACAGTAAAGATATAGTAAAATAATAGACTGACATCTAGACACAGTAAAGATCTAGTAAAACAATAGACTGACAGAATGTCATCTAGACACAGTAAAGATATAGTACAACAATAGACTGACAGAATGACACAGTAAAGATCTAGTAAAACAATAGACTGACAGAATGACATCTATACACAGTAAAGATCTAGTAAAACAATAGACTGACAGAATGACACAGTAAATATCTAGTAAAACAATAGACTGACAGAATGACACAGTAAAGATATAGTAAAACAATAGAATGACATCTAGACACAGTAAAGATATAGTACAACAATAGACTGACAGAATGACACAGTAAAGATCTAGTAAAACAATAGACTGACAGAATGACATCTAGACACAGTAAAGATATAGTAAAACAATAGACTGACAGAATGACATCTATACACAGTAAAGATCTAGTAAAACAATAGACTGACAGAATGACATCTAGACACAGTAAAGATCTAGTAAAACAATAGACTGACAGAATGACACAGTAAAGATCTAGTAAACCAATAGACTGACAGTATGACACAGTAAAGATCTAGTAAAACAATAGACTGACAGAGTAAAGATCTAGTAAAACAATAGACTGACAGAATGACACAGTAAAGATCTAGTAAAACAATAGACTGACAGAATGTAATCGAGACACAGTAAAGATATAGTAAAACAATAGACTGACAGAATGACACAGTAAAGATCTAGTAAAACAATAGACTGACAGAATGACACAGTAAAGATCTAGTAAAGAAATAGACTGACAGAATGACACAGTAAAGATATAGTAAAACAATAGACTGACAGAATGACACAGTAAAGATATAGTAAAACAATAGACTGACAGAATGTCATCTATACACAGTAAATCATGAAAGGGTGGCCAGGGTTCAATCCCATCACTCTGTCTCCTGTGCTCCATTTAAAGGTAATTGAGCCAACATGTGCAGGGTTCACTGTGAATGTGGTCTTGGAACAGGAACATTGCCTTTAAATGGATCATAGCTGACAAAGTGGGATCGGATTCAATTCCAGCCTCAAAATCATTACAGTAGAGGAGCGAGGGGGTCACATCTCTTACCTGGCAGGCTTTGAGGCTGAGTTTAATTTCTACCTGGCTGGTCTGAGTTCCCACCCACATGTACACCTGACAGAGAGAGAGACAGGAAACACTATTACGGGTGTAGTGTCCAGGCCCTGTATACAGACAGACGGGTGTAGTGTCCAGGCCCTGTATACAGACAGACGGGTGTAGTGTCCAGGCCCTGTATACAGACAGACGGGTGTAGTGTCCAGGCCCTGTATACAGACAGACGGGTGTAGTGTCCAGGCCCTGTATACAGACAGACGGGTGTAGTGTCCAGGCCCTGTATACAGACAGACGGGTGTAGTGTCCAGGCCCTGTATACAGACAGACGGGTGTAGTGTCCAGGCCCTGTATACAGACAGACGGGTGTAGTGTCCAGGCCCTGTATACAGACAGACGGGTGTAGTGTCCAGGCCCTGTATACAGACAGACGGGTGTAGTGTCCAGGCCCTGTATACAGACAGACGGGTGTAGTGTCCAGGCCCTGTATACAGACAGACGGGTGTAGTGTCCAGGCCCTGTATACAGACAGACGGGTGTAGTGTCCAGGCCCTGTATACAGACAGACGGGTGTAGTGTCCAGGCCCTGTATACAGACAGACGGGTGTAGTGTCCAGGCCCTGTATACAGACAGACGGGTGTAGTGTCCAGGTGTATATAGACAGACGGGTGTAGTGTCCAGGTGTATATAGACAGACGGGTGTAGTGTCCAGGTGTATATAGACAGACGGGTGTAGTGTCCAGGCCCTGTATACAGACAGACGGGTGTAGTGTCCAGGTGTATATAGACAGACGGGTGTAGTGTCCAGGTGTATACAGACAGACGGGTGTAGTGTCCAGGTGTAAATAGACAGACGGGTGTAGTGTCCAGGTGTATATAGACAGACGGGTGTAGTGTCCAGGTGTATATAGACAGACGGGTGTAGTGTCCAGGTGTATATAGACAGACGGGTGTAGTGTCCAGGTGTATATAGACAGACGGGTGTAGTGTCCAGGTGTATACAGACAGACGGGTGTAGTGTCCAGGTGTATACAGACAGACGGGTGTAGTGTCCAGGTGTATACAGACAGACGGGTGTAGTGTCCAGGTGTATACAGACAGACGGGTGTAGTGTCCAGGTGTATATAGACAGACGGGTGTAGTGTCCAGGTGTATATAGACAGACGGGTGTAGTGTCCAGGTGTATATAGACAGACGGGTGTAGTGTCCAGGTGTATATAGACAGACGGGTGTAGTGTCCAGGTGTATATAGACAGACGGGTGTAGTGTCCAGGTGTATATAGACAGACGGGTGTAGTGTCCAGGTGTATATAGACAGACGGGTGTAGTGTCCAGGTGTATACAGACAGACGGGTGTAGTGTCCAGGTGTATACAGACAGACGGGTGTAGTGTCCAGGTGTATACAGACAGACGGGTGTAGTGTCCAGGTGTATATAGACAGACGGGTGTAGTGTCCAGGTGTATATAGACAGACGGGTGTAGTGTCCAGGTGTATATAGACAGACGGGTGTAGTGTCCAGGTGTATATAGACAGACGGGTGTAGTGTCCAGGTGTATATAGACAGACGGGTGTAGTGTCCAGGTGTATACAGACAGACGGGTGTAGTGTCCAGGTGTATACAGACAGACGGGTGTAGTGTCCAGGTGTATACAGACAGACGGGTGTAGTGTCCAGGTGTATACAGACAGACGGGTGTAGTGTCCAGGTGTATACAGACAGACGGGTGTAGTGTCCAGGTGTATATAGACAGACGGGTGTAGTGTCCAGGTGTATATAGACAGACGGGTGTAGTGTCCAGGTGTATATAGACAGACGGGTGTAGTGTCCAGGTGTATATAGACAGACGGGTGTAGTGTCCAGGTGTATATAGACAGACGGGTGTAGTGTCCAGGTGTATATAGACAGACGGGTGTAGTGTCCAGGTGTATATAGACAGACGGGTGTAGTGTCCAGGTGTATATAGACAGACGGGTGTAGTGTCCAGGTGTATACAGACAGACGGGTGTAGTGTCCAGGTGTATACAGACAGACGGGTGTAGTGTCCAGGTGTATACAGACAGACGGGTGTAGTGTCCAGGTGTATATAGACAGACGGGTGTAGTGTCCAGGTGTATATAGACAGACGGGTGTAGTGTCCAGGTGTATATAGACAGACGGGTGTAGTGTCCAGGTGTATATAGACAGACGGGTGTAGCGTCCAGGTGTATATAGACAGACGGGTGTAGTGTCCAGGTGTATATAGACAGACGGGTGTAGTGTCCAGGTGTATATAGACAGACAGGTGTATTGTCCAGGTGTATATATAGCTAGTCCCACCTCTTTGCCATTGTCCAGTAGCATGATGTCATCGTCGGCCAGGTCGTCCTGACAGAAGTCAGAACATTTCTCAGACACGGCGAAGTATCCCTTCTCATTGGAGCAGCGGAACAGTCTGGCGTACTTCATATAGTCAGCGTCCTCGTCGTATACCTTCTGACAGCCAATCCCCACCCAGAAGAAGTTTTCCGGCTCCTCCCCCTCGTTGATCACCTAGGAGACAGGAGCTCCGGGTCAAAGCAGGTTCTTACCATAGAATTATAATGATGTTTATCAGACAAACAGCCACGGTCAGAGGTTCCATGTTAACCAGTCAAACTGCCATGGTCAGAGGTTCCATGTTAACCAGTCAAACTGCCTCGGTCAGAGGTTCCATGTTAACTAGTCAAACTGCCACGGTCAGAGGTTCCATGTTAACCAGTCAAACTGCCTCGGTCAGAGGTTCCATGTTAACCAGTCAAACTGCCATGGTCAGAGGTTCCATGTTAACCAGTCAAACTGCCTCGGTCAGAGGTTCCATGTTAACCAGTCAAACTGCCTCGGTCAGAGGTTCCATGTTAACCAGTCAAACTGCCACGGTCAGAGGTTTCATGTTAACCAGTCAAACTGCCTCGGTCAGAGGTTCCATGTTAACCAGTCAAACTGCCTCGGTCAGAGGTTCCATGTTAACCAGTCAAACTGCCTCGGTCAGAGGTTCCATGTTAACCAGTCAAACTGCCACGGTCAGAGGTTCCATGTTAACCAGTCAAACTGCCACGGTCAGAGGTTCCATGTTAACCAGTCAAACTGCCACGGTCAGAGATTCCATCCATGTTAACCAGTCAAACTGCCACGGTCAGAGGTTCCATCCATGTTAACCAGTCAAACTGCCACGGTCAGAGGTTCCATGTTAACCAGTCAAACTGCCATGGTCAGAGGTTCCATGTTAACCAGTCAAACTGCCTCGGTCAGAGGTTCCATGTTAACCAGTCAAACTGCCACGGTCAGAGGTTCCATGTTAACCAGTCAAACTGCCACGGTCAGAGATTCCATCCATGTTAACCAGTCAAACTGCCACGGTCAGAGGTTCCATCCATGTTAACCAGTCAAACTGCCACGGTCAGAGGTTCCATGTTAACCAGTCAAACTGCCATGGTCAGAGGTTCCATGTTAACCAGTCAAACTGCCTCGGTCAGAGGTTCCATGTTAACCAGTCAAACTGCCACGGTCAGAGGTTCCATGTTAACCAGTCAAACTGCCACGGTCAGAGGTTCCATCCATGTTAACCAGTCAAACTGCCACGGTCAGAGGTTCCATGTTAACCAGTCAAACTGCCACGGTCAGAGGTTCCATGTTAACCAGTCAAACTGCCACGGTCAGAGGTTCCATGTTAACCAGTCAAACTGCCACGGTCAGAGGTTCCATCCATGTTAACCAGTCAAACTGCCACGGTCAGAGGTTCCATGTTAACTAGTCAAACTGCCACGGTCAGAGGTATACCTGTAACAGACAGGTATAACAGACAGGTGTACCTGTTTGCTGTAGGTATAACAGACAGGTATAACAGACAGGTGTAACAGACAGACAGGTGTAACAGACAGGTGTAACAGACAGGTGTAACAGACAGGTGTACCTGTTTGCTGTAGGTATAACAGACAGGTATAACAGACAGGTGTACCTGTTTGCTGTAGGTATAACAGACAGGTATAACAGACAGGTGTAACAGACAGACAGGTGTAACAGACAGGTGTAACAGACAGGTATAACAGACAGGTGTAACAGACAGGTGTAACAGACAGGTGTAACAGACAGGTGTACCTGTTTGCTGTAGGTATAACAGACAGGTATAACAGACAGGTGTAACAGACAGCCAGGTATAACAGACAGACAGGTGTAACAGACAGACAGGTGTAACAGACAGCCAGGTATAACAGACAGGTGTAACAGACAGCCAGGTATAACAGACAGGTATAACAGACAGGTGTAACAGACAGACAGGTGTAACAGACAGGTGTAACAGACAGGTATAACAGACAGGTGTAACAGACAGGTGTAACAGACAGGTGTAACAGACAGGTGTACCTGTTTGCTGTAGGTATAACAGACAGGTATAACAGACAGGTGTAACAGACAGCCAGGTATAACAGACAGACAGGTGTAACAGACAGACAGGTGTAACAGACAGCCAGGTATAACACACAGGTGTAACAGACAGCCAGGTATAACAGACAGACAGGTATAACAGACAGACAGGTATAACAGACAGCCAGGTATAACAGACAGCCAGGTATAACAGACAGACAGGTGTAACAGCCAGGTATAACAGACAGACAGGTATAACAGACAGGTGTACCTGTTTGCTGTAGGTATAACAGACAGACAGGTGTAACAGACAGGTATAACAGACAGGTGTACCTGTTTGCTGTAGGTATAACAGACAGGTATAACAGACAGGTGTAACAGACAGACAGGTGTAACAGACAGGTGTAACAGACAGGTATAACAGACAGGTATAACAGACAGGTATAACAGACAGGTGTAACAGACAGGTGTAACAGACAGGTGTAACAGACATGTATAACAGACAGGTGTACCTGTTTGCTGTAGGTATAACAGACAGGTATAACAGACAGGTGTAACAGACAGACAGGTGTAACAGACAGGTATAACAGACAGGTATAACAGACAGGTGTAACAGACAGGTATAACAGACAGGTATAACAGACAGGTGTAACAGACAGGTGTAACAGACAGGTGTAACAGACAGGTGTAACAGACAGGTATAACAGACAGGTGTAACAGACAGACAGGTGTAACAGACAGGTGTAACAGACAGGTATAACAGACAGGTGTAACAGACAGCCAGGTATAACAGACAGACAGGTGTAACAGACAGACAGGTGTAACAGACAGCCAGGTATAACAGACAGGTGTAACAGACAGCCAGGTATAACAGACAGACAGGTATAACAGACAGACAGGTATAACAGACAGCCAGGTATAACAGACAGCCAGGTATAACAGACAGCCAGGTATAACAGCCAGGTATAACAGACAGACAGGTATAACAGACAGGTGTACCTGTTTGCTGTAGGTATAACAGACAGACAGGTGTAACAGACAGGTATAACAGACAGGTGTACCTGTTTGCTGTAGGTATAACAGACAGGTATAACAGACAGGTGTAACAGACAGCCAGGTATAACAGACAGGTATAACAGACAGACAGGTAAAACAGACAGGTGTACCTGTTTGCTGTAGGTATAACAGACAGACAGGTGTAACAGACAGGTGTAACAGACAGGTATAACAGACAGGTATAACAGACAGACAGGTATAACAGACAGGTGTAACAGACAGGTATAACAGACAGGTGTAACAGACAGGTGTAACAACAGACAGGTGTAACAGACAGGTAACAGACAGACATAACAGTAACAGACAGGGTAACAGACAGGTGTAACAGACAGGTATAACAGACAGGTATAACAGACAGGTGTAACAGACAGGTGTAACAGACAGGTGTAACAGACATGTATAACAGACAGGTGTACCTGTTTGCTGTAGGTATAACAGACAGGTAAAACAGACAGGTGTAACAGACAGACAGGTATAACAGACAGCCAGGTATAACAGACAGGTATAACAGACAGGTATAACAGACAGACAGGTATAACAGACAGGTATAACAGACAGGTGTACCTGTTTGCTGTAGGTATAACAGACAGGTATAACAGACAGGTGTAACAGACAGACAGGTATAACAGACAGGTGTAACAGACAGGTATAACAGACAGGTATAACAGACAGGTGTAACAGACAGACAGGTATAACAACAGACAGGTGTAACAGACAGGTATAACAGACAGGTATAACAGACAGGTATAACAGACAGGTGTACCTGTTTGCTGTAGGTATAACAGACAGGTATAACAGACAGGTGTAACAGACAGCCAGGTATAACAGACAGGTATAACACACAGGTGTAACAGACAGACAGGTATAACAGACAGGTGTAACAGACAGACAGGTATAACAGACAGGTATAACAGACAGCCAGGTATAACAGACAGGTATAACAGACAGGTGTACCTGTTTGCTGTAGGTATAACAGACAGGTATAACAGACAGGTGTAACAGACAGACAGGTATAACAGACAGGTGTAACAGACAGACAGGTATAACAGACAGGTATAACAGACAGGTGTAACAGACAGACAGGTATAACAGACAGGTGTAACAGACAGGTATAACAGACAGGTATAACAGACAGGTGTACCTGTTTGCTGTAGGTATAACAGACAGGTATAACAGATAGGTGTAACAGACAGCCAGGTATAACAGACAGGTGTAACAGACAGACAGGTATAACAGACAGGTATAACAGACAGGTATAACAGACAGCCAGGTATAACAGACAGGTATAACAGACAGGTGTACCTGTTTGCTGTAGGTATAACAGACAGGTATAACAGACAGGTGTAACAGACAGCCAGGTATAACAGACAGCCAGGTATAACAGACAGACAGGTATAACAGACAGACAGGTATAACAGAGACAGGTATAACAGACAGACAGGTATAACAGACAGACAGGTATAACAGACAGACAGGTATAACAGACAGACAGGTGTAACAGACAGGTGTAACAGACAGGTGTAACAGACAGGTGTAACAGACAGGTGTAACAGACAGGTATAACAGACAGGTGTAACAGACAGGTGTAACAGACAGGTGTAACAGACAGGTATAACAGACAGGTGTAACAGACAGCCAGGTATAACAGACAGACAGGTGTAACAGACAGACAGGTGTAACAGACAGCCAGGTATAACAGACAGGTGTAACAGACAGCCAGGTATAACAGACAGACAGGTATAACAGACAGCCAGGTATAACAGACAGCCAGGTATAACAGACAGCCAGGTATAACAGCCAGGTATAACAGACAGACAGGTATAACAGACAGGTGTACCTGTTTGCTGTAGGTATAACAGACAGACAGGTGTAACAGACAGGTATAACAGACAGGTGTACCTGTTTGCTGTAGGTATAACAGACAGGTATAACAGACAGGTGTAACAGACAGCCAGGTATAACAGACAGGTATAACAGACAGACAGGTAAAACAGACAGGTGTACCTGTTTGCTGTAGGTATAACAGACAGACAGGTGTAACAGACAGGTGTAACAGACAGGTGTAACAGACAGGTGTAACAGACAGGTATAACAGACAGGTATAACAGACAGGTATAACAGACAGGTGTAACAGACAGGTGTAACAGACAGGTGTAACAGACAGGTGTAACAGACAGGTGTAACAGACAGGTATAACAGACAGGTGTAACAGACAGGTGTAACAGACAGGTGTAACAGACATGTATAACAGACAGGTGTACCTGTTTGCTGTAGGTATAACAGACAGGTAAAACAGACAGGTGTAACAGACAGACAGGTATAACAGACAGCCAGGTATAACAGACAGGTATAACAGACAGGTATAACAGACAGACAGGTATAACAGACAGGTATAACAGACAGGTGTACCTGTTTGCTGTAGGTATAACAGACAGGTATAACAGACAGGTGTAACAGACAGACAGGTATAACAGACAGGTGTAACAGACAGGTATAACAGACAGGTATAACAGACAGGTGTAACAGACAGACAGGTATAACAGACAGGTGTAACAGACAGGTATAACAGACAGGTATAACAGACAGGTATAACAGACAGGTGTACCTGTTTGCTGTAGGTATAACAGACAGGTATAACAGACAGGTGTAACAGACAGCCAGGTATAACAGACAGGTATAACACACAGGTGTAACAGACAGACAGGTATAACAGACAGGTGTAACAGACAGACAGGTATAACAGACAGGTATAACAGACAGCCAGGTATAACAGACAGGTATAACAGACAGGTGTACCTGTTTGCTGTAGGTATAACAGACAGGTATAACAGACAGGTGTAACAGACAGACAGGTATAACAGACAGGTGTAACAGACAGACAGGTATAACAGACAGGTATAACAGACAGGTGTAACAGACAGACAGGTATAACAGACAGGTGTAACAGACAGGTATAACAGACAGGTATAACAGACAGGTGTACCTGTTTGCTGTAGGTATAACAGACAGGTATAACAGATAGGTGTAACAGACAGCCAGGTATAACAGACAGGTGTAACAGACAGACAGGTATAACAGACAGGTATAACAGACAGGTATAACAGACAGCCAGGTATAACAGACAGGTATAACAGACAGGCTGTGTACCTGTTTAACAGACAGCCAGGTATAACAACAGACAGGTATAACAGACAGGTGTAACAGAGACAGGTATAACAGACAGACAGGTATAACAGACAGACAGGTATAACAGACAGACAGGTATAACAACAGACAGGTATAACAGACAGGTGTACCTGTTTGCTGTAGGTATAACAGACAGACAGGTATAACAGAGACAGGTATAACAGACAGACAGGTATAACAGACAGACAGGTATAACAGACAGACAGGTATAACAGACAGACAGGTATAACAGACAGGTGTACCTGTTTGCTGTAGGTGTCATCAAACATAGAGTTCATGATGTCTTCCGCCAGTTTGGCCTCATCAGGATCAGCAGCCCGGCCCACCCAGGTATACACTATGCCCTGGTTGTCTGTGCTCTCAAACGGCACCTACACACACACACACACACACACAGGCACACAGGCACACAGGCACACACACTATTAAGCTACTTACATTTTACACTCAATTAAAGTTCTGACAGGTTAAAGGTTTCTTTCAGTGTGATATGTCCTGTTATCGAGGTCAGAGGTCAGTGTGTCTCAGGTATATAACTGACCTTGAGGATGAAGCAGAACTCTGAGTTCAGGTTACTGGAGTCCGTTCCTATCTGGATGGTCCTGGAGAGAGGAGAGGGAGAAGGGAGAGGAGAGCAAGGGGAGAAAGAGGGAGAGAGAGAGAGAGGAGAGGGAGAGAGAGAGGGAGAAAGAGGGCAAGAGAGGAGAGGGAGAAAGAGGGCGAGGAGAAAGGAGAGCTTCAGTTGGGTTTACTCTTCCTCCATTGAAAAACAACGTCTCCTCGTCACAGCCGTTCTAGTGTCACGTACCTGGTTTACAGTTTGAGTACAGAGTCCTGCCATTGGTGCTGTGTGGTAGAGGGGGTGTGTACCTGGTACAGAGAGTCCTGCCATTGGTGCTGTGTGGTAGAGGGGGTGTGTACCTGGTACAGAGAGCCCTGCCATTGGTGCTGTGTGGTAGAGGGGGTGTGTACCTGGTACAGAGAGCGCTGCCATTGGTGCTGTGTGGTAGAGGGGGTGTGTACCTGGTACAGAGAGTCCTGCCATTGGTGCTGTGTGGTAGAGGGGGTGTGTACCTGGTACAGAGAGCGCTGCCATTGGTGCGTATGTGGTAGAGGGGGTGTGTACCTGGTACAGAGAGCCCTGCCATTGGTGCTGTGTGGTAGAGGGGGTGTGTACCAGGTACAGAGAGTCCTGCCATTGGTGCTGTGTGGTAGAGGGGGTGTGTACCTGGTACAGAGAGTCCTGCCATTGGTGCTGTGTGGTAGAGGGGGTGTGTACCTGGTACAGAGAGTCCTGCCATTGGTGCTGTGTGGTAGAGGGGGTGTGTACCTGGTACAGAGAGTCCTGCCATTGGTGCTGTGTGGTAGAGGGGGTGTGTACCTGGTACAGAGAGTCCTGCCATTGGTGCTGTGTGGTAGAGGGGGTGTGTACCTGGTACAGAGAGTCCTGCCATTGGTGCTGTGTGGTAGAGGGGGTGTGTACCTGGTACAGAGAGCCCTGCCATTGGTGCTGTGTGGTAGAGGGGGTGTGTACCTGGTAGAGAGAGCCCTGCCATTGGTGCTGTGTGGTAGAGGGGGTGTGTACCTGGTACAGAGAGTCCTGCCATTGGTGCTGTGTGGTAGAGGGGGTGTGTACCTGGTACAGAGAGCCCTGCCATTGGTGCTGTGTGGTAGAGGGGGTGTGTACCTGGTACAGAGAGTCCTGCCATTGGTGCGTATGTGGTAGAGGGGGTGTGTACCTGGTACAGAGAGTCCTGCCATTGGTGCTGTGTGGTAGAGGGGGTGTGTACCTGGTACAGAGAGCGCTGCCATTGGTGCGTATGTGGTAGAGGGGGTGTGTACCTGGTACAGAGAGTCCTGCCATTGGTGCTGTGTGGTAGAGGGGGTGTGTACCTGGTACAGAGAGTCCTGCCATTGGTGCTGTGTGGTAGAGGGGGTGTGTACCTGGTACAGAGAGTCCTGCCATTGGTGCTGTGTGGTAGAGGGGGTGTGTACCTGGTAGAGAGAGCCCTGCCATTGGTGCTGTGTGGTAGAGGGGGTGTGTACCTGGTAGAGAGAGCCCTGCCATTGGTGCTGTGTGGTAGAGGGGGTGTGTACCTGGTACAGAGAGCGCTGCCATTGGTGCTGTGTGGTAGAGGGGGTGTGTACCTGGTAGAGAGAGCCCTGCCATTGGTGCTGTGTGGTAGAGGGGGTGTGTACCTGGTACAGAGAGTCCTGCCATTGGTGCTGTGTGGTAGAGGGGGTGTGTACCTGGTACAGAGAGTCCTGCCATTGGTGCTGTGTGGTAGAGGGGGTGTGTACCTGGTAGAGAGAGCCCTGCCATTGGTGCGTATGTGGTAGAGGGGGTGTGTACCTGGTACAGAGAGCGCTGCCATTGGTGCTGTGTGGTAGAGGGGGTGTGTACCTGGTACAGAGAGCGCTGCCATTGGTGCTGTGTGGTAGAGGGGGTGTGTACCTGGTACAGAGAGTCCTGCCATTGGTGCTGTGTGGTAGAGGGGGTGTGTACCTGGTACAGAGAGTCCTGCCATTGGTGCTGTGTGGTAGAGGGGGTGTGTACCTGGTACAGAGAGCCCTGCCATTGGTGCTGTGTGGTAGAGGGGGTGTGTACCTGGTACAGAGAGCGCTGCCATTGGTGCGTATGTGGTAGAGGGGGTGTGTACCTGGTACAGAGAGCGCTGCCATTGGTGCGTATGTGGTAGAGGGGGTGTGTACCTGGTACAGAGAGCGCTGCCATTGGTGCTGTGTGGTAGAGGGGGTGTGTACCTGGTACAGAGAGCGCTGCCATTGGTGCGTATGTGGTAGAGGGGGTGTGTACCTGGTACAGAGAGCGCTGCCATTGGTGCGTATGTGGTAGAGGGAGGGCTGGGCGGCATCGATCTTCTGTTTCCTCTTCCCTTTATGAACGATGAACTTCCTCTTGAAGTGAGACAGGAACTTGAGGTTCTCCTGCTGCTGAGTCATACGGACCACCTACAGAGAACAGATATATTAGGTACCGACTGTACAAAACATTAGGAACCTCAAGCTTCCCAGGGACGTCTAGTCCTGTGTGTGTGTGTGTGTGTGTGTCTGTGTGTACCTCCAGTTTCCCAGGGAAGAGACTCTCAAACTTCTTCTGCAGAGAGAAGGTGAAGGTGAGCCAGCCCATGTTGGAGGCCTGCCGGCCCTGCCAGAAATACACAACACACTGGAAGTCTTCCTCCACCCTCTCCTCCTCCTCTTCCTCTCCTCCGTGGTGGCCGTGTCTCTCCTTCTTCTCCTTGTCCTCATCGTCGTATTCTACTGGCACCCAATACCTACACACACACACACACACACACACACGGAATTGGCGTCAACAGTTCCTTCAGACAGAACCACAGTCCTGAGACAGACCCACAGTCCTCCTACAGTCCTGAGACAGACCCACAGTCCTTCTAAAGTCCTGAGACAGACCTACAGTCCTCCTACAGTCCTGAGACAGACCCACAGTCCTCCTACAGTCCTGAGACAGACCCACAGTCCTTCTAAAGTCCTGAGACAGACCCACAGTCCTCCTACAGTCCTGAGACAGACCCACAGTCCTCCTACAGTCCTGAGACAGACCCACAGCCCTCCTACAGTCCTGAGACAGACCTACAGTTCTGAGACAGACCCACAGTCCTCCTACAGTCCTGAGACAGACCCACAGTCCTCCTACAGTCCTGAGACAGACCCACAGTCCTTCTAAAGTCCTGAGACAGACCCACAGTCCTCCTACAGTCCTGAGACAGACCCACAGTCCTCCTACAGTCCTGAGACAGACCCACAGCCCTCCTACAGTCCTGAGACAGACCTACAGTTCTGAGACAGACCCACAGTCCTCCTACAGTTCTGAGACAGACCTACAGTCCTCCTACAGTCCTGAGACAGACCCACAGTCCTCCTAAAGTCCTGAGACAGACCCACAGTCCTCCTACAGTCCTGAGACAGACCCACAGTCCTGAGACAGACCCACAGTCCTCCTACAGTCCTGAGACAGACCCACAGTCCTTCTAAAGTCCTGAGACAGACCCACAGTCCTCCTACAGTCCTGAGACAGACCCACAGTCCTCCTACAGTCCTGAGACAGACCCACAGTCCTCCTACAGTCCTGAGACAGACCTACAGTGCTCCTACAGTTCTGAGAAAGACCTACAGTCCTGAGACAGACCCTACAGTCCTCCTACAGTCCTGAGACAGACCCTACAGTCCTCCTACAGTCCTGAGACAGACCTACAGTCCTGAGACAGACCTACAGTCCTGAGACAGTTCTGAGACAGACCTACAGTCCTCCTACAGTCCTGAGACAGACCCACAGTCCTGAGACATACCCACAGTCCTCCTACAGTCCTGAGACAGACCCACAGTCCTCCTAAAGTCCTGAGACAGACCCACAGTCCTCCTACAGTCCTGAGACAGACCCACAGTCCTCCTACAGTCCTGAGACAGACCCACAGTCCTCCTACAGTCCTGAGACAGACCCACAGTCCTCCTACAGTCCTGAGACAGACCTACAGTCCTCCTACAGTCCTGAGACAGACCTACAGTCCTCCTACAGTCCTGAGACAGACCCTACAGTCCTCCTACAGTCCTGAGACAGACCCTACAGTCCTCCTACAGTCCTGAGACAGACCCTACAGTCCTCCTACAGTCCTGAGACAGACCCTACAGTCCTCCTACAGTCCTGAGACAGACCTACAGTCCTGAGACAGACCTACAGTCCTCCTACAGTCCTGAGACAGACCCACAGTCCTGAGACAGACCTACAGTCCTCCTACAGTCCTGAGACAGACCTACAGTCCTCCTACAGTTCTGAGACAGACCTACAGTCCTCCTACAGTCCTGAGACAGACCCACAGTCCTCCTACAGTCCTGAGACAGACCCACAGTCCTGAGACAGACCTACAGTCCTCCTACAGTTCTGAGACAGACCTACAGTCCTGAGACAGACCTACAGTCCTCCTACAGTCCTGAGACAGACCTACAGTCCTCCTACAGTCCTGAGACAGACCCACAGTCCTGAGACAGACCTACAGTCCTGAGACAGACCTACAGTCCTGAGACAGACCTACAGTCCTCCTACAGTCTTGAGACAGACCTACAGTCCTGAGACAGACCTACAGTCCTCCTACAGTTCAGAGACAGACCTACAGTCCTCCTACAGTCCTGAGACAGACCCACAGTCCTGAGACAGACCTACAGTCCTCCTACAGTTCTGAGACAGACCTACAGTCCTGAGACAGACCCTACAGTCCTCCTACAGTCCTGAGACAGACCCTACAGTCCTCCTACAGTCCTGAGACAGACCCTACAGTCCTCCTACAGTCCTGAGACAGACCTACAGTCCTGAGACAGACCTACAGTCCTCCTACAGTTCTGAGACAGACCTACAGTCCTCCTACAGTCCTGAGACAGACCCACAGTCCTGAGACAGACCCACAGTCCTCCTACAGTCCTGAGACAGACCCACAGTCCTCCTACAGTCCTGAGACAGACCCACAGTCCTCCTACAGTCCTGAGACAGACCCACAGTCCTCCTACAGTCCCGAGACAGACCCACAGTCCTCCGACAGTCCTGAGACAGACCCACAGTCCTCCGACAGTCCTGAGACAGACCTACGGTCCTCCTACAGTCCTGAGACAGACCTACAGTCCTCCTACAGTCCTGAGACAGACCTACAGTCCTCCTACAGTCCTGAGACAGACCTACAGTCCTCCTACAGTCCTGAGACAGACCCTACAGTCCTCCTACAGTCCTGAGACAGACCCTACAGTCCTCCTACAGTCCTGAGACAGACCTACAGTCCTCCTACAGTCCTGAGACAGACCTACAGTCCTGAGACAGACCTACAGTCCTCCTACAGTTCTGAGACAGACCTACAGTCCTCCTACAGTCCTGAGACAGACCCACAGTCCTGAGACAGACCTACAGTCCTCCTACAGTCCTGAGACAGACCTACAGTCCTCCTACAGTTCTGAGACAGACCTACAGTCCTCCTACAGTCCTGAGACAGACCCACAGTCCTCCTACAGTCCTGAGACAGACCCACAGTCATCCTACAGTCTTGAGACAGACCCACAGTCCTCCTACAGTCCTGAGACAGACCCACAGTCCTCCTACAGTCCTGAGACAGACCCACAGTCCTCCTACAGTCCTGAGACAGACCTACAGTCCTCCTACAATCCTGAGACAGACCTACAGTCCTGAGACAGACCCACAGTCCTGAGACAGACCCACAGTCCTGAGACAGACCCACAGTCCTGAGACAGACCCAGAGTCCTGAGACAGACCCAGAGTCCTCCTAAAGTCCTGAGACAGACCCACAATCCTCCTACAGTCCTGAGACAGACCCACAGTCCTCCTACAGTCCTGAGACAGACCTACAGTCCTCCTACAGTTCTGAGACAGACCTACAGTCCTGAGAAAGACCTACAGTCCTCCTACAGTCCTGAGACAGACCCACAGTCATCCTACAGTCTTGAGACAGACCCACAGTCCTCCTACAGTCCTGAGACAGACCCACAGTCCTCCTACAGTCCTGAGACAGACCCACAGTCCTCCTACAGTCCTGAGACAGACCTACAGTCCTCCTACAATCCTGAGACAGACCTACAGTCCTGAGACAGACCCAAAGTCCTGAGACAGACCCACAGTCCTGAGACAGACCCACAGTCCTGAGACAGACCCACAGTCCTCCTACAGTCCTGAGACAGACCCACAGTCCTCCTAAAGTCCTGAGACAGACCCACAGTCCTCCTACAGTCCTGAGACAGACCCACAGTCCTCCTACAGTCCTGAGACAGACCCACAGTCCTCCTACAGTCCTGAGACAGACCCACAGTCCTCCTACAGTCCTGAGACAGACCTACAGTCCTCCTACAGTCCTGAGACAGACCTACAGTCCTGAGACAGACCCTACAGTCCTCCTACAGTCCTGAGACAGACCCTACAGTCCTCCTACAGTCCTGAGACAGACCTACAGTCCTCCTACAGTCCTGAGACAGACCTACAGTCCTGAGACAGACCTACAGTCCTCCTACAGTTCTGAGACAGACCTACAGTCCTCCTACAGTCCTGAGACAGACCCACAGTCCTGAGACAGACCTACAGTCCTCCTACAGTCCTGAGACAGACCTACAGTCCTCCTACAGTTCTGAGACAGACCTACAGTCCTCCTACAGTCCTGAGACAGACCCACAGTCCTCCTACAGTCCTGAGACAGACCCACAGTCATCCTACAGTCTTGAGACAGACCCACAGTCCTCCTACAGTCCTGAGACAGACCCACAGTCCTCCTACAGTCCTGAGACAGACCCACAGTCCTCCTACAGTCCTGAGACAGACCTACAGTCCTCCTACAATCCTGAGACAGAAATCCAGTCCTGAGACAGACCCAAAGTCCTGAGACAGACCCACAGTCCTGAGACAGACCCACAGTCCTGAGACAGACCCACAGTCCTGAGACAGACCCAGAGTCCTGAGACAGACCCAGAGTCCTCCTAAAGTCCTGAGACAGACCCACAATCCTCCTACAGTCCTGAGACAGACCCACAGTCCTCCTACAGTCCTGAGACAGACCTACAGTCCTCCTACAGTTCTGAGACAGACCTACAGTCCTGAGACAGACCTACAGTCCTCCTACAGTCCTGAGACAGACCCACAGTCATCCTACAGTCTTGAGACAGAGACAGTCCTCCTACAGTCCTGAGACAGACCCACACAGTCCTCCTACAGTCCTGAGACAGACCCACAGTCCTCCTACAGTCCTGAGACAGACCCACAGTCCTCCTACAGTCCTGAGACAGACCTACAGTCCTCCTACAATCCTGAGACAGACCTACAGTCCTGAGACAGACCCACAGTCCTGAGACAGACCCACAGTCCTGAGACAGACCCACAGTCCTGAGACAGACCCACAGTCCTCCTACAGTCCTGAGACAGACCCACAGTCCTCCTAAAGTCCTGAGACAGACCCACAGTCCTCCTACAGTCCTGAGACAGACCCACAGTCCTCCTACAGTCCTGAGACAGACCCACAGTCCTCCTACAGTCCTGAGACAGACCCACAGTCCTCCTACAGTCCTGAGACAGACCTACAGTCCTCCTACAGTCCTGAGACAGACCTACAGTCCTGAGACAGACCCTACAGTCCTCCTACAGTCCTGAGACAGACCTACAGTCCTGAGACAGACCTACAGTCCTCCTACAGTTCTGAGACAGACCTACAGTCCTCCTACAGTCCTGAGACAGACCCACAGTCCTGAGACAGACCCACAGTCCTCCTACAGTCCTGAGACAGACCCACAGTCCTCCTAAAGTCCTGAGACAGACCCACAGTCCTGAGACAGACCCACAGTCCTCCTACAGTCCTGAGACAGACCCACAGTCCTCCTAAAATCCTGAGACAGACCCACAGTCCTCCTACAGTCCTGAGACAGACCCACAGACCTCCTACAGTCCTGAGACAGACCCACAGTCCTCCTACAGTCCTGAGACAGACCCACAGTCCTCCTACAGTCCTGAGAAAGACCCACAGTCCTGAGACAGACCTACAGTCCTCCTACAGTTCTGAGACAGACCTACAGTCCTCCTACAGTCCTGAGACAGACCTACAGTCCTCCTACAGTCCTGAGACAGACCTACAGTCCTCCTACAGTCCCGAGACAGACCTACAGTCCTCCTACAGTCCTGAGACAGACCCACAGTCCTGAGACAGACCTACAGTCCTGAGACAGACCTACAGTCCTGAGACAGACCTACAGTCCTGAGACAGACCTACAGTCCTCCTACAGTTCAGAGACAGACCTACAGTCCTCCTACAGTCCTGAGACAGACCCACAGTCCTGAGACAGACCTACAGTCCTCCTACAGTTCTGAGACAGACCTACAGTCCTGAGACAGACCCTACAGTCCTCCTACAGTCCTGAGACAGACCCTACAGTCCTCCTACAGTCCTGAGACAGACCCTACAGTCCTCCTACAGTCCTGAGACAGACCTACAGTCCTGAGACAGACCTACAGTCCTCCTACAGTTCTGAGACAGACCTACAGTCCTCCTACAGTCCTGAGACAGACCCACAGTCCTGAGACAAACCCACAGTCCTCCTACAGTCCTGAGACAGACCCACAGTCCTCCTACAGTCCTGAGACAGACCCACAGTCCTCCTACAGTCCTGAGACAGACCCACAGTCCTCCTACAGTCCTGAGACAGACCCACAGTCCTCCTACAGTCCTGAGACAGACCCACAGTCCTTCTAAAGTCCTGAGACAGACCCACAGTCCTCCTACAGTCCTGAGACAGACCCACAGTCCTCCTACAGTCCTGAGACAGACCCACAGCCCTCCTACAGTCCTGAGACTGACCTACAGTTCTGAGACAGACCCACAGTCCTCCTACAGTTCTGAGACAGACCTACAGTCCTCCTACAGTCCTGAGACAGACCCACAGTCCTCCTAAAGTCCTGAGACAGACCCACAGTCCTCCTACAGTCCTGAGACAGACCCACAGTCCTGAGACAGACCCACAGTCCTCCTACAGTCCTGAGACAGACCCACAGTCCTTCTAAAGTCCTGAGACAGACCCACAGTCCTCCTACAGTCCTGAGACAGACCCACAGTCCTCCTACAGTCCTGAGACAGACCCACAGTCCTCCTACAGTCCTGAGACAGACCTACAGTGCTCCTACAGTTCTGAGAAAGACCTACAGTCCTGAGACAGACCCTACAGTCCTCCTACAGTCCTGAGACAGACCCTACAGTCCTCCTACAGTCCTGAGACAGACCTACAGTCCTGAGACAGACCTACAGTCCTGAGACAGTTCTGAGACAGACCTACAGTCCTCCTACAGTCCTGAGACAGACCCACAGTCCTGAGACATACCCACAGTCCTCCTACAGTCCTGAGACAGACCCACAGTCCTCCTAAAGTCCTGAGACAGACCCACAGTCCTCCTACAGTCCTGAGACAGACCCACAGTCCTCCTACAGTCCTGAGACAGACCCACAGTCCTCCTACAGTCCTGAGACAGACCCACAGTCCTCCTACAGTCCTGAGACAGACCTACAGTCCTCCTACAGTCCTGAGACAGACCTACAGTCCTCCTACAGTCCTGAGACAGACCCTACAGTCCTCCTACAGTCCTGAGACAGACCCTACAGTCCTCCTACAGTCCTGAGACAGACCCTACAGTCCTCCTACAGTCCTGAGACAGACCTACAGTCCTGAGACAGACCTACAGTCCTCCTACAGTCCTGAGACAGACCCACAGTCCTGAGACAGACCTACAGTCCTCCTACAGTCCTGAGACAGACCTACAGTCCTCCTACAGTTCTGAGACAGACCTACAGTCCTCCTACAGTCCTGAGACAGACCCACAGTCCTCCTACAGTCCTGAGACAGACCCACAGTCCTGAGACAGACCTACAGTCCTCCTACAGTTCTGAGACAGACCTACAGTCCTGAGACAGACCTACAGTCCTCCTACAGTCCTGAGACAGACCTACAGTCCTCCTACAGTCCTGAGACAGACCCACAGTCCTGAGACAGACCTACAGTCCTGAGACAGACCTACAGTCCTGAGACAGACCTACAGTCCTCCTACAGTCTTGAGACAGACCTACAGTCCTGAGACAGACCTACAGTCCTCCTACAGTTCAGAGACAGACCTACAGTCCTCCTACAGTCCTGAGACAGACCCACAGTCCTGAGACAGACCTACAGTCCTCCTACAGTTCTGAGACAGACCTACAGTCCTGAGACAGACCCTACAGTCCTCCTACAGTCCTGAGACAGACCCTACAGTCCTCCTACAGTCCTGAGACAGACCCTACAGTCCTCCTACAGTCCTGAGACAGACCTACAGTCCTGAGACAGACCTACAGTTCTCCTACAGTTCTGAGACAGACCTACAGTCCTCCTACAGTCCTGAGACAGACCCACAGTCCTGAGACAGACCCACAGTCCTCCTACAGTCCTGAGACAGACCCACAGTCCTCCTACAGTCCTGAGACAGACCCACAGTCCTCCTACAGTCCTGAGACAGACCCACAGTCCTCCTACAGTCCCGAGACAGACCCACAGTCCTCCGACAGTCCTGAGACAGACCCACAGTCCTCCGACAGTCCTGAGACAGACCTACGGTCCTCCTACAGTCCTGAGACAGACCTACAGTCCTCCTACAGTCCTGAGACAGACCTACAGTCCTCCTACAGTCCTGAGACAGACCCTACAGTCCTCCTACAGTCCTGAGACAGACCCTACAGTCCTCCTACAGTCCTGAGACAGACCTACAGTCCTCCTACAGTCCTGAGACAGACCTACAGTCCTGAGACAGACCTACAGTCCTCCTACAGTTCTGAGACAGACCTACAGTCCTCCTACAGTCCTGAGACAGACCCACAGTCCTGAGACAGACCTACAGTCCTCCTACAGTCCTGAGACAGACCTACAGTCCTCCTACAGTTCTGAGACAGACCTACAGTCCTCCTACAGTCCTGAGACAGACCCACAGTCCTCCTACAGTCCTGAGACAGACCCACAGTCCTCCTACAGTCCTGAGACAGACCTACAGTCCTCCTACAATCCTGAGACAGACCTACAGTCCTGAGACAGACCCAAAGTCCTGAGACAGACCCACAGTCCTGAGACAGACCCACAGTCCTGAGACAGACCCACAGTCCTGAGACAGACCCAGAGTCCTGAGACAGACCCAGAGTCCTGAGACAGACCCAGAGTCCTCCTAAAGTCCTGAGACAGACCCACAGTCCTCCTACAGTCCTGAGACAGACCCACAGTCCTCCTACAGTTCTGAGACAGACCTACAGTCCTGAGACAGACCTACAGTCCTCCTACAGTCCTGAGACAGACCCACAGTCATCCTACAGTCTTGAGACAGACCCACAGTCCTCCTACAGTCCTGAGACAGACCCACAGTCCTCCTACAGTCCTGAGACAGACCCACAGTCCTCCTACAGTCCTGAGACAGACCTACAGTCCTCCTACAATCCTGAGACAGACCTACAGTCCTGAGACAGACCCAAAGTCCTGAGACAGACCCACAGTCCTGAGACAGACCCACAGTCCTGAGACAGACCCACAGTCCTGAGACAGACCCAGAGTCCTCCTAAAGTCCTGAGACAGACCCACAGTCCTCCTACAGTCCTGAGACAGACCCACAGTCCTCCTACAGTCCTGAGACAGACCCACAGTCCTCCTACAGTCCTGAGACAGACCCACAGTCCTCCTAAAGTCCTGAGACAGACCCACAGTCCTCCTACAGTCCTGAGACAGACCCACAGTCCTCCTACAGTCCTGAGACAGACCCACAGTCCTCCTACAGTCCTGAGACAGACCCACAGTCCTCCTACAGTCCTGAGACAGACCTACAGTCCTCCTACAGTCCTGAGACAGACCTACAGTCCTGAGACAGACCCTACAGTCCTCCTACAGTCCTGAGACAGACCTACAGTCCTCCTACAGTTCTGAGACAGACCTACAGTCCTCCTACAGTCCTGAGACAGACCCACAGTCCTGAGACAGACCCACAGTCCTCCTACAGTCCTGAGACAGACCCACAGTCCTCCTAAAGTCCTGAGACAGACCCACAGTCCTCCTACAGTCCTGAGACAGACCCACAGTCCTCCTAAAATCCTGAGACAGACCCACAGTCCTCCTACAGTCCTGAGACAGACCCACAGACCTCCTACAGTCCTGAGACAGACCCACAGTCCTCCTACAGTCCTGAGACAGACCCACAGTCCTCCTACAGTCCTGAGAAAGACCCACAGTCCTGAGACAGACCTACAGTCCTCCTACAGTTCTGAGACAGACCTACAGTCCTCCTACAGTCCTGAGACAGACCTACAGTCCTCCTACAGTCCTGAGACAGACCTACAGTCCTCCTACAGTCCCGAGACAGACCTACAGTCCTCCTACAGTCCTGAGACAGACCCACAGTCCTGAGACAGACCTACAGTCCTGAGACAGACCTACAGTCCTGAGACAGACCTACAGTCCTGAGACAGACCTACAGTCCTCCTACAGTTCAGAGACAGACCTACAGTCCTCCTACAGTCCTGAGACAGACCCACAGTCCTGAGACAGACCTACAGTCCTCCTACAGTTCTGAGACAGACCTACAGTCCTGAGACAGACCCTACAGTCCTCCTACAGTCCTGAGACAGACCCTACAGTCCTCCTACAGTCCTGACACAGACCCTACAGTCCTCCTACAGTCCTGAGACAGACCTACAGTCCTGAGACAGACCTACAGTCCTCCTACAGTTCTGAGACAGACCTACAGTCCTCCTACAGTCCTGAGACAGACCCACAGTCCTGAGACAAACCCACAGTCCTCCTACAGTCCTGAGACAGACCCACAGTCCTCCTACAGTCCTGAGACAGACCCACAGTCCTCCTACAGTCCTGAGACAGACCCACAGTCCTCCTACAGTCCTGAGACAGACCCACAGTCCTCCTACAGTCCTGAGACAGACCCACAGTCCTCCTACAGTCCCGAGACAGACCCACAGTCCTCCGACAGTCCTGAGACAGACCCACAGTCCTCCGACAGTCCTGAGACAGACCTACGGTCCTCCTACAGTCCTGAGACAGACCTACAGTCCTCCTACAGTCCTGAGACAGACCTACAGTCCTCCTACAGTCCTGAGACAGACCCTACAGTCCTCCTACAGTCCTGAGACAGACCCTACAGTCCTCCTACAGTCCTGAGACAGACCCTACAGTCCTCCTACAGTCCTGAGACAGACCTACAGTCCTGAGACAGACCTACAGTCCTCCTACAGTTCTGAGACAGACCTACAGTCCTGAGACAGACCCACAGTCCTGAGACAGACCTACAGTCCTCCTACAGTCCTGAGACAGACCTACAGTCCTCCTACAGTTCTGAGACAGACCTACAGTCCTCCTACAGTCCTGAGACAGACCCACAGTCCTCCTACAGTCCTGAGACAGACCCACAGTCCTGAGACAGACCTACAGTCCTCCTACAGTTCTGAGACAGACCTACAGTCCTCCTACAGTTCTGAGACAGACCTACAGTCCTGAGACAGACCTACAGTCCTCCTACAGTCCTGAGACAGACCCACAGTCATCCTACAGTCTTGAGACAGACCCACAGTCCTCCTACAGTCCTGAGACAGACCCACAGTCCTCCTACAGTCCTGAGACAGACCCACAGTCCTCCTACAGTCCTGAGACAGACCTACAGTCCTCCTACAATCCTGAGACAGACCTACAGTCCTGAGACAGACCCACAGTCCTGAGACAGACCCACAGTCCTGAGACAGACCCACAGTCCTGAGACAGACCCAGAGTCCTCCTAAAGTCCTGAGACAGACCCACAGTCCTCCTACAGTCCTGAGACAGACCCACAGTCCTCCTACAGTCCTGAGACAGACCCACAGTCCTCCTACAGTCCTGAGACAGACCCACAGTCCTCCTACAGTCCTGAGACAGACCCACAGTCCTCCTACAGTCCTGAGACAGACCCACAGTCCTCCTACAGTCCTGAGACAGACCCACAGTCCTCCTACAGTCCTGAGACAGACCCACAGTCCTCCTACAGTCCTGAGACAGACCCACAGTCCTCCTACAGTCCTGAGACAGACCCACAGTCCTCCTACAGTCCTGAGACAGACCTACAGTCCTCCTACAGTTCTGAGACAGACCTACAGTCCTGAGACAGACCCTACAGTCCTCCTACAGTCCTGAGACAGACCCTACAGTCCTCCTACAGTCCTGAGACAGACCTACAGTCCTCCTACAGTCCTGAGACAGACCTACAGTCCTGAGACAGACCTACAGTCCTCCTACAGTTCTGAGACAGACCTACAGTCCTCCTACAGTCCTGAGACAGACCCACAGTCCTGAGACAGACCCACAGTCCTCCTACAGTCCTGAGACAGACCCACAGTCCTCCTAAAGTCCTGAGACAGACCCACAGTCCTGAGACAGACCCACAGTCCTGAGACAGACCCAGAGTCCTCCTAAAGTCCTGAGACAGACCCACAGTCCTCCTACAGTCCTGAGACAGACCCACAGTCCTCCTACAGTCCTGAGACAGACCCACAGGCCTCCTACAGTCCTGAGACAGACCCACAGGCCTCCTACAGTCCTGAGACAGACCCACAGGCCTCCTACAGTCCTGAGACAGACCCACAGGCCTCCTACAGTCCTGAGACAGACCCACAGTCCTCCTAAAGTCCTGAGACAGACCCACAGTCCTCCTACAGTCCTGAGACAGACCCACAGTCCTCCTACAGTCCTGAGACAGACCCACAGTCCTCCTACAGTCCTGAGACAGACCCACAGTCCTCCTACAGTCCTGAGACAGACCTACAGTCCTCCTACAGTCCTGAGACAGACCTACAGTCCTCCTACAGTCCTGAGACAGACCCTACAGTCCTCCTACAGTCCTGAGACAGACCCTACAGTCCTCCTACAGTCCTGAGACAGACCTACAGTCCTGAGACAGACCTACAGTCCTCCTACAGTTCTGAGACAGACCTACAGTCCTCCTACAGTCCTGAGACAGACCCACAGTCCTGAGACAGACCTACAGTCCTCCTACAGTCCTGAGACAGACCTACAGTCCTCCTACAGTTCTGAGACAGACCTACAGTCCTCCTACAGTCCTGAGACAGACCCACAGTCCTCCTACAGTCCTGAGACAGACCCACAGTCCTGAGACAGACCTACAGTCCTCCTACAGTTCTGAGACAGACCTACAGTCCTCCTACAGTCCTGAGACAGACCCACAGTCATCCTACAGTCCTGAGACAGACCCACAGTCCTGAGACAGACCCACAGTCCTCCTACAGTCCTGAGACAGACCTACAGTCCTCCTACAATCCTGAGACAGACCCACAGTCCTGAGACAGACCCACAGTCCTGAGACAGACCCACAGTCCTGAGACAGACCCACAGTCCTCCTAAAGTCCTGAGACAGACCCACAGTCCTCCTACAGTCCTGAGACAGACCCACAGTCCTCCTACAGTCCTGAGACAGACCCACAGTCCTCCTACAGTCCTGAGACAGACCCACAGTCCTCCTACAGTCCTGAGACAGACCCACAGTCCTCCTACAGTCCTGAGACAGACCCACAGTCCTCCAACAGTCCTGAGACAGACCCACAGTCCTCCTACAGTCCTGAGACAGACCCACAGTCCTCCTACAGTCCTGAGACAGACCCACAGTCCTCCTACAGTCCTGAGACAGACCTACAGTCCTCCAACAGTCCTGAGACAGACCTACAGTTCTCCTACAGTTCTGAGACAGACCTACAGTCTTAAGACAGACCCTACAGTCCTCCTACAGTCCTGAGACAGACCCTACAGTCCTCCTACAGTCCTGAGACAGACCTACAGTCCTGAGACAGACCTACAGTCCTCCTACAGTTCTGAGACAGACCTACAGTCCTCCTACAGTCCTGAGACAGACCCACAGTCCTGAGACAGACCCACAGTCCTCCTACAGTCCTGAGACAGACCCACAGTCCTCCTAAAGTCCTGAGACAGACCCACAGTCCTCCTACAGTCCTGAGACAGACCCACAGTCCTCCTACAGTCCTGAGACAGACCTACAGTCCTCCTACAGTCCTGAGACAGACCCTACAGTCCTCCTACAGTCCTGAGACAGACCCTACAGTCCTCCTACAGTCCTGAGAGAGACCTACAGTCCTGAGACAGACCCTACAGTCCTCCTACAGTCCTGAGACAGACCCTACAGTCCTCCTACAGTCCTGAGACAGACCCACAGTCCTCCTACAGTCCTGAGACAGACCTACAGTCCTCCTACAGTCCTGAGACAGACCTACAGTCCTCCTACAGTCCTGAGACAGACCTACAGTCCTCCTACAGTCCTGAGACAGACCTACAGTCCTCCTACAGTCCTGAGACAGACCTACAGTCCTGAGACAGACCTACAGTCCTCCTACAGTTCTGAGACAGACCTACAGTCCTCCTACAGTCCTGAGACAGACCCACAGTCCTGAGACAGACCTACAGTCCTCCTACAGTTCTGAGACAGACCTACAGTCCTCCTACAGTTCTGAGACAGACCTACAGTCCTCCTACAGTCCTGAGACAGACCTACAGTCCTCCTACAGTCCTGAGACAGACCTACAGTCCTCCTACAGTCCTGAGACAGACCTACAGTCCTCCTACAGTCCTGAGACAGACCTACAGTCCTCCTACAGTCCTACAGTCCTCCTACAGTCCTGAGACAGACCCACAGTCCTGAGACAGACCCACAGTCCTGAGACAGACCTACTAAAGTCCTGAGACAGACCTACAGTCCTGAGACAGACCTGAGACAGACCCACAGTCCTGAGACAGACCCACAGTCCTGAGACAGACCCACAGTCCTGAGACAGACCCACAGTCCTCCTACAGTCCTGAGACAGACCCACAGTCCTCCTACAGTCCTGAGACAGACCCACAGTCCTCCTACAGTCCTGAGACAGACCCACAGTCCTCCTAGTCCTGAGACAGACCCACAGTCCTGAGACAGACCTACAGTCCTCCTACAGTCCTGAGACAGACCTACAGTCCTGAGAGAGACCTACAGTCCTCCTACAGTCCTGAGACAGACCCACAGTCCTCCTACAGTCCTGAGACAGACCCGCAGTCCTCCTACAGTCCTGAGACAGACCCACAGTCCTCCTACAGTCCTGAGACAGACCCACAGTCCTCCTACAGTCCTGAGACAGACCCACAGTCCTCCTACAGTCCTGAGACAGACCCACAGTCCTCCTACAGTCCGGAGACAGACCTACAGTCCTGAGACAGACCTACAGTCCTGAGACAGACCTACAGTCCTGAGACAGACCTACAGTCCTGAGACAGACCTACAGTCCTGAGACAGACCTACAGTCCTGAGACAGACCCACAGTCCTCCTACAGTCCTGAGACAGACCCACAGTCCTCCTACAGTCCTGAGACAGACCCACAGTCCTCCTACAGTCCTGAGACAGACCCACAGTCCTCCTACAGTCCTGAGACAGACCCACAGCCCTCCTACAGTCCTGAGACAGACCCACAGTCCTCCTACAGTCCTGAGACAGACCTACAGTCCTCCTACAATCCTGAGACAGACCCACAGTCCTGAGACAGACCCACAGTCCTGAGACAGACCCACAGTCCTGAGACAGACCCACAGTCCTGAGACAGACCCACAGTCCTGAGACAGACCCACAGTCCTGAGACAGACCTACAGTCCTCCTACAGTTCTGAGACAGACCTACAGTCCTCCTACAGTTCTGAGACAGACCTTCCAGTCCTCCTACAGTCCTGAGACAGACCTACAGTCCTCCTACAGTCCTCCTACAGTCCTGAGACAGACCCACAGTCCTCCTACAGTCCTGAGACAGACCCACAGTCCTCCTACAGTCCTGAGACAGACCCACAGTCCTCCTACAGTCCTGAGACAGACCCACAGTCCTCCTACAGTCCTGAGACAGACCCACAGTCCTCCTAAAGTCCTGAGACAGACCCACAGTCCTCCTACAGTCCTGAGACAAACCCACAGTCCTCCTACAGTCCTGAGACAGACCCACAGTCCTCCTACAGTCCTGAGACAGACCCACAGTCCTCCTACAGTCCTGAGACAGACCCACAGTCCTCCTACAGTCCCGAGACAGACCTACAGTCCTCCTACAGTCCTGAGACAGAACTACAGTCCTCCTACAGTCCTGAGACAGACCCTACAGTCCTCCTACAGTCCTGAGACATACCCTACAGTCCTCCTACAGTCCTGAGACAGACCTACAGTCCTGAGACAGACCTACAGTCCTCCTACAGTTCTGAGACAGACCTACAGTCCTCCTACAGTCCTGAGACAGACCCACAGTCCTGAGACAAACCTACAGTCCTCCTACAGTTCTGAGACAGACCTACAGTCCTCCTACAGACCTGAGACAGACCCACAGTCCTGAGACAGACCTACAGTCCTCCTACAGTTCTGAGACAGACCTACAGTCCTCCTACAGTCCTGAGACAGACCTACAGTCCTCCTACAGTCCTGAGACAGACCTACAGTCCTGAGACAGACCTACAGTCCTCCTACAGTCCTGAGACAGACCTACAGTCCTCCTACAGTCCTGAGACAGACCTACAGTCCTCCTACAGTCCTGAGACAGACCCACAGTCCTGAGACAGACCTACAGTCCTGAGACAGACCTACAGTCCTGAGACAGACCTACAGTCCTGAGACAGACCTACAGTCCTGAGACAGACCCTACAGTCCTCCTACAGTCTTGAGACAGACCTACAGTCCTGAGACAGACCTACAGTCCTGAGACAGACCCACAGTCCTGAGACAGACCCACAGTCCTGAGACAGACCCACAGTCCTCCTACAGTCCTGAGACAGACCCACAGTCCTCCTACAGTCCTGAGACAGACCTACAGTCCTCCTACAGTTCTGAGGCAGACCTACAGTCCTCCTACAGTCCTGAGACAGACCCACAGTCCTCCTAGTCCTGAGACAGACCCACAGTCCTGAGACAGACCTACAGTCCTCCTACAGTCCTGAGACAGACCCACAGTCCTGAGACAGACCCACAGTCCTCCTACAGTCCTGAGACAGACCCACAGTCCTCCTACAGTCCTGAGACAGACCCACAGTCCTCCTACAGTCCTGAGACAGACCCACAGTCCTCCTACAGTCCTGAGACAGACCCACAGTCCTCCTACAGTCCTGAGACAGACCCACAGTCCTCCTACAGTCCTGAGACAGACCCTACAGTCCTCCTACAGTCCTGAGACAGACCCTACAGTCCTCCTACAGTCCTGAGACAGACCTACAGTCCTGAGACAGACCTACAGTCCTCCTACAGTTCTGAGACAGACCTACAGTCCTCCTACAGTCCTGAGACAGACCCACAGTCCTGAGACAGACCTACAGTCCTCCTACAGTTCTGAGACAGACCTACAGTCCTCCTACAGTCCTGAGACAGACCTACAGTCCTCCTACAGTCCTGAGACAGACCCACAGTCCTGAGACAGACCTACAGTCCTCCTACAGTTCTGAGACAGACCTACAGTCCTCCTACAGTTCTGAGACAGACCTACAGTCCTCCTACAGTTCTGAGACAGACCTACAGTCCTCCTACAGTCCTGAGACAGACCTACAGTCCTCCTACAGTCCTGAGACAGACCTACAGTCCTCCTACAGTCCTGAGACAGACCTACAGTCCTCCTACAGTCCTGAGACAGACCTACAGTCCTCCTACAGTCCTGAGACAGACCTACAGTCCTCCTACAGTCCTGAGACAGACCTACAGTCCTCCTACAGTCCTGAGACAGACCTACAGTCCTCCTACAGTCCTGAGACAGACCCACAGTCCTGAGACAGACCTACAGTCCTGAGACAGACCTACAGTCCTGAGACAGACCTACAGTCCTGAGACAGACCTACAGTCCTACAGTCCTGAGACAGACCCTACAGTCCTCCTACAGTCTTGAGACAGACCTACAGTCCTGAGACAGATCTACAGTCCTAAGACAGACCCACAGTCCTGAGACAGACCTACAGTCCTCCTACAGTCCTGAGACAGACCCACAGTCCTCCTACAGTCCTGAGACAGACCTACAGTCCTCCTACAGTTCTGAGGCAGACCTACAGTCCTCCTACAGTCCTGAGACAGACCCACAGTCCTCCTACAGTCCTGAGACAGACCCACAGTCCTCCTACAGTCTTGAGACAGACCCACAGTCCTGAGACAGACCCACAGTCCTCCTACAGTCCTGAGACAGACCCACAGTCCTCCTACAGTCCTGAGACAGACCCACAGTCCTCCTACAGTCCTGAGACAGACCCACAGTCCTCCTACAGTCCTGAGACAGACCCACAGTCCTCCTACAGTCCTGAGACAGACCCACAGTCCTCCTACAGTCCTGAGACAGACCCACAGTCCTCCTACAGTCCTGAGACAGACCCACAGTCCTCCTACAGTCCTGAGACAGACCCACAGTCCTCCTACAGTCCTGAGACAGACCCACAGTCCTCCTACAGTCCGGAGACAGACCTACAGTCCTGAGACAGACCTACAGTCCTGAGACAGACCTACAGTCCTGAGACAGACCTACAGTCCTGAGACAGACCTACAGTCCTGAGACAGACCTACAGTCCTGAGACAGACCTACAGTCCTGAGACAGACCCACAGTCCTGAGACAGACCCACAGTCCTCCTACAGTCCTGAGACAGACCCACAGTCCTCCTACAGTCCTGAGACAGACCCACAGTCCTGAGATAGACCCACAGTCCTCCTACAGTCCTGAGACAGACCTACAGTCCTCCTACAGTTCTGAGACAGACCTACAGTCCTCCTACAGTCCTGAGACAGACCCACAGTCCTCCTACAGTCCTGAGACAGACCCACAGTCCTGAGACAGACCTACAGTCCTCCTACAGTTCTGAGACAGACCTACAGTCCTCCTACAGTTCTGAGACAGACCTACAGTCCTGAGACAGACCTACAGTCCTCCTACAGTCCTGAGACAGACCCACAGTCATCCTACAGTCTTGAGACAGACCCACAGTCCTCCTACAGTCCTGAGACAGACCCACAGTCCTCCTACAGTCCTGAGACAGACCCACAGTCCTCCTACAGTCCTGAGACAGACCTACAGTCCTCCTACAATCCTGAGACAGACCTACAGTCCTGAGACAGACCCACAGTCCTGAGACAGACCCACAGTCCTGAGACAGACCCACAGTCCTGAGACAGACCCAGAGTCCTCCTAAAGTCCTGAGACAGACCCACAGTCCTCCTACAGTCCTGAGACAGACCCACAGTCCTCCTACAGTCCTGAGACAGACCCACAGTCCTCCTACAGTCCTGAGACAGACCCACAGTCCTCCTACAGTCCTGAGACAGACCCACAGTCTTCCTACAGTCCTGAGACAGACCCACAGTCCTCCTACAGTCCTGAGACAGACCCACAGTCCTCCTACAGTCCTGAGACAGACCCACAGTCCTCCTACAGTCCTGAGACAGACCCACAGTCCTCCTACAGTCCTGAGACAGACCCACAGTCCTCCTACAGTCCTGAGACAGACCTACAGTCCTCCTACAGTTCTGAGACAGACCTACAGTCCTGAGACAGACCCTACAGTCCTCCTACAGTCCTGAGACAGACCCTACAGTCCTCCTACAGTCCTGAGACAGACCTACAGTCCTCCTACAGTCCTGAGACAGACCTACAGTCCTGAGACAGACCTACAGTCCTCCTACAGTTCTGAGACAGACCTACAGTCCTCCTACAGTCCTGAGACAGACCCACAGTCCTGAGACAGACCCACAGTCCTCCTACAGTCCTGAGACAGACCCACAGTCCTCCTAAAGTCCTGAGACAGACCCACAGTCCTGAGACAGACCCACAGTCCTGAGACAGACCCAGAGTCCTCCTAAAGTCCTGAGACAGACCCACAGTCCTCCTACAGTCCTGAGACAGACCCACAGTCCTCCTACAGTCCTGAGACAGACCCACAGGCCTCCTACAGTCCTGAGACAGACCCACAGGCCTCCTACAGTCCTGAGACAGACCCACAGGCCTCCTACAGTCCTGAGACAGACCCACAGGCCTCCTACAGTCCTGAGACAGACCCACAGTCCTCCTAAAGTCCTGAGACAGACCCACAGTCCTCCTACAGTCCTGAGACAGACCCACAGTCCTCCTACAGTCCTGAGACAGACCCACAGTCCTCCTACAGTCCTGAGACAGACCCACAGTCCTCCTACAGTCCTGAGACAGACCTACAGTCCTCCTACAGTCCTGAGACAGACCTACAGTCCTCCTACAGTCCTGAGACAGACCCTACAGTCCTCCTACAGTCCTGAGACAGACCCTACAGTCCTCCTACAGTCCTGAGACAGACCTACAGTCCTGAGACAGACCTACAGTCCTCCTACAGTTCTGAGACAGACCTACAGTCCTCCTACAGTCCTGAGACAGACCCACAGTCCTGAGACAGACCTACAGTCCTCCTACAGTCCTGAGACAGACCTACAGTCCTCCTACAGTTCTGAGACAGACCTACAGTCCTCCTACAGTCCTGAGACAGACCCACAGTCCTCCTACAGTCCTGAGACAGACCCACAGTCCTGAGACAGACCTACAGTCCTCCTACAGTTCTGAGACAGACCTACAGTCCTCCTACAGTCCTGAGACAGACCCACAGTCATCCTACAGTCCTGAGACAGACCCACAGTCCTGAGACAGACCCACAGTCCTCCTACAGTCCTGAGACAGACCTACAGTCCTCCTACAATCCTGAGACAGACCCACAGTCCTGAGACAGACCCACAGTCCTGAGACAGACCCACAGTCCTGAGACAGACCCACAGTCCTCCTAAAGTCCTGAGACAGACCCACAGTCCTCCTACAGTCCTGAGACAGACCCACAGTCCTCCTACAGTCCTGAGACAGACCCACAGTCCTCCTACAGTCCTGAGACAGACCCACAGTCCTCCTACAGTCCTGAGACAGACCCACAGTCCTCCTACAGTCCTGAGACAGACCCACAGTCCTCCAACAGTCCTGAGACAGACCCACAGTCCTCCTACAGTCCTGAGACAGACCCACAGTCCTCCTACAGTCCTGAGACAGACCCACAGTCCTCCTACAGTCCTGAGACAGACCTACAGTCCTCCAACAGTCCTGAGACAGACCTACAGTTCTCCTACAGTTCTGAGACAGACCTACAGTCTTAAGACAGACCCTACAGTCCTCCTACAGTCCTGAGACAGACCCTACAGTCCTCCTACAGTCCTGAGACAGACCTACAGTCCTGAGACAGACCTACAGTCCTCCTACAGTTCTGAGACAGACCTACAGTCCTCCTACAGTCCTGAGACAGACCCACAGTCCTGAGACAGACCCACAGTCCTCCTACAGTCCTGAGACAGACCCACAGTCCTCCTAAAGTCCTGAGACAGACCCACAGTCCTCCTACAGTCCTGAGACAGACCCACAGTCCTCCTACAGTCCTGAGACAGACCTACAGTCCTCCTACAGTCCTGAGACAGACCCTACAGTCCTCCTACAGTCCTGAGACAGACCCTACAGTCCTCCTACAGTCCTGAGAGAGACCTACAGTCCTGAGACAGACCCTACAGTCCTCCTACAGTCCTGAGACAGACCCTACAGTCCTCCTACAGTCCTGAGACAGACCCACAGTCCTCCTACAGTCCTGAGACAGACCTACAGTCCTCCTACAGTCCTGAGACAGACCTACAGTCCTCCTACAGTCCTGAGACAGACCTACAGTCCTCCTACAGTCCTGAGACAGACCTACAGTCCTGAGACAGACCTACAGTCCTCCTACAGTTCTGAGACAGACCTACAGTCCTCCTACAGTCCTGAGACAGACCCACAGTCCTGAGACAGACCTACAGTCCTCCTACAGTTCTGAGACAGACCTACAGTCCTCCTACAGTTCTGAGACAGACCTACAGTCCTCCTACAGTCCTGAGACAGACCTACAGTCCTCCTACAGTCCTGAGACAGACCTACAGTCCTCCTACAGTCCTGAGACAGACCTACAGTCCTCCTACAGTCCTGAGACAGACCTACAGTCCTCCTACAGTCCTACAGTCCTCCTACAGTCCTGAGACAGACCCACAGTCCTGAGACAGACCCACAGTCCTGAGACAGACCTACTAAAGTCCTGAGACAGACCTACAGTCCTGAGACAGACCTACAGTCCTGAGACAGACCCACAGTCCTGAGACAGACCCACAGTCCTGAGACAGACCCACAGTCCTCCTACAGTCCTGAGACAGACCCACAGTCCTCCTACAGTCCTGAGACAGACCCACAGTCCTCCTACAGTCCTGAGACAGACCCACAGTCCTCCTAGTCCTGAGACAGACCCACAGTCCTGAGACAGACCTACAGTCCTCCTACAGTCCTGAGACAGACCTACAGTCCTGAGACAGACCCACAGTCCTCCTACAGTCCTGAGACAGACCCACAGTCCTCCTACAGTCCTGAGACAGACCCACAGTCCTCCTACAGTCCTGAGACAGACCCACAGTCCTCCTACAGTCCGGAGACAGACCTACAGTCCTGAGACAGACCTACAGTCCTGAGACAGACCTACAGTCCTGAGACAGACCTACAGTCCTGAGACAGACCTACAGTCCTGAGACAGACCTACAGTCCTGAGACAGACCTACAGTCCTGAGACAGACCCACAGTCCTCCTACAGTCCTGAGACAGACCCACAGTCCTCCTACAGTCCTGAGACAGACCCACAGTCCTCCTACAGTCCTGAGACAGACCCACAGTCCTCCTACAGTCCTGAGACAGACCCACAGCCCTCCTACAGTCCTGAGACAGACCCACAGTCCTCCTACAGTCCTGAGACAGACCTACAGTCCTCCCTCCTACCCACATCCTGAGACAGACCCACAGTCCTGAGACAGACCCACAGTCCTGAGACAGACCCACAGTCCTGAGACAGACCCACAGTCCTGAGACAGACCTACAGTCCTCCTACAGTTCTGAGACAGACCTACAGTCCTCCTACAGTTCTGAGACAGACCTTCCAGTCCTCCTACAGTCCTGAGACAGACCTACAGTCCTCCTACAGTCCTGAGACAGACCCACAGTCCTCCTACAGTCCTGAGACAGACCCACAGACCCACAGCCCTCCTACAGTCCTGAGACAGACCCACAGTCCTCCTACAGTCCTGAGACAGACCCACAGTCCTCCTACAGTCCTGAGACAGACCCACAGTCCTCCTAAAGTCCTGAGACAGACCCACAGTCCTCCTACAGTCCTGAGACAAACCCACAGTCCTCCTACAGTCCTGAGACAGACCCACAGTCCTCCTACAGTCCTGAGACAGACCCACAGTCCTCCTACAGTCCTGAGACAGACCCACAGTCCTCCTACAGTCCCGAGACAGACCTACAGTCCTCCTACAGTCCTGAGACAGAACTACAGTCCTCCTACAGTCCTGAGACAGACCCTACAGTCCTCCTACAGTCCTGAGACATACCCTACAGTCCTCCTACAGTCCTGAGACAGACCTACAGTCCTGAGACAGACCTACAGTCCTCCTACAGTTCTGAGACAGACCTACAGTCCTCCTACAGTCCTGAGACAGACCCACAGTCCTGAGACAAACCTACAGTCCTCCTACAGTTCTGAGACAGACCTACGGTCCTCCTACAGACCTGAGACAGACCCACAGTCCTGAGACAGACCTACAGTCCTCCTACAGTTCTGAGACAGACCTACAGTCCTCCTACAGTCCTGAGACAGACCTACAGTCCTCCTACAGTCCTGAGACAGACCTACAGTCCTGAGACAGACCTACAGTCCTCCTACAGTCCTGAGACAGACCTACAGTCCTCCTACAGTCCTGAGACAGACCTACAGTCCTCCTACAGTCCTGAGACAGACCCACAGTCCTCCTACAGTCCTGAGACAGACCCACAGTCCTGAGACAGACCTACAGTCCTGAGACAGACCTACAGTCCTGAGACAGACCTACAGTCCTGAGACAGACCTACAGTCCTGAGACAGACCCTACAGTCCTCCTACAGTCTTGAGACAGACCTACAGTCCTGAGACAGACCTACAGTCCTGAGACAGACCCACAGTCCTGAGACAGACCCACAGTCCTGAGACAGACCCACAGTCCTCCTACAGTCCTGAGACAGACCCACAGTCCTCCTACAGTCCTGAGACAGACCTACAGTCCTCCTACAGTTCTGAGGCAGACCTACAGTCCTCCTACAGTCCTGAGACAGACCCACAGTCCTCCTAGTCCTGAGACAGACCCACAGTCCTGAGACAGACCTACAGTCCTCCTACAGTCCTGAGACAGACCCACAGTCCTGAGACAGACCCACAGTCCTCCTACAGTCCTGAGACAGACCCACAGTCCTCCTACAGTCCTGAGACAGACCCACAGTCCTCCTACAGTCCTGAGACAGACCCACAGTCCTCCTACAGTCCTGAGACAGACCCACAGTCCTCCTACAGTCCTGAGACAGACCCACAGTCCTCCTACAGTCCTGAGACAGACCCTACAGTCCTCCTACAGTCCTGAGACAGACCCTACAGTCCTCCTACAGTCCTGAGACAGACCTACAGTCCTGAGACAGACCTACAGTCCTCCTACAGTTCTGAGACAGACCTACAGTCCTCCTACAGTCCTGAGACAGACCCACAGTCCTGAGACAGACCTACAGTCCTGAGACAGACCTACAGTCCTCCTACAGTCTGAGACAGACCTACAGTCCTCCTACAGTCCTGAGACAGACCTACAGTCCTCCTACAGTCCTGAGACAGACCCACAGTCCTGAGACAGACCTACAGTCCTCCTACAGTTCTGAGACAGACCTACAGTCCTCCTACAGTTCTGAGACAGACCTACAGTCCTCCTACAGTTCTGAGACAGACCTACAGTCCTCCTACAGTCCTGAGACAGACCTACAGTCCTCCTACAGTCCTGAGACAGACCTACAGTCCTCCTACAGTCCTGAGACAGACCTACAGTCCTCCTACAGTCCTGAGACAGACCTACAGTCCTCCTACAGTCCTGAGACAGACCTACAGTCCTCCTACAGTCCTGAGACAGACCTACAGTCCTCCTACAGTCCTGAGACAGACCCACAGTCCTGAGACAGACCTACAGTCCTGAGACAGACCTACAGTCCTGAGACAGACCTACAGTCCTGAGACAGACCTACAGTCCTACAGTCCTGAGACAGACCCTACAGTCCTCCTACAGTCTTGAGACAGACCTACAGTCCTGAGACAGATCTACAGTCCTAAGACAGACCCACAGTCCTGAGACAGACCTACAGTCCTCCTACAGTCCTGAGACAGACCCACAGTCCTCCTACAGTCCTGAGACAGACCTACAGTCCTCCTACAGTTCTGAGGCAGACCTACAGTCCTCCTACAGTCCTGAGACAGACCCACAGTCCTCCTACAGTCCTGAGACAGACCCACAGTCCTCCTACAGTCTTGAGACAGACCCACAGTCCTGAGACAGACCCACAGTCCTCCTACAGTCCTGAGACAGACCCACAGTCCTCCTACAGTCCTGAGACAGACCCACAGTCCTCCTACAGTCCTGAGACAGACCCACAGTCCTCCTACAGTCCTGAGACAGACCCACAGTCCTCCTACAGTCCTGAGACAGACCCACAGTCCTCCTACAGTCCTGAGACAGACCCACAGTCCTCCTACAGTCCTGAGACAGACCCACAGTCCTCCTACAGTCCTGAGACAGACCCACAGTCCTCCTACAGTCCTGAGACAGACCCACAGTCCTCCTACAGTCCTGAGACAGACCCACAGTCCTCCTACAGTCCGGAGACAGACCTACAGTCCTGAGACAGACCTACAGTCCTGAGACAGACCTACAGTCCTGAGACAGACCTACAGTCCTGAGACAGACCTACAGTCCTGAGACAGACCTACAGTCCTGAGACAGACCTACAGTCCTGAGACAGACCTACAGTCCTGAGACAGACCTACAGTCCTGAGACAGACCCACAGTCCTGAGACAGACCCACAGTCCTGAGACAGACCCACAGTCCTCCTACAGTCCTGAGACAGACCCACAGTCCTCCTACAGTCCTGAGACAGACCCACAGTCCTGAGATAGACCCACAGTCCTCCTACAGTCCTGAGACAGACCCACAGTCCTCCTACAGTCCTGAGACAGACCCACAGTCCTGAGACAGACCTACAGTCCTCCTACAATCCTGAGACAGACCCACAGTCCTGACAGACCCACAGTCCTGAGACAGACCCACAGTCCTGAGACAGACCCACAGTCCTGAGACAGACCCACAGTCCTCCTACAGTCCTGAGACAGACCTACAGTCCTCCTACAGTTCTGAGACAGACCTACAGTCCTCCTACAGTTCTGAGACAGACCTACAGTCCTCCTACAGTCCTGAGACAGACCTACAGTCCTCCTACAGTTCTGAGACAGACCCTACAGTCCTCCTACAGTCTTGAGACAGACCTACAGTCCTCCTACAGTCTTGAGACAGACCTACAGTCCTCCTACAGTCCTGAGACAAATCTACAGTCCTGAGACAGTCCTACAGTCCTCCTACAGTCCTGAGACAGACCTACAATCCTCTCTCTGTCTGTCTGGTGTGTGTGTGTGTGTGTGTGTGTGTGTGTGTGTGGGTGTACCTGCACAGGAAGACGTAGCAGTCCTGTGTGTGGAAGTGTCCAAACTCCTCCTCCGGCAGACGAGCAAACTTCTTCCCCTCCAACACGAATCCTTCCATTCCATCCAGATCCTCATTCCACTCCTCCATCATCTGCTCTGCCTGGAGAGAGGAGGAGAGGGATAGAGGGGAGGGGGAGGAGAAGAGAGGGGGGAGGGAGGAGGGGGAAGAGGAAGAGAGAGGGAGGGGTGAGAGGGGAAGGGAGAGAGAGGAGAGAGGGAGGAGGAAGAAGAGAGAGAGAGGGAAGAGGAGGAAGAGGGAGGAGGAAGAGGGAAGAGGGAAGAGGAAGAGGAGGGAGAGGGAAGAGGAAGAAGAGGGAGAGGGAAGAGGGAGGAGGGAGAGGGAGGAGGAAGAGGAGGAAGAGGAGGAAGAGGGAGGAAGAGGGAGGAGGGAGAGGGAAGAGGAGGGAGAGGGAAGAGGAGGGAGAGGGAAGAGGAGGGAGAGGGAAGAGGAGGGAGAGGGAAGAGGAGGGAGAGGGAAGAGGAGGGAGAGGAGGGAGAGGGAAGAGGAAGAGGAGGGAGAGGGAAGAGGAAGAGGAGGGAGAGGGAAGAGGAAGAGGAGGGAGAGGGAAGAGGAAGAGGAGGGAGAGGGAAGAGGAAGAGGAGGGAGAGGGAAGAGGGAAGAGGGAGGAGGAAGAGGGAGGAGGAAGAGGGAGGAGGAAGAGGGAGGAGGAAGAGGGAGGAGGAAGAGGGAGGAGGAAGAGGGAGGAGGAAGAGGGAGGAGGGAGGAGGAAGAGGGAAGAGGAAGAGGGAGGAGGAAGAGGGAGAGGGAAGAGGGAGGAGGAAGAGGAGGGAGAGGGAAGAGGAGGGAGAGGGAAGAGGAAGAATAGGGAACATGAAAAAGCTGCCATTTATAACAACACATTCCTATGGATCCACTCTGTAGCGCAACAAGACAACACCCGGGGCCAGCGACCAGGAGAGACGGGGTTTATGGCAACAAGACAACACCCGGGGCCAGCGACCAGGAGAGACGGGGTTTATGGCAACAAGACAACATCCGGGGCCAGCGACCAGGAGAGACGGGGTTTATGGCAACAAGACAACACCCGGGGCCAGCGACCAGGAGAGACGGGGTTTATGGCAACAAGACAACATCCGGGGCCAGCGACCAGGAAAGACGGGGTTTATGGCAACAAGACAACACCCGGGGCCAGCGACCAGGAGAGACGGGGTTTATGGCAACAAGACAACATCCGGGGCCAGCGACCAGGAAAGACGGGGTTTATGGCAACAAGACAACATCCAGGGCCAGCGACCAGGAGAGACGGGGTTTATGGCAACACCCGGGGCCAGCGACCAGGAGAGACGGGGTTTATGGCAAAAAGACAACATCCGGGGCCAGCGACCAGGAGAGACGGGGTTTATGGCAACAAGACAACATCCGGGGCCAGCGACCAGGAGAGACGGGGTTTATGGCAACAAGACAACATCCGGGGCCAGCGACCAGGAGAGACAGGGTTTATGGCAACAAGACAACACCCGGGGCCAGCGACCAGGAGAGACGGGGTTTATGGCAACAAGACAACATCCGGGGCCAGCGACCAGGAGAGACGGGGTTTATGGCAACAAGACAACACCCGGGGCCAGCGACCAGGAGAGACGGGGTTTATGGCAACACCTGGGGCCAGCGACCAGGAGAGACGGGGTTTATGGCAACACCCGGGGCCAGCGACCAGTAGAGACGGGGTTTATGGCAACACCCGGGGCCAGCGACCAGGAGAGACGGGGTTTATGGCAACACCCGGGACCAGCGACCAGTAGAGACGGGGTTTATGGCAACACCCGGGACCAGCGACCAGTAGAGACGGGGTTTATGGCAACAAGACAACACCTGGGGCCAGCGACCAGGAGAGACGGGGTTTATGGCAACACCCGGGGCCAGCGACCAGGAGAGACGGGGTTTATGGCAACACCCGGGACCAGCGACCAGTAGAGACGGGGTTTATGGCAACAAGGGTGAATAAAGTGTTGACAGCGCTGAAGGCGACGTTGAAACATCAAGTCCTAAAAACAGCGGCTGTATTCGCTGACAGTCTCTCATCCTGGTTCTGTGATGTCATCCACGTCACTGTGGGCTGCTGGAGGCTGCAGACACCATGATCTGAGCTATATGATTGGCCAGAGGTAGGCCAAAAAGTGCACTTGATTTGTTCTCTGGGCCAGGCGGAGTTTGTACCTTCAGACACATGAAGTGGTTCAAAATGGGAACGCACTCAGCGCACAGGGCAGCTGAATCAACTGCCCCTGCCGCCAAAAAGAGGATGGCTGAATCAACTGCCCCTACCGCCAAAAAGAGGGGGCTGAATCAACTGCCCCTACCGCCAACAGAGGGGGCTGAATCAACTGCCCCTACCGCCAAAAAGAGGGGGCTGAATCAACTGCCCCTACCGCCAACAGAGGGGGCTGAATCAACTGCCCCTACCGCCAACAGAGGGCAGCTGAATCAACTGCCCCTTTCGCCAAAAAGAGGATGGCTGAATCAACTGCCCCTACCGCCAAAAAGAGGGGGCTGAATCAACTGCCCCTACCGCCAACAGAGGGGGCTGAATCAACTGCCCCTACCGCCAAAAAGAGGGGGCTGAATCAACTGCCCCTACCGCCAACAGAGGGGGCTGAATCAACTGCCCCTACCGCCAACAGAGGGCAGCTGAATCAACTGCCCCTATCGCCAAAAAGAGGATGGCTGAATCAACTGCCCCTACCGCCAACAGAGGGGGCTGAATCAACTGCCCCTACCGCCAACAGAGGGGGCTGAATCAACTGCCCCTACCGCCAACAGAGGGCGTCTGAATCAACTGCCCCTACCGCCAACAGAGGGGGCTGAATCAACTGCCCCTACCGCCAAAAAGAGGATGGCTGAATCAACTGCCCCTACCGCCAAAAAGAGGGCGGCTGAATCAACTGCCCCTACCGCCAAAAAGAGGGCGGCTGAATCAACTGCCCCTAACGCCAACAGAGGGGGCTGAATCAACTGCCCCTACCGCCAACAGAGGGGGCTGAATCAACTGCCCCTACCGCCAACAGAGGGGGCTGAATCAACTGCCCCTACCACCAACAGAGGGGGCTGAATCAACTGCCCCTACCACCAACAGAGGGGGCTGAATCAACTGCCCCTCCCTCCAACAGAGGGCGGCTGAATCAACTGCCCCTCCCTCCAACAGAGGGGGGCTGAATCAACTGCCCCTCCCTCCAACAGAGGGGGGCTGAATCAACTGCCCCTACCAAGAACCAGAGTTTACACACCAGCTGATGTTTAGGGCCATGGGGGGTTGTCTGGGGAGGAAGAGAGCTGTTTACCTCAGTGAGGACCATGGGGGGTTGTCTGGGGGAGGAGGAGGGCTGTTTACCTCAGTGAGGACCATGGGGGTTGTCTGGGGAGGAAGAGGGCTGTTTACCTCAGTGAGGACCATGGGGGGTTGTCTGGGGAGGAAGAGAGCTGTTTACCTCAGTGAGGACCATGGGGGGTTGTCTGGGGAGGAAGAGGGCGGTGAGGTGTTTACCTCAGTGAGGACCATGGGGGGTTGTCAGAGGAAGAGGCCTGTTTACCTCAGTGAGGACCATGGGGGGGTTGTCAGAGGAAGAGGGCTGTTTACCTCAGTGAGGACCATGGGGGGGGTTGTCTGGGGGGGAAGAGAGCTGTTTACCTCAGTGAGGACCATGGGGGGGTTGTCTGGGGGGGAAGAGAGCTGTTTACCTCAGTGAGGACCATGGGGGGTTGTCTGGGGAGGAAGAGGGCTGTTTACCTCAGTGAGGACCATGGGGGGTTGTCTGGGGAGGAAGAGAGCTGTTTACCTCAGTGAGGACCATGGGGGGTTGTCTGGGGAGGAAGAGGGCGGTGAGGTGTTTACCTCAGTGAGGACCATGGGGGGTTGTCAGAGGAAGAGGCCTGTTTACCTCAGTGAGGACCATGGGGGGGTTGTCAGAGGAAGAGGGCTGTTTACCTCAGTGAGGACCATGGGGGGGGTTGTCTGGGGGGGAAGAGAGCTGTTTACCTCAGTGAGGACCATGGGGGGGTTGTCTGGGGGGGAAGAGAGCTGTTTACCTCAGTGAGGACCATGGGGGGTTGTCTGGGGAGGAAGAGGGCTGTTTACCTCAGTGAGGACCATGGGGGGTTGTCTGGGGAGGAAGAGGGCTGTTTACCTCAGTGAGGGCCATGGGGGGTTGTCTGGGGAGGAAGAGGGCTGTTTACCTCAGTGAGGACCATGGGGGGTTGTCTGGGGAGGAAGAGGGCGGTGAGGTCAGCCTTCATCTCGTCTTTCTTCTCAGCATCCTTCTTGACCTGACACAGACAAGACAGGTCACACATTTTAAAGACTTAATTTGAATCCACCAATCAAGTCCAAAAACAGGATCCAAACATGAGAAAGGTCCCTGTCTGCATGGTACTAAAGGGCTTTCCTCAAAGCCAGTGGCAGGTCATTAGCAAAGATTGAAACAAGTCAAAGGGGCCTAGAAAGCTGCCCTGGGGAATTCCTAATTCTACCAGTAAGGGGCCTAGACACCTGCCCTGGGGAGTTCCTAATTCTACCAGTAAGGGGCCTAGACACCTGCCCTGGGGAATTCCTAATTCTACCAGTAAGGGGCCTAGACAGCTGCCCTGGGGAATTCCTAATTCTACCAGTAAGGGGCCTAGACAGCTGCCCTGGGGAATTCCTAATTCTACCAGTAAGGGGCCTAGATAGCTGCCCTGGGGAATTCCAGGGTTAGAGTTAGGGGTCAGGGTTAAAGGTCAGGAGTTAAGGTCCTGAGTCAAACACAGTTCCAGGACAGCAGATGGCAGGGTCAGGGTTAAAGGTCAAGAGTTATTCACAGATGGAAGGGTTAGAGTTGGGGTCAGGGTTAATGGTCAGGAGTTATTCACAGATGGAAGGGTTAGAGTTGGGGTCAGGGTTAATGGTCAGGAGTTATTCACAGATGGAAGGGTAAGAGTTAGGGGTCAGGGTTAAAGGTCAAGTAGCAAAGTAAAGGATCATTAGAAGAGCTACACCAAGCTAGTTGCTAGAGGGCGCTAACTAGCATACCCCCCCTACACCAAGCTAGTTGCTAGAGGGAGCTAGCTAGCACACCCCCATACACCAAGCAAGTTGATAGAGGGAGCTAGCTAGCACACCCCCCCCTACACCAAGCTAGTTGCTAGAGGGAGCTAGCTAGCATACCCCCCTACACCAAGCTAGTTGATAGAGGGAGCTAGCTAGCATACCCCCCTATACCAAGCTAGTTGCTAGAGGGAGCTAGCTAGCATACCCCCCTACACCAAGCTAGTTGCTAGAGGGAGCTAGCTAGCATACCCACCTACACCAAGCTAGTTGATAGAGGGAGCTAGCTAGCATACCCCCCCTACACCAAGCTAGTTGATAGAGGGAGCTAGCTAGCATACCCCCCCTACACCAAGCTAGTTGATAGAGGGAGCTAGCTAGCATACCCCCCCTACACCAAGCTAGTTGATAGAGGGAGCTAGTATGAGGATTCTGTGTTATGCACTATAGCCCGTTACCATATATGTGATTGAATATTATCTGCTGTTGGCTTGTGTGGATGTATGTATGTATGTATGTGTTATGCAACATAGCTGACTTGAAACATTGGCCATGGGCCTTTCTCATGATGGAAAAAAACAGAATAACGTAAAAACGGACGCATGCAGAACGTAGTGTAGCAAACCACAGACTGGTACCAGCTCGTATGACAACAATCAACGATAGGCTGGGTGAGTCTAAACCACGCCCAGTCTCTACTCTGACAGGCCGGCTCGGAAGCAGGAACTATTTCTTACAGAGTATATTTATAATATCTTTGTCAAGAACAAGTGAGTTCTCCGTTTGCCCTGCGAGGTGGGACAGAGAGCCCGTATATGCAAAAATTGCATTTACCACTTATTGCTTAGCTAATAAAAAATACATAGTATACAATCGGTGACTCAATGTCATATTTATCCTGATACCAGATTCGAATTGACGCAACCCTAACACTAGCTAGCATACCCCCCTACACCAAGCTAGTTGATAGAGGGCGCTAGCTAGCTAACATACACCCCTACACCAAGCTAGTTGATAGCTAGCATACACCCCTACACAACAGGTCGTGTTACTCACCTTCCCCTGTAGCTAGCTAGCATACACCCCTACACCAAGCTAGTTGATAGCTAGCATACACCCCTACACAACAGGTCGTGTTACTCACCTTCCCCGTTACTCACCTTCCCCTGTAATCCTTGCTGTTGCTCTACACTCTCAGCTGCTCTGGTGTAGTCCACCTTCAGGACATCATCCCAGTTCTGAAACTTAGACTTAAACACCTGGAGAAAGAGACAGAGAGAGAGAGAGAGACACAGAGAGGGAGAGAGAGACAGAGAGAGAGACAGAGAGAGAGACAGAGAGAGAGACAGAGAGAGAGACAGAGAGAGAGACAGAGAGAGAGAGGGTCTCTCTCCAGGAACAGGGTTGGAGTTAAAACCTACAGGAGGGTTTCTCTCCAGGAACAGGGTTGGAGTTAAAACCTCCAGGAGGGTTTCTCTCCAGGAACAGGGTAGGAGTTAAAACCTCCAGGAGGGTATCTCTCCAGGAACAGGGTAGGAGTTAAAACCTCCAGGAGGGTATGTCTCCAGGAACAGGGTTGGAGTTAAAACCTCCAGGAGGGTTTCTCTCCAGGAACAGGGTAGGAGTTAAAACCTACAGGAGGGTATGTCTCCAGGAACAGGGTAGGAGTTAAAACCTCCAGGAGGGTTTCTCTCCAGGAACAGGGTAGGAGTTAAAACCTCCAGGAGGGTATCTGCCTACCTGACACTCTGTCCCCTCCAGGTTCCTGGTAACAGTAGCGTGTTTGGGGCGGTGCAGCATAGTGCAGACTTCCTGTCCTAGCTTCAGGGCGGCTGCTCTCACAAGACGAGGAGACTTCCTCCCAATCCATATAAACACATCAGACAGACAGTCCAGGATGTACACTCCCTTAGTGTCCAGCAGGGTCTGAAGCTAGAGACACAGACAGACAGAGACTGATTATAACAGAACAGGTTACACAGTTTAACTACCCCATAGTTACCCCATAGTTACACCATAGTTACCCCATAATTACACCATAGTTACCAGTCGTAGTTCCGGCAGTTTGTCCAGTTTGACCTTCTCTTTGTGTTCCACTGACAGCTTGTAGTTTATTTGAGGGAGCTCCAGATATCCCAGACCCAGACCCACCTAAACAACAACAACATTAGCCCAGACCCACCTAGACAACAACATTAGCCCAGACACAGACCCACCTAGACAACAACATTAGCCCAGACCCACCTAGACAACATTAGCCCAGACCCAACGAAATAATTAGATGTCAGGGGTCGTGTAGTTTGGGTCGTATGGGTGTGAAGTCATCAGGGACGTGTCTGATTAGGGGTCAGGGGTCAGAGGGTACCTTGTATAGTTTGGGTCGTACGGGTGTGAAGTCATCAGGGACGTGTCTGATTAGAGGTCAGGGGTCAGAGGTCAGGGGGTACCTTGTATAGTTTGGGTCGCACGGGTGTGAAGTCATCAGGGACGTGTTTGCGTATCTCTTCAGGTTGTCCTCCCAGCACCTCCCAGAAGTTAGGAGGTTCCTGACTCTGCTGCAGGGTGGTGATCTCTGCCTTCCCCTTACGCTCGTTCTTATTGATCTTCTCTGCAAACAGCCTACACACACACACACACACACACACACACACACACAGTCAGAGACATTCATGGGCAGGCACACACACACCAGGTAGCAGGTAGGTATTCTAGTGGTTAGAGCATTGGACTTGTAACCAAAGGGTTGCAAGATGCCCCTGAACAAGGCAGTTAACCCACTGTTCCCCTGAACAAGGCAGTTAACCCACTGTTCCCCTGAACAAGGCAGTTAACCCACTGTTCCCCTGAACAAGGCAGTTAACCCACTGTTCCCCTGAACAAGGCAGTTAACCCACTGTTCCCCTGAACAAGGCAGTTAACCCACTGTTCCCCTGAACAAGGCAGTTAACCCACTGTTCCCCTGAACAAGGCAGTTAACCCACTGATCCCCGGTAGGCTGTCGTCCTGCCCCTGAACAAGGCAGTTAACCCACTGTTCCCCGGTAGGCTGTCGTCCTGCCCCTGAACAAGGCAGTTAACCCACTGTTCCCCGGTAGGCTGTCGTCCTGCCCCTGAACAAGGTAGTTAACCCACTGTTCCCCGGTAGGCTGTCGTCCTGCCCCTGAACAAGGCAGTTAACCCACTGTTCCCCGGTAGGCCGTCGTCCTGCCCCTGAACAAGGCAGTTAACCCACTGTTCCCCGGTAGGCTGTCGTCCTGCCCCTGAACAAGGCAGTTAACCCACTGTTCCCCTGAACAAGGCAGTTAACCCACTGTTCCCCGGTAGGCTGTCGTCCTGCCCCTGAACAAGGCAGTTAACCCACTGTTCCCCGGTAGGCTGTCGTCCTGCCCCTGAACAAGGCAGTTAACCCACTGTTCCCCGGTAGGCTGTCGTCCTGCCCCTGAACAACGCAGTTAACCCACTGTTCCCCGGTAGGCTGTCGTCCTGCCCCTGAACAAGGCACTTAACCCACTGTTCCCCGGTAGGCTGTCGTCCTGCCCCTGAACAAGGCAGTTAACCCACTGTTCCCCGGTAGGCTGTCGTCCTGCCCCTGAACAAGGCAGTTAACCCACTGTTCCCCGGTAGGCTGTCGTCCTGCCCCTGAACAACGCAGTAAACCCACTGTTCCCCGGTAGGCTGTCGTCCTGCCCCTGAACAAGGCACTTAACCCACTGTTCCCCTGAACAAGGCAGTTAACCCACTGTTCCCCGGTAGGCTGTCGTCCTGCCCCTGAACAAGGCAGTTAACCCACTGTTCCCCTGAACAAGGCAGTTAACCCACTGTTCCCCGGTAGGCTGTCGTCCTGCCCCTGAACAAGGCAGTTAACCCACTGTTCCCCTGAACAAGGCAGTTAACCCCCTGTTCCCCTGAACAAGGCAGTTAACCCCCTGTTCTCCTGAACAAGGCAGTTAACCCCCTGTTCCCCTGAACAAGGCAGTTAACCCACTGTTCCCCTGAACAAGGCAGTTAACCCACTGTTCCCCTGAACAAGGCAGTTAACCCACTGTTCCCCTGAACAAGGCAGTTAACCCACTGTTCCCCTGAACAAGGCAGTTAACCCACTGTTCCCCGGTAGGCTGTCGTCCTGCCCCTGAACAAGGCAGTTAACCCACTGTTCCCCGGTAGGCTGTCGTCCTGCCCCTGAACAAGGCAGTTAACCCACTGTTCCCCTGAACAAGGCAGTTAACCCACTGTTCCCCGGTAGGCTGTCGTCCTGCCCCTGAACAAGGCAGTTAACACACTGTTCCCCGGTGGACCGTCATTGTAAATAAGAATTTCTTCTTAACTGACTTGCCTAGTTAAATAAAGGTAAAAAGATCTAATTCTTATCTACAATGACTGCCAAGCCCAGATGACGCTGTGCCAATTGGGAGATCTAATTCTCATCTACAATGACTGCGAAGCCCAGATGACGCTGTGCCAATTGTGTAAATAAAGTTTAGATTCAAAAACGCCAGAGTGAGGTGTTTAGAACTGTACATTCAACAGCGCCGCCCCCCCGACTCAGCGGACGCCGCCCCCCCCCCCGACTCAGCGGACGCCGCCCCCCCCCCCCCCTCAGTTAGTGCTAAATACGGCTGCTAGAATCCTGACTAGAACCAAAAAATGTGATCATATTACTCCAGTGCTAGCCTCCCTACACTGGCTTCCTGTCAAAGCAAGGGCTGATTTCAAGGTTTTACTGCTAACCTACAAAACATTACATGGGCTTGCTCCTACCTATCTCTCTGATTTGGTCCTGCCGGACATACCTACACGTACGCTACGGTCACAAGACGCAGGCCTCCTAATTGTCCCTAGAATTTCTAAGCAAAAAGTTGGAGACAGGGCTTTCTCCTATAGAGCTCCATTTATATAGAATGGTCTGCCTACCCATGTGAGAGACGCAAACTCGGTCTCAACCTTTAAGTCTTTACTGAAGACTCATCTCTTCAGTGGGTCATATGCTTGAGTGTAGTCTGGCCCAGAAGTGTGAAAGTGAACGGAAAGGCTCTGGAGCAACGAACCGCCCTTGCTGTCTCTGCCTGGCCGGTTCCCCTCTTTCCACTGGGATTCTCTGCCTCTAACCCTATTACAGGGGCTGACTCACTGGCTTACTGGTGCTCTTCCATGAGTCACTGGGTTGAGTCGCTGACGTGGTCTTCCTGTCTGGGTTGGCGCCCCCACTTGGGTTGTGCCGTGGCAGAGATCTTTGTGGTAAGTTGGTGGTTGAAGATATCCCTCTAGTGGTGTGGGGGCTGTGCTTTGGCAAAGTGGGTGGGGTTATATCCTGCCTGTTTGGCCCTGTCCTGGGGTGTCCTCGGATGGGGCCACAGTGTCTCCTGACACCTCCTGTCTCAGCCTCCAGTATTTATGCTGCAGTACTTTATGTGTCGGGGGGCTAGGGTCAGTCTGTTATATCTGGAGTATTTCTCCTGTCTTATCCGGTGTCCTGTGTGAATTTAAGTGTGCTCTCTCAAATTCTCTCTCTCTTTCTTTCTTTCTTTCTCTCTCGGAGGACCGGGGCCCTAGGACCATGCCTCAGGACTGCCTGGCCTGATGACTCCTTGCTGTCCCCAGTCCACCTGGCCGTGCTGCTGCTCCAGTTTCAACTGTTCTGCCTGCGGCTATGGAACCCTGACCTGTTCACCGGACGTGCTACCTATCCCAGACCTGCTGTTTTCAACTCTCTAGAGAAAGCAGGAGTGGTAGAGATACTCTGAATGATCAGCTATGAATAGCCAACTAATATTTACTCCTGAGGTGCTGACTTGTTGCACCCTCAACAACTACTGTGATTATTTGACCCTGCTGGTCATTTATGAACATCTTGGCCATGTTCTGTTATAATTTCCACCCGGCACAGCCAGAAGAAGACTGGCCACCCCTCAGAGCCTGGTTCCTCTCTAGGTTAATAATCTCCACCTGGCACAGCCAGAAGAGGACTGGCCACCCACATAGCCTGGTTCCTCTCTAGGTTTCTTCCTAGGTTTTGGCCTTTCTAGAGAGTTTTTCCTAGCCACCGTGCTTCTACACCTGCATTGCTTGCTGTTTGGGGTTTTAGGCTGGGTTTCTGTACAGCACTTTGAGATATCAGCTGATGTAAGAAGGGCTTTATAAATACATTTGATTAGATTTTTGATTTAGAGGTACCAGCCAGAGTAGTGTTGGTGTGTGTTAGTTACCAGGCCTTAGTGGTACCGGCCAGAGTAGTGTTGGTGTGTGTTAGTTACCGGGCCTTAGTGGTACCGGCCAGAGTAGTGATGGTATGTATTAATTACCGGGCCTTAGTGGTACCGGCCAGAGTAGCGTTGGCTCCTCTCCAGATGAGAATCTCCAGACCCGTATCCACCAGGAAGACAAACCTACAGGTACACAGAGCATTAGAACTACAGAACTACAGGAACACAGAGCATTAGAACTACAGAACTACAGGAACACAGAGCATTAGAACTACAGAACTACAGGAACACAGAGCATTAGGACTACAGAAACACAGAACATTAGGACTACAGGAACACAGAACATTAGGACTACAGAAACACAGAGCATTAGAACTACAGGAACACAGAGCATTAGAACTACAGGAACACAGAACATTAGAACTACAGGAGCACAGAGCATTAGAACTACAGGAACACAGAACATTAGAACTACAGGAACACAGAACATTAGAACTACAGGAACACAGAACATTAGAACTACAGGAACACAGAGCATTAGAACTACAGGAACACAGAACATTAGAACTACAGGAACACAGAACATTAGAACTACAGGAACACAGAACATTAGAACTACAGGAACACAGAACATTAGAACTACAGGAACACAGAACATTAGAACTACAGAACTACAGGAACACAGAACATTAGAACTACAGAACTACAGGAACACAGAACATTAGAACTACAGAACTACAGGAACACAGAACATTAGGACTACAGAACTACAGGAACACAGAACATTAGAACTACAGGAACACAGAACATTAGAACTATAGGAACCATAAAACACACTATCCATCTCCATGACAACAGTATTGTCAGTATGTAAAGCCCTCCATGGTGCTGTCCATCTCCATGACAACAGTATTGTCAGTCTGTAAAGCCCTCCATGGTGCTGTCCATCTCCATGACAACAGTATTGTCAGTCTGTAAAGCCCTCCATGGTGCTGTCCATCTCCATGACAACAGTATTGTCAGTCTGTAAAGCCCTCCATGGTGCTGTCCATCTCCATGACAACAGTATTGTCAGTCTGTAAAGCCCTCCATGGTGCTGTCCATCTCCATGACAACAGTATTGTCAGTCTGTAAAGCCCTCCATGGTGCTGTCCATCTCCATGACAACAGTATTGTCAGTCTGTAAAGCCCTCCATGGTGCTGTCCATCTCCATGACAACAGTATTGTCAGTCTGTAAAGCCCTCCATGGTGCTGTCCATCTCCATGACAACAGTATTGTCAGTCTGTAAAGCCCTCCATGGTGCTGTCCATCTCCATGACAACAGTATTGTCAATCTGTAAAGCCCTCCATGGTGCTGTCCATCTCCATGACAACAGTATTGTCAGTCTGTAAAGCCCTCCATGGTGCTGTCCATCTCCATGACAACAGTATTGTCAGTCTGTAAAGCCCTCCATGGTGCTGTCCATCTCCATGACAGTGTTGTCAGTCTGTAAAGCCCTCCATGGTGCTGTCCATCTCCATGACAACAGTATTGTCAGTCTGTAAAGCCCTCCATGGTGTTGTCCATGCTAAAACAGACTGTCCATCTCCATGACAACAGAACTCACCGTGGGTCCAGGGACGAGGCCTTCAGAGGAACCGACTCCAGACGGATGTTCTTCTTCCCATAAACACGATACAACCTGGAACACACACACACACACTTAGAGTTGGTACACCCCCCCCCCACACAGTCCCCCTCCTTACCTGACAGTATAGTGTGTACCTCCCCCCCTCCTTACCTGACAGTATAGTGTTCCCCCCCCTCCTTACCTGACAATATAGTGTGTACCCCACCTCCTCCTTACCTGACAGTATAGTGTGTACCCCCCCCCTCCTCCTTACCTGACAGTATAGTGTGTAACCCCCCTCCTTACCTGACAGTATAGTGTGCCTCCCCCTCCTTACCTGACAGTATAGTGTGTACCCCCCCTCTCCTTACCTGACAGTATAGTGTGTACCCCCCCTCCTTACCTGACAGTATAGTGTGTACCCCCCCTCCTTACCTGACAGTATAGTGTACCCCCCCTCCTTACCTGACAGTATAGTGTACCCCACCTCCTCCTTACCTGACAGTATAGTGTGTACCCCCCCTCCTTACCTGACAGTATAGTGTGTACCCCCCCTCCTTACCTGACAGTATAGTGTACCCCCCCTCCTTACCTGACAGTATAGTGTACCCCACCTCCTCCTTACCTGACAGTATAGTGTGCCCCCCCTCCTTACCTGACAGTATAGTGTGCCCCCCCCCCCTCCTTACCTGACAGTATAGTGTGTACCCCCCCCTCCTCCTTACCTGACAGTATAGTGTGTACCCCCCCTCCTCCTTACCAGACAGTATAGTGTGCCCACCCCCTCCTTACCTGACAGTATAGTGTGTACCCCCCCTCCTCCTTACCTGACAGTATAGTGTGCCCCTCCTTACCTGACAGTATAGTGTGTACCCCCCCTCCTCCTTACCTGACAGTATAGTGTGCCCCCCCCTCCTTACCTGACAGTATAGTGTGCCCCCCCCTCCTTACCTGACAGTATAGTGTGTACCCCCCCTCCTCCTTACATGACAGTAGTGTGTACCCCCCCTCCTCCTTACCTGACAGTTTAGTGTGTACCCCCCCCCTCCTTACATGACAGTATAGTGTGCCCCCCCTCCTTACCTGACAGTATAGTGTGTACCCCCCCTCCTCCTTACCTGACAGTTTAGTGTGTACCCCCCCTCCTCCTTACCTGACAGTTTAGTGTGTACCCCCCCCTCCTTACATGACAGTATAGTGTGCCCCCCCCTCCTTACCTGACAGTATAGTGTGTACCCCCCCTCCTCCTTACCTGACAGTATAGTGTACCCCCCCTCTCCTTACCTGACAGTATAGTGTACCCCCCCCCCTTACCTGACAGTATAGTGTGTACCCCCCCTCCTTACCTGACAGTATAGTGTACCCCCCCTCCTTACCTGACAGTATAGTGTGCCCCCCCCCCTCCTTACCTGACAGTATAGTGTGTACCCCCCCTCCTCCTTACCTGACAGTATAGTGTGTACCCCCCCCCCTCCTTACCTGACAGTATAGTGTGTACCCCCCCCTCCTTACCTGACAGTCTAGTTTCCCCCCCCCCTCCTTACCTGACAGTATAGTGTGTACCCCCCCTCCTCCTTACCTGACAGTATAGTGTGTACCCCCCCCTCCTTACCTGACAGTATAGTGTGTACCCCCCCCTCCTTACCTGACAGTATAGTGTGTACCCCCCCTCCTTACCTGACAGTATAGTGTGCCCCCCCCCTCCTTACCTGACAGTATAGTGTGTACCCCCCCCCTTACCTGACAGTATAGTGTGTACCCCCCCCCTCTCCTTACCTGGCAGTATAGTGTGTACCCCCCCTCTCCTTACCTGACAGTATAGTGTGTACCCCCCCCCTCCTTACCTGACAGTATAGTGTACCCCCCCCCCCCCTTACCTGACAGTATAGTGTGTACCCCCCTCCTCCTTACCTGACAGTATAGTGTACCCCCCCCCCCTTACCTGACAGTATAGTGTGTACCCACCCCCCCCTCCTTACCTGACAGTATAGTGTGCCCCCCCTCCTTACCTGACAGTATAGTGTGCCCCCCCTCCTTACCTGACAGTATAGTGTGTACCCCCCCTCTCCTTACCTGACAGTATAGTGTGTACCCCCCCCCCTCTCCTTACCTGGCAGTATAGTGTGTACCCCCCCTCTCCTTACCTGACAGTATAGTGTACCCCCCCCCTCCTTACCTGACAGTATAGTGTGCCACCCCCCTCCTCCTTACCTGACAGTATAGTGTACCCCCCCCCCCCCCCTCCTTACCTGACAGTATAGTGTACCCCCCCCCTCCTTACCTGACAGTATAGTGTGTGTCCTCCACAGTATAGAAGCCACTGGCTGTCCCCCCCTCAATGTAGGAGATGTCATTTTCAAACACCTGGTGGGGCAGAAGAGTTGGCAAGGTTTTCTACAGGCCGTGTGTGTGTGTGTGTGTGTGTGTGTGTGTGTATGTGTGTGTGTGTGTGGACCTACAGCGCTGAACTCCTCGGACTCGTCTCCCATCTCCTCTCTGATGGTCCGACACTCTGCCCCCAGGTAGTTACGGAGGTTGACGGCGTGGATGGCAGACCCTGCCTTCTTATCCAGCGTAGCTTCCTGACCGATCCAGTAGAATATCTGCCAGTTCAGGGCTCCGTTGTCGTCCAGGAACGTCTGGGGGGTAGAGGAGTTCAGAGGAGAGGTGGCGGAGGAGGGGTGGGGGGGTAGAGGAGAGGTGGCGGGGTAGAGGAGGGGGAGTTACTAGGTTACTACATAACTACATAACAGAACAATATGAAATCATATGTTGTCTCATGGAAATGAGGCTTCACTGTGTGGTGTTCTGTACAGACTAACTGCTAGACCCTACAGTAGACACTATTAAACCAGTCACATTACAGGGCAAACCTCAACAGTACTGTGCTGCTAGCTTGCATGTTTTCTATACACTTTACAGGGCAAACCTCAACAGTACTGTGCTGCTAGCTAGCATGTTTTCTATACACTTTACAGGGCAAACCTCAACATTACTGTGCTGCTAGCTAGCATGTTTTCTATACACTTTACAGGGCAAACCTCAACATTACTGTGCTGCTAGCTAGCATGTTTTCTATACACTTTACAGGGCAAACCTCAACAGTACTGTGCTGCTAGCTAGCATGTTTTCTATACACTTTACAGGGCAAACCTCAACAGTACTGTGCTGCTAGCTAGCATGTTTTCTATACACTTTACAGGGCAAACCTCAACAGTACTGTGCTGCTAGCTAGCATGTTTTCTATACACTTTACAGGGCAAACCTCAACAGTACTGTGCTGCTAGCTAGCATGTTTTCTATACACTTTACAGGGCAAACCTCAACACGGTACTGTGCTGCTAGCTAGCATGTTTTCTATACACTTTACAGGGCAAACCTCAACATTACTGTGCTGCTAGCTAGCATGTTTTCTATACACTTTACAGGGCAAACCTCAACAGTACTGTGCTGCTAGCTAGCATGTTTTCTATACACTTTACAGGGCAAACCTCAACGGTACTGTGCTGCTAGCTAGCATGTTTTCTATACACTTTACAGGGCAAACCTCAACATTACTGTGCTGCTAGCTAGCATGTTTTCTATACACTTTACAGGGCAAACCTCAACAGTACTGTGCTGCTATGTTTCTTCCTAGGTTTTGGCCTTTCTAGGGAGTTTTTCCTAGCCACCGTGCTTCTACACCTGCATTGCTTACTGTTTGGGGTTTTAGGCTGGGTTTCTGTACAGCACTTTGAGATATCAGCTGATGTACGAAGGGCTCAATAAATACATTTGATTTGATTTGAACCAGGCCTGACCGGTACAGATTCAACCAGGCCTGACCGGTACAGATTCAACCAGGCCTGACCGGTACAGATTCAACCAGGCCTGACCGGTACAGATTCAACCAGGCCTGACCGGTACAGATTCAACCAGGCCTGACCGGTACAGATTCAACCAGGCGTGACCGGTACAGATTCAACCAGGCGTGACCGGTACAGATTCAACCAGGCGTGACCGGTACAGATTCAACCAGGCGTGACCGGTACAGATTCAACCAGGCCTGACCGGTACAGATTCAACCAGGCCTGACCGGTACAGATTCAACCAGGCCTGACCGGTACAGATTCAACCAGGCCTGACCGGTACAGATTCAACCAGGCCTGACCGGTACAGATTCAACCAGGCCTGACCGGTACAGATTCAACCAGGCCTGACCGGTACAGATTCACCAGGCCTGACCAGAACAGTTTGGCTCATGTCTGGCCCTATAGACTTATATTATGCTATACTAGATGACACACAGAGCCCTGATTGGATGATTATGTAGCAGTGTGTGTGTGTGTGTGTGTGTGTTACCATGAGGACGATGAAGCAGTGTGTGTGTGTGTGTTAAAAGGGGACGATGTAGCAGTGTGTGTGTGTGTGTGTGTGTGTGTGTGTTAACTTGAGGATGATGTAGCAGTGTGTGTGTGTGTGTGTGTGTGTGTGTGTTACCTTGAGGATGATGTAGCAGTGTGTGTGTGTGTTACCTTGAGGATGATGTAGCAGTGTGTGTGTGTGTGTGTGTGTGTGTGTTACCTTGAGGATGATGTAGCAGTGTGTGTGTGTGTGTGTGTGTTACCTTGAGGATGATGTAGCAGTGTGTGTGTGTGTGTGTTACCTTGAGGATGATGTAGCAGTGTGTGTGTGTGTGTGTGTGTTACCTTGAGGATGATGTAGCAGTGTGTGTGTGTGTGTGTGTGTGTGTGTTACCTTGAGGATGATGTAGCAGTGTGTGTGTGTGTGTGTGTTACCATGAGGACGATGAAGCAGTGTGTGTGTGTTACCTTGAGGATGATGTAGCAGTGTGTGTGTGTGTGTGTGTGTTACCTTGAGGATGATGTAGCAGTGTGTGTGTGTGTGTGTGTTACCATGACGACGATGAAGCAGTGTGTGTGTGTGTGTTAAAAGGGGACGATGAAGCAGTGTGTGTGTGTGTTACCTTGAGGATGATGTAGCAGTGTGTGTGTGTGTGTTACCTTGAGGATGATGTAGCAGTGTGTGTGTGTGTGTGTGTGTGTGTGTTACCTTGAGGATGATGTAGCAGTGTGTGTGTGTGTGTGTGTGTGTGTGTTACCTTGAGGATGATGTAGCAGTGTGTGTGTGTGTGTGTGTGTTACCTTGAGGATGATGTAGCAGTGTGTGTGTGTGTGTGTGTTACCTTGAGGATGATGTAGCAGTGTGTGTGTGTGTGTGTGTGTGTGTGTGTGTTACCTTGAGGATGATGTAGCAGTGTGTGTGTGTGTGTGTTACCTTGAGGATGATGTAGCAGTGTGTGTGTGTGTGTGTGTGTGTTACCTTGAGGATGATGTAGCAGTGTGTGTGTGTGTGTGTTACCTTGAGGATGATGTAGCAGTGTGTGTGTGTGTGTGTGTGTGTGTGTGTGTGTGTGTGTGTGTGTGTGTGTTACCTTGAGGATGATGTAGCAGTCAGCCTCGTAGAACTTCCCCTGGAACGCCTCGTCTACCTGCATCGGAACAAAGTTCTCTATCTGCCACACAAACACACCAGGAACCTACACACACACACACACACACACACAGTTAGAACAGTACAACTGCACACACACGCTCAAACACAAACCTCCCCCACTATCAGATTAGAGCCATAATGGAGACATCTACCCCCCACTATCAGATTAGAGCCATAATGGAGACATCTACCCCCCCCCCCCCCCCCCCCCCTATCAGATTAGAGCCATAATGGAGTCATCTACCCCCCCCCCCCACTATCAGATTAGAGCCATAATAGAGTCATCTACCCCCCCACTATCAGATTTGAGCCATAATGGAGACATCTACCCCCCCACTATCAGATTAGAGCCATAATGGAGACATCTACCCCCCACTATCAGATTAGAGCCATAATGGAGACATCTACCCCCCCACTATCAGATTAGAGCCATAATGGAGTCATCTACCCCCCCCCCCCCACTGAATGCCGCTGGGCCTACCTGTCCTACATCCTCCATGAAGAACTCGGAGTAGTCCAGCTGTGGTTTCTCCAGACTTTAGGGCCATAATGGAGTCATCTACCCCCCCCCCCCCCCCCCCCCCTCCCCCACTGATAGCCGCTGGGCCTACCTGTCCTACATCCTCCATGAAGAACTCGGAGTAGTCCAGGTGTGGTTTCTCCAGACTCTAGAGCCATAATGGAGTCATCTACCCCCCCCCCCCCCTCCCCCCCAACTGAACGCCGCTGGGCCTACCTGTCCTACGTCCTCCATGAAGAACTCGGAGTAGTCCAGCTGTGGTTTCTCCAGACTCTAGAGCCATAATAGAGTCATCTACCCCCCCACTGATAGCCGCTGGGCCTACCTGTCCTACATCCTCCATGAAGAACTCGGAGTAGTCCAGCTGTGGTTTCTCCAGACTCTAGAGCCATAATAGAGTCATCTACCCCCCCACTGATAGCCGCTGGGCCTACCTGTCCTACATCCTCCATGAAGAACTCGGAGTAGTCCAGCTGTGGTTTCTCCAGACTCTAGAGCCATAATAGAGTCATCTACCCCCCCACTGATAGCCGCTGGGCCTACCTGTCCTACATCCTCCATGAAGAACTCGGAGTAGTCCAGCTGTGGTTTCTCAAGACTCTAGAGCCATAATGGAGACATCTACCCCCCTCCCCCCCACTATCAGATTAGAGCCATAATGGAGTCATCTACCCCCCCCCCCCCCCCCCCCACTGAATGCCGCTGGGCCTACCTGTCCTACATCCTCCATGAAGAACTCGGAGTAGTCCAGCTGTGGTTTCTCCAGACTCTTGTCCCAACGACGCGTGTGTCCCAACGACGCATTCAGTTCCCCATACTTCTGATCGCCGTTCTCCTACACACACACACACACACACACACACACACACACACACACAGTAAGGGCTCGGTTTCATTTGAAGCAAGTCATTGGCAGGTTCCCAACAGAGGATGCTGGTGGGTGTAAATCTAGGAGGACTAGCTCCTTTCAATCTAGGAATGAAACCCATATGTTCATCCCTCTCTCCCTCATCCACCCCTCCCTCACTCTCCTCGATCCACCCCTTCCTCCCTCCCTCCCCCTCCATCCATCCACCCCTCCCACTCCTCCATCCACCCCTCCCACTCTCCTCCATCCATCCACCCCTCCCCCATCCACCCCGCTCCCTCTCTCCTCCATCCACCCCTTCCTCCCTCCCTCCCCCTCCATCCATCCACCCCTCCCACTCCTCCATCCACCCCTCCCACTCTCCTCCATCCATCCATCCACCCCTCCCTCTCTCCTCCCTCACTCGCTTCTCCATCCACCCCTCCCTCTCTTCCTCCCTCACTCGCTTCTCCATCCACCCCTCTTCTCCCTCCCTCCCTCCACCTCATCCATCCACCCCTCCCTTCCAACCCCCCACCCCCTCTACTCCATCCCCCTTTCTCCTCAATCTACCCCCCCTCCCTCCCTTCCAAACCCCCATCCCCCTCTACTCCATCCACCCCCCCTCTCTACTCCATCCACCCCCGCCACCCCTCCCTACCTCGAAACTCTTGTTCTTCTCTTGTGTGACATCACTCATCCCCTTGAGGACCTGTTTAGCTTGGTCGTCTTGACTACTGTCCTTCCTCCTCCTCAGCCTCATCTTCCTCGCCAGGGGGTCCCGTGGGCTGGCCGCTACACACACACACACACACACACACACACACACACACACACACACACAAAATGTATTGAGCGTTTCTAAAGCAAGTCAGTGCATTTCTCTGTCTGGTCCACAGACAGGTCTGGATGGACAGTGTATCAGTGTGTAGCAGTGGGGGGGGGAATTTCACCTCCCTCAGACCCACCTCCCCTAGACCCAGACCCACCTCCCCTAGACCCAGACCCACCTCCCCTAGACCCAGACCCACCTCCCCTAGACCCAGACCCCCACCTCACCCAGACCCCCACCTCACCCAGACCCCCACCTCACCCAGACCCCCACCTCACCCAGACCCCCACCTCCCCAGACCCCCACCTCCCCTAGACCCCCACCTCCCCTAGACCCCCACCTCCCCTAGACCCACCTCCCCTAGACCCACCTCTCCTAGACCCAGACCCACCTCACCCAGACCCGGACCTAGACCCCCCGGACCTAGACCCACCTCCCCAGGACCTAGACCCACCTCCCCAGGACCTAGACCCACCTCCCCAGGACCTAGACCCACCTCCCCAGGACCTAGACCCACCTCCCCAGGACCTAGACCCACCTCCCCAGGACCTAGACCCACCTCCCCCTGCAGCAGATATTACAGCAGGGGATGCTCCAGCCAGTCTCAGTTGGTTCTGAAGAGAGAAGTCGATGTTGTACCACTCTGCTGTCCTGTCCACCGGCTTGGGAGGCATCACCAGGTTGGGGTTCTCACGTACATCTAGGACCTAGAACACACACAGAGGAGAGAACACTTACAACCTAGAACATCTAGAACATCTAAAACCTAGAACAGAACATCTAGAACATTTTGAACCTAGAACACAGTGTAGAATGTCTAGAACCTAGAACACAGGGCAAACCACCTAGAACATTTAGAGCCTAGAACAGTTAGAACCTAGAACACAGGGCAGAACATCTAGAATCTAGAACAGAGGACAGTGTGTACCTCTAGGTCGACGAGGAAGTGGATGGCTTCAGGAAGAGTCACCAGACGATTCTTATTCAGAACCAACTTCTTCAGCTTCCCACACCTACACAACAACAACAACAACAAGTTGATCCACTACACAGCAGGTACGGTCCAAAACATCAAAACATGTCACAAAATGGCATTATGAAATACCGGCTGGGAAGCATGCCTTAAGTGTGTGTCTACCTACAGAGTCCCTCAGGTATGACGTGAGGTACCCACCTACAGAGTCCCTCGGGTATGACGTGATGTACCCACCTACAGAGTCCCTCGGGTATGACGTGAGGTACCCACCTACAGAGTCCCTCGAGTATGACGTGAGGTACCCACCTACAGAGTCCCTCGAGTATGACGTGAGGTACCCACCTACAGAGTCCCTCGAGTATGACGTGAGGTACCCACCTACAGAGTCCCTCGAGTATGACGTGAGGTACCCACCTACAGAGTCCCTCGAGTATGACGTGATGTACCCACCTACAGAGTCCCTCAGGTATGACGTGAGGTACCCACCTACAGAGTCCCTCGGGTATGACGTGAGGTACCCACCTACAGAGTCCCTCAGGTATGACGTGAGGTACCCACCTACAGAGTCCCTCGAGTGTGACGTGAGGTACCCACCTACAGAGTCCCTCGAGTGTGACGTGAGGTACCCACCTACAGAGTCCCTTGGGTATGACGTGAGGTACCCACCTACAGAGTCCCTCGGGTATGACGTGAGGTATCCACCTACAGAGTCCCTCGGGTATGACGTGAGGTACCCACCTACAGAGTCCCTCGGGTATGACGTGAGGTACCCACCTACAGAGTCCCTCGGGTATGACGTGAGGTACCCACCTACAGAGTCCCTCGGGTATGACGTGAGGTACCCACCTACAGAGTCCCTCGAGTATGACGTGATGTACCCACCTACAGAGTCCCTCAGGTATGACGTGAGGTACCCACCTACAGAGTCCCTCAGGTATGACGTGAGGTACCCACCTACAGAGTCCCTCGAGTATGACGTGATGTACCCACCTACAGAGTCCCTCAGGTATGACGTGAGGTACCCACCTACAGAGTCCCTCAGGTATGACGTGAGGTACCCACCTATAGAGTCCCTCGGGTATGACGTGAGGTACCCACCTACAGAGTCCCTCGGGTATGACGTGAGGTACCCACCTACAGAGTCCCTCAGGTATGACGTGAGGTACCCACCTACAGAGTCCCTCGGGTATGACGTGAGGTACCCACCTACAGAGTCCCTCGAGTATGACGTGAGGTACCCACCTACAGAGTCCCTCGAGTATGACGTGAGGTACCCACCTACAGAGTCCCTCGGGTATTAGTTCCAGGTTGTTGTTAGCAGCCATGAACTCCTGCAGACTGGATAACTTCCCCACGCCAGACGGAACTCCATCAAAGTCCAGCTTGTTACTGTTCACATAAAGCTTCTTCAACTTCCCCAGCTTACAGATAGCAGACTGGAGAGAGACAGAGACAGAGGGTGCAGTTTAAGTCCAAACCTGTTTGACGTCTACGAGCAGTGTTGTTGGACCCATCTGCAGCCCCTGAACTCACCCTCAAAGATGAGGTCAGAATGCTGCTCTACCCAGATGAGCTACTGTCACCAACAGATCAGATGACCTACTGTCCCCAACAGATCAGATGACCTACTGTCCCCAACAGATCAGATGACCTGTCACCAACAGATCAGATGACCTACTGTCCCCAACAGATCAGATGACCTACTGTCCCCAACAGATCAGATGACCTACTGTCCCCAACAGATCAGATGCCCTACTGTCACCAACAGATCAGATGACCTACTGTCCCCAACAGATCAGATGAGCTACTGTCACCAACAGATCAGATGACCTACTGTCACCAACAGATCAGATGACCTACTGTCCCCAACAGATCAGATGACCTACTGTCCCCAACAGATCAGATGACCTACTGTCACCAACAGATCAGATGACCTACTGTCACCAACAGATCAGATGACCTACTGTCACCAACAGATCAGATGACCTACTGTCCCCAACAGATCAGATGACCTACTGTCACCAACAGATCAGATGAGCTACTGTCACCAACAGATCAGATGACCTACTGTCCCCAACAGATCCAGGTCTACCCAGATGACCTACTGTCACCAACAGATCAGATGACCTACTGTCACCAACAGATCAGATGACCTACTGTCCCCAACCGATCCAGGTCTACCCAGATGAGCTACTGTCACCAACAGATCCAGGTCTACCCAGATTAGCTACTGTCCCCAACAGATCCAGGTCTACCCAGATTAGCTACTGTCCCCAACAGATCCAGGTCTACCCAGATGCCCTACTGTCCCCAACAGATCCAGGTCTACCCAGATGACCTACTGTCCCCAACAGATCCAGGTCTACCCAGATTACCTACTGTCACCAATAGATCAGATGACCTACTGTCCCCAACAGATCCAGGTCTACTCAGATGACCTACTGTCACCAACAGATCCAGGTCTATCCAGATGACCTACTGTCACCAACAGATCAGATGACCTACTGTCCCCAACAGATCCAGGTCTACCCAGATGACCTACTGTCCCCAACAGATCAGATGCCCTACTGTCCCCAACAGATCCAGGTCTACCCAGATGACCTACTGTCCCCAACAGATCCAGGTCTACCCAGATGACCTACTGTCCCCAACAGATCCAGGTCTACCCAGATGACCTACTGTCACCAACAGATCAGATGACCTACTGTCCCCAACAGATCAGATGACCTACTGTCCCCAACAGATCCAGGTCTACCCAGATGACCTACTGTCCCCAACAGATCCAGGTCTACCCAGATTACCTACTGTCACCAATAGATCAGATGACCTACTGTCACCAATAGATCAGATGACCTACTGTCCCCAACCGATCCAGGTCTACCCAGATGAGCTACTGTCACCAACAGATCCAGGTCTACCCAGATTAGCTACTGTCCCCAACAGATCCAGGTCTACCCAGATGCCCTACTGTCCCCAACAGATCCAGGTCTACCCAGATGACCTACTGTCCCCAACAGATCCAGGTCTACCCAGATTACCTACTGTCACCAATAGATCAGATGACCTACTGTCACCAACAGATCAAGGTCTACCCAGATGAGCTACTGTCCCCAACAGATCCAGGTCTACCCAGATGAGCTACTATCACCAACAGATCCAGGTCTACCCAGATGAGCTACTGTCACCAACAGATCCAGGTCTACCCAGATGACCTACTGTCCCCAACAGATCCAGGTCTACCCAGATGACCTACTGTCCCCAACAGATCCAGGTCTACCCAGATTACCTACTGTCACCAATAGATCAGATGACCTACTGTCACCAACAGATCAAGGTCTACATGTCCAGCTACCTGGGACAGGAAATTCCATGGTTGAACGTGTCCAACTACCTGGGACAGGAAACACCACGGTTGAACATGTCCAACTACCTGGGACAGGAAATACCATGGTTGAACGTGTCCAACTACCTGGGACAGGAAACACCACGGTTGAACATGTCCAACTACCTGGGACAGGAAACACCATGGTTGTCCTGGGACAACCAGTGCCTCTAAAATTGATTAAAATGGGGTGTTGGAAACTGATCTGCACTTCCTAACCTCCTGCCAAATACCTCCTGCCAAATACATGACCATATTAGAGACACACGATTACACAGACACACAAAGAATTAGAAAACAAATCCAACATTGATAAACTCCCATATCTGTTAGGTCAAATACCACAAATGTGCCGTCACAGCAGCACGATGTGTGGCCCGTTGCCATGAGAACAGGGAAACCAGTGGAGAACAAACAACATTGTAAATACAACCCATAATTATCTGTTTATTTATCTTCCCCCACTATTCATACTACAACTATTTTCACATTGCTAAAACACTGTACAAAGCTGATTATATAAACCTTGAAATGTCTATCTTATGGAAAACCTGTTCTGAGTGTTATGTTTATATAGCAGGGCGTGCATCAGGGGGGTTATAATGTGTTATAAAGGGTCGTACCATAGCTAACTAAGTACAAGGGGTTATAATGTGTATTAGGGTGTTATAATGTGTTATAAAGTTTTGTACAGTAGCTGGGCGTGCATCAGGGGGGTTATAACATGTTATAAAGGGTCGTACCATAGCTAAGTACAAGGGGTTATAATGTGTATTAGGGTGTTATAATGTCAGAGAGAGACAGAGAGAGAGAGAGAGACAGAGAGAGAGAGAGAGACAGAGAGAGACAGAGAGAGAGAGAGAGAGAGAGAGACATGTTCTTACAGGCAGTGATGTGAGTTGGTTCCTGCTGAGGTTGAGTGTCTCTAGCTGAGTCCATTGGTCGATGCAGAGGGAGAGCTCCGAGATCTGATTGGAGGAGAGGTTGAGACGCTTCAGACTGCTCAGCGTATAGAGACACTCAGGAACTCGACTCAGGTCGTTGAAGGACAGGTCCACGTCTAAGGAGAGACCACATAAAGGACATTCATTTCCTGACTTTAGTCTTGGCTTGGGTGTGTGTTACCTGCCAGGTGTGTGTGTGTGTGTGTGTGTTAACTGCCAGGTGTGTGTGTGTGTTACCTGCCAGGTGTGTGTGTGTGTGTGTGTGTTACCTGCCAGGTGTGTGTGTGTGTTACCTGCCAGGTGTGTATGTGTGTTACCTGCCAGGTGTGTGTGTGTGTTACCTGCCAGGTGTGTGTGTTACCTGCCAGGTGTATGTGTGTTACCTGCCAGGTGTGTGTGTGTTACCTGCCAGGTGTGTGTGTGTGTGTGTTACCTGCCAGGTGTACCAGTCCCTCCAGACTGGTAGGCATGTTGCTCTGGGTTCTCTGGGTGCTCCTCAGGTGGAGAGTCTGGAGGGCCACCATGGCTGGCAGCTGGCTGCTCACACACAGGAGGACTTAGAAAGCTTCGTACCATAGCTGGGCGTGCATCAGGGGGTTATAATGTGTATTAAGGTGTTATAAACCTTCATATTATAGCTGGGCGTGCATCAGGGGGTTATAATGTGTATTAAGGTGTTATAAACCTTCATATTATAGCTGGGCGTGCATCAGGGGGTTATAAACCTTCATATTATAGCTGGGCGTGCATCAGGGGGTTATAAAGTGTATTAAGGTGTTATAAACCATATCATAGCTGGGTGTGCATCAGGGGGTAATGTGTATTAAGGTGTTATAAACCATATCACAGCTGGGTGTGCATCAGGGGGTAATGTGTATTAAGGTGTTATAAACCATATCATAGCTGGGTGTGCATCAGGGGGTAATGTGTATTAAGGTGTTATAAACCATATCATAGCTGGGTGTGCATCAGGGGGTAATGTGTATTAAGGTGTTATAAACCATATCATAGCTGGGTGTGCATCAGGGGGTAATGTGTATTAAGGTGTTATAAACCATATCATAGCTGGGTGTGCATCAGGGGGTAATGTGTATTAAGGTGTTATAAACCATATCATAGCTGGGTGTGCATCAGGGGGTAATGTGTATTAAGGTGTTATAAACCATATCACAGCTGGGTGTGCATCAGGGGGTTATAAACCATATAACTGGGTGTGCATCAGGGGGTTATAATGTGTTATAATGCTTGGTACCATAGCTGGGCGTGCATTCTTCAGATGGTTATAATGTGTTATAATGCTTGGTACCATAGCTGGGCGTGCATTCAGATGGTTATAATGTGTTATAATGCTTGGTACCATAGCTGGGCGTGCATTCAAATCAAATCAAATTTATTTATATAGCCCTTCGTACATCAGCTGATATCTCAAAGTGCTGTACAGAAACCCAGCCTAAAACCCCAAACAGCAAGCAATGCAGGTGTAGAAGCACGCTTATAATGTGTTATAATGCTTCGTACCGTAGCTGGGCGTGCATCAGGGGATTGTTGTTTAGGATGAGGGTCTGCAGGTGGACGAGGCGTCTCATCTGAGGGGGGAGGCTGTCCAGCTTGTTGTCACTCAGGTCCAGGTACAGCAGGTCAGTCAGGTTGATGAACAACTGGTTAGGGATGGCATCGATGCTGGGAGGAGGAAGAGGAGGGTCGGTATTAGGTTATAAGGCAGGTTAATGAACAACTGGTTAGGGATGGCATCGATGCTGGGAGGAGGAGGAGGAGGGTCGGTATTAGGTTATAAGGCAGGTTGATAAACAACTGGTTAGGGATGGCATCGATGCTGGGAGGAGGAGGAGGGTCGGTATTAGGTTATAAGGCAGGTTGATGAACAACTGGTTAGGGATGGCATCGATGCTGGGAGGAGGAGGAGGAGGGTCGGTATTAGGTTATAAGGCAGGTTGATAAACAACTGGTTAGGGATGGCATCGATGCTGGGAGGAGGAGGAGGGTCGGTATTAGGTTAAAAGGCAGGTTGATGAACAACTGGTTAGGGATGGCATCGATGCTGGGAGGAGGAGGAGGAGGAGGAGGGTCGGTATTAGGTTATAAGGCAGGTTGATGAACAACTGGTTAGGGATGGCATCGATGCTGGGAGGAGGAGGGTCGGTATTAGGTTATAAGGCAGGTTGATAAACAACTGGTTAGGGACGGCATCGATGCTGGGAGGAGGAGGAGAATAATCTATGATATGGTGCCTTCGGAAAGTATTCAGACCCCTTGACTTTTTTCACGTTACAGACTTATTTTCAAATGAATTAAATTGTTTTTTTCCACCTAATCGATCTACACACAATACCCCATAATGACAAAAGCAAAAACTGTTTTTTATTCATGTTTGCTAATTTTTACAAATAAAAACACTGAAATATCACATATACATAGGTATTCTGACCCTTTACTCAGTACTTTGTTGAAGCACCTTTGGCAGCGATTACAGCCTCAAGTCTTCTTGGGTATGGTTCTACAAGCTTGGCACACCTGTATTTGGGGAGTTTCTCCCATTCTTCTCTGCAGATCCTCTCAAGCTCTGTCAGGTTGGATGGGGAGCATTGCTGCACAGATATTTTCAGGTCTCTCCAGAGATGTTCGATCGGGTTCAAGTTTGGGCTCTGGCTGGGCCACTCAAGGACATTCAGAGACTTGTCTCGAAGCCACTCCTTTGTTGTCTTGGCTGTGTGCTTAGGGTCGTTGTCCTGTTGGAAGGTGAACCTTCGACCCCAGTCTGAGGTCTGGAGCAGGTTTACATCAAGATCTCTTTGTACTTTTCTCAGTTTATCTTTCCCTAGACCCTGACTAGTCTCCCAGTCCCTGCTGCTGAAAAACATCCTAACAGCATGATGCTGCCACCACCATGCTTCACTGTAAGGATGGTGCCAGGTTTCCTCCAGACGTGACGCTTGACATTCAGGCCAAAGAGAATCCAGTTGTAGAAACATCTCAAAGATGATCAACGGAAACAGGAAGCACTTGAGCTTCATTTCCCGTCTCATAGCAAAGAGTCTGAATACTTATGTAAAGAAGGTATTTCATTTCTAAAAACCTGTATTCACTTTGTCCTTATAGGGCATTGTGACGTCATTATAGGGTATTGTGATGTCATTATAGGGTATTGTGATGTCATTATAGGGTATTGTGATGTCATTGTAGGGTATTGTGATGTCATTATAGGGTATTGTGTGTAAGAGACAAAATAATATTTAATCAATTTTAAAACAAGGCTGTAACGTAACAAAATGTGGAAAAAGTCAAAGGGTCTGAATACTTTCCGAAGGCACTGTATGTATGATATATTTATATTCTGTTATAGCTTAAGTTATAAGGCCTGTTAGTCGCCTGTTATAACATATTATAAGAGGTTCTACCTGTTGTGGCTGAGGTTGTTATTAGAGGTTATAAGGCCTGTTAGTGACCTGTTATTAGAGGTTATAAGGCCTGTTAGTCGCCTGTTATTAGAGGTTATAAGGCCTGTTAGTCACCTGTTATAACATATTATAAGAGGTTCTACCTGTTGTGGCTGAGGTTGTTATTAGAGGTTATAAGGCCTGTTAGTCACCTGCTAGAGGTTATAAGGCCTGTTA
>NC_092158.1:94550271-94585271 GCF_045791955.1 Oncorhynchus clarkii lewisi | reverse complement strand
AGGTCTACTTCTATGTGTAATCAGGTAGTCTATAGGTCTACTTCTATGTGTAATCAGGTAGTCTATAGGTCTACTTCTATGTGTAATCAGGTAGTCTATAGGTCTACTTCCATGTGTAATCAGGGCCAGGTAGTCTATAGGTCTACTTCTATGTGTAATCAGGGCCAGGAAGTCTATAGGTCTACTTCTATGTGTAATCAGGTAGTCTATAGGTCTACTTCTATGTGTAATCAGGTAGTCTATAGGTCTACTTCCATGTGTAATCAGGGCCAGGTAGTCTATAGGTCTACTTCTATGTGTAATCAGGTAGTCTATAGGTCTACTTCTATGTGTAATCAACACATTGACAACTCGTAAATGGAGTGAAATAAACCAACAAGTGTAGCCTAGGATGGATGTGCTCTCTGCAAACAACGTGTACGTACACTCCGACAGCGAGAACAGCAAACGACTGGAGTAGTAATATACTGAATGCATTAACAGAAATGGTAACAAAACAAACATTATAGACGAGAAATGTTGGTAACAAAACAAACATTATAGACGAGAAATGTTGGTAACAAAACAAACATTATAGAAGAGAAATGTTGGTAACAAAACAAACATTATAGAAGAGAAATGTTGGTAACAAAACAAACATTATAGAAGAGAAATGTTGGTAACAAAACAAACATTATAGAAGAGAAATGTTGGTAACAAAACAAACAGAAGATAAATGGTAATTAACAGTAAATGTACTGCTAGCAGCCTCAGCAATGGATTAGTCCCCTGAGACAGGCAACAATCAACACATGCCATAAAAAATATTTAGTAACTGCTCAACTAACAAATGGTCAGTGGACCAACAGCCTATGGACCAGTGGACTAAATGGGGTCGACACCACAGTCTGTACTCACCAGTTTCTGCAGTGCAGCCACCTCCTCTGGCAGATAACACAGGCCTGTCCTGTTGAGTTTCAGCCATCTCAGACTGCTCATAGACTTCACATGCTCAGGGAAGTAACCTCCCTGGGGGGCAGGGGGGAGGAAGAGAGAGGCTGTTGATTTCACTTTTGTATATTATCTACCTCACTTTCTTTGGCAATGTTAACATGTTTCCCATGCCAATAAAGCCCCTTGAATTGAATCGAGAGAGAGAGGAAGAGAGCGAGAGAGGAAGAGGGGAAAAGGAAGCGAGGGGAAGAGAGCGAGAGAGGGGAAGAGGAAGAGAGCGAGAGAGGGGAAGAGGAAGAGAGAGGAAGAGAGAGTGAGAGAGGGGAAGAGGAAGAGAGAGGAAGAGCGAGAAACACAGACAGGGTTAGGGGCCAACCCGCTACAGTGCTAGCCTGTCCCAGCTGTGTTTGGGCTCTTGCTAACCCCACTGCTGTCATTGTCAACACTAGGTCTATGTCAGGTTAACAACAGACTGGGACTCAACACTGGGTCTATGTCAGGTTAACAACAGACTGGGACTCAACACTAGGTCTATGTCAGGTTAACAACAGACTGGGACTCAACACTAGGTCTATGTCAGGTTAACAACAGACTGGGACTCAACACTAGGTCTATGTCAGGTTAACAACAGGCTGGGACTCAACACTAGGTCTACATCAGGTTAACAACAGACTGGGACTCAACACTAGGTCTACGTCAGGTTAACAACAGACTGGGACTCAACACTAGGTCTACATCAGGTTAACAACAGACTGGGACTCAACACTAGGTCTATGTCAGGTTAACAACAGACTGGGACTCAACACTAGGTCTATGTCAGGTTAACAACAGGCCAGACAGACTGGGACTCAACACTAGGTCTATATCAGGTTAACAACAGACTGGGACTCAACACTAGGTCTATGTCAGGTTAACAACAGGCCAGACAGACTGGGACTCAACACTAGGTCTATGTCAGGTTAACAACAGACTGGGACTCAACACTAGGTCTATGTCAGGTTAACAACAGGCCAGACAGACTGGGACTCAACACTAGGTCTATGTCAGGTTAACAACAGACAGGGACTCAACACTGGGTCTATGTCAGGTTAACAACAGACTGGGACTCAACACTAGGTCTACATCAGGTTAACAACAGACTGGGACTCAACACTAGGTCTATGTCAGGTTAACAACAGGCTGGGACTCAACACTAGGTCTATGCCAGGTTAACAACAGACTGGGACTCAACACTAGGTCTACGTCAGGTTAACAACAGGCCAGACAGACTGGGACTCAACACTAGGTCTATGTCAGGTTAACAACAGACTGGGACTCAACACTAGGTCTATGTCAGGTTAACAACAGGCCAGACAGACTGGTACTCAACACTAGGTCTACGTCAGGTTAACAACAGACTGGGACTCAACACTAGGTCTACGTCAGGTTAACAACAGACTGGGACTCAACACTAGGTCTATGTCAGGTTAACAACAGGCTGGGACTCAACACTAGGTCTACGTCAGGTTAACAACAGGCTGGGACTCAACACTAGGTCTATGTCAGGTTAACAACAGACTGGGACTCAACACTAGGTCTACGTCAGGTTAACAGGCCAGACAGACTGGGACTCAACACTAGGTCTATGTCAGGTTAACAACAGGCTGGGACTCAACACTAGGTCTACGTCGGGTTAACAACAGGCCAGATCTGGGACTCAACACTAGGTCTATGTCAGGTTAACAACAGGCTGGGACTCAACACTAGGTCTACATCAGGTTAACAACAGGCTGGGACTCAACACTAGGTCTATGTCAGGTTAACAACAGACAGGGACTCAACACTAGGTCTACATCAGGTTACCAACAGGCCAGACAGACTGGGACTCAACACTGGGTCTATGTCAGGTTAACAACAGACTGGGACTCAACACTAGGTCTATGTCAGGTTAACAACAGACTGGGACTCAACACTAGGTCTACATCAGGTTACCAACAGGCCAGACAGACTGGGACTCAACACTGGGTCTATGTCAGGTTAACAACAGACTGGGACTCAACACTAGGTCTACATCAGGTTACCAACAGGCCAGACAGACTGGGACTCAACACTGGGTCTATGTCAGGTTAACAACAGACTGGGACTCAACACTAGGTCTATCTCAGGTTAACAACAGACTGGGACTCAACACTAGGTCTATGTCAGGTTAACAACAGCACAGATCTGGGACAGACTAAACCCTAAAGAGTCAGCAGAAGCACTAAGTCTGGCAACTTAAAGAGACCCAACTACATCACAGTATTATTTTGTCATTGAGGAGACGCTCTTTATCCACAGTAACTTGACAATTAGGGTTAAGTGCCTTGCTCAAGGGCATGTCGACATAATTGTTTTTAACCTCGTCGGCTCCGGGGATTTAAACCAGTGACCTTTCGGTTACTGGGCCAACGCTCTTGACAGCTCTAGGCTATCTGCCGCCCCGATTATCAGCAGAAAATCATGAAGTGTTGTTTGTAGAAATAGAGAGAGAAGCCAAGAATAACATGAGTGAGGACGTTTGAATAGTATGACATCACAACACATGCTCAGAGCCTGGTGATGTCATCTTCCCCCTGGGTGACACATGGGAGGTGGGGGGGGGGGGGGGGAACCTAAACTAGACAAGCAGAAATACTTCTCAGCTGTGTTGTCTGACCATGTTAACTTAAAACATCTAACGGGACAGATACATAAATAATAAGCAGTATCTGCTTCACACAGCTAGTTAGCTACAGTCCGACCAGTCCCACAGCTAGTTAGCTACAGTCCGACCAGTCCCACAGCTAGTTAGCTACAGTCCGACCAGTCACACAACTAGTTAGCTACAGTCCGACCAGTCACACAGCTAGTTAGCTACAGTCCCACAGCTAGTTAGCTACAGTCCCACAGCTAGTTAGCTACAGTCCCACAGCTAGTTAGCTACAATCCCACAGCTAGTTAGCTACAGTCACACAGCTAGTTAGCTACAGTCACACAGCTAGTTAGCTACAGTCACACAGCTAGTTAGCTAGTCACACAGCTAGTTAGCTACAGTCACACAGCTAGTTAGCTACAGTCTGACCAGTCACACAGCTAGTTAGCTAGTCCCACAGCTAGTTAGCTACAGTCACACAGCTAGTTAGCTACAGTCACACAGCTGGCTAACGCCCTGGTAGTGTTCCTGTTTTGGTTAGCACGTCGTTAGCTACCAGGCTGCTAACTAACTGCCTGTCGTTTACCTGTCACGAATAATGGTCCGGAAAGGTAAAATATAACCGTGTTTATTGTTATTGTTGTCTTACTTTGAAGTCGTTTCCAGATAGGTCTACCCCCCGGATAAAAGGAAGGACTCCGGTGGCAGCCATTTGTGCTTCGGGAAACCGTCCGTCCGTCGCTGCCGAGTCTCTGTTGGTGTTTGGTTTATCAGGCGGAGCGAAGACACTGGTTACCACAGCCACAAAGTCAGAAACAGCTCCTTTATCTTCTTAAAATTGGATTTTAAACCTTACTCACACTGGGAATCTTACGCCTAAGATTATTAAATTAAGGCATATTTTTGTTTTCATTAATTTTTGCGATTATAGACAACTATGTGGCAGTGGTAACTTGACTTTGTGGGTGTGGTAATTAGTGGAAACCCTGGTGAAGGATCCTGCTTTTGTCAAATTAACGTAATATTTGACTTTTCGCAGCAGGTTTAGGAAAATTAAGTTAAGGAAAAGGGTTAGCTAAAATGAGAAACATTTGACAGAACAGCTGCTGGGACCGGAAACACCCTGGCGGCCTGGGAACGGAACAGCCCTCCGGGGGAGGTGCGCCCGGTTCAACCATAGAAACTTTAACGCGCTGAAGTCAATCAATCAATAATGAAGTGGTCACGATCAAAGATATTCTAGTTTCGCCTATTCCTCTCCGCTATGATCGAATCAATAAAAACACCCATTTCCATTCCATTTAATTCGTTTTTACACAAGTCCTTCCTACTGTAACTTAGTAAATATTAATCAACACAAGGGAGATATTTTAGAGGCACTCGTCAGACAGAATACAGGACACCAGATTGCTGGGAACAGTGATTTCATATGAACATCCAAAAATACCAGTATTAATCTCCCCTTTCTCCCGTCTGGCTCCTCCCAGCTGGTACTTGGATTTACAATTCTATTCTTTACGCCAATGTTACATATTGGGGACCTTTCTCCCGTCTGGCTCCTCCCAGCTGGTACTTGGATTTACAATTCTATTCTTTACGCCAATGTTACATATTGGGGACCTTTCTCCCGTCTGGCTCCTCCCAGCTGGTACTTGGATTTACAATTCTATTCTTTACGCCAATGTTACATATTGGGGACCTTTCTCCCGTCTGGCTCCTCCCAGCTGGTACTTGGATTTACAATTCTATTCTTTACGCCAATGTTACATATTGGGGACCTTTCTCCCGTCTGGCTCCTCCCAGCTGGTACTTGGATTTACAATTCTATTCTTTACGCCAATGTTACATATTGGGGACCTTTCTCCCGTCTGGCTCCTCCCAGCTGGTACTTGGATTTACAATTCTATTCTTTACGCCAGTGTTACATATTGGGGACCTTTCTCCCGTCTGGCTCCTCCCAGCTGGTACTTGGATTTACAATTCTATTCTTTACGCCAATGTTACATATTGGGGACAAATTACCATTCAAATCCATTATTTTATTTCTCTGTAAAATATTGATCTATTCTCCATGTCATATAAATGCAGTTTCTCTGTCAGAGGTGAGACACAGGCAGACTGAACCCGGTCCCACTCCACTCCTGGCCCAAATGAACCCTGGTTTAACACCTCTAGAAGCTGACCTCTGGTCCGTTTGGGATCCCCTCCTGATGTTTAGGGTTAAGGGGCGAGTTGAAGGTAAACTCATTCTAGTTCTGTGTTTATATCAACAACATCCACCGCTGAGCTTCCCGGTCACATCAGAGTTCAGAGGTCGGGGACAAGGTCACACGGGGGTCAGAGCATCTCCATGGCAGCAGTGGGATCAGGGGTTAAAGGTCAGCGCTGAGGGCAGGTGACACGTGTGTGTCCAGGCATGTGACAGATGCCACAGGTACGGGGCTTCCTGGTAGCGGGGGGTTTGGTGGTGGGGGGGGCTCCTCCTCCCCCAGTCTCCCTCCCCCTCTTACCCCAGTCTCCCCCTCCAGAACCTGAACCTGGTAGAGACACAGACAGAGGTTAGCAATGGGGGGTGGGTGTATGTGTCTGCATGTGTGTGTTACAGTGGGTGTGTGTGTTACAGTGTGTGTGTGTGTTACAGCGTGTGTGTGTTATAGTGTGTGTGTGTTACAGTGTGTGTGTGTGTTATAGTGTGTGTGTTACAGAGTGTGTGTGTGTTACAGTGTGTGTGTGTGTGTTACAGTGTGTGTGTTACAGAGTGTGTGTGTGTTACAGTGTGTGTGTGTGTGTTACAGTGTGTGTGTGTGTGTGTGTTAGTGTGTGTGTGTGTTATAGTGTGTGTGTGTGTTACAGTTTGTGTGTGTTACAGTGTGTGTGTGTGTGTGTTACAGTGTGTGTGTGTGTGTGTATGTTACAGTGTGTTACAGTGTGTGTGTTACAGCGTGTGTGTGTTACAGCGTGTGTTTCGTTACCTGGTGGTGGGATGTTCTCGTCAGCCCAGAGGAAGAATCCACACTGTTGATCTCTGGGCTTCTCACAGGTATGGAACACTCTTCCTTTATTATGTCCTTCCTTCTGCACTGTCCTCTGAACCGCTGGCTCACTGCAGTTACAAACCACCTCCCCCACGGAGCTCCTGGGGGGCTGGTGTGGCCTGCTGGGTGGCGCCCCCTGGGGGCCTGGAAGGTAAACGTTAGTGTCGGGCTGGTCGGTCCACAGGAAGAAGTTACAGCCTCCAGAGGAACACTTATAGAACTGTCTGCCCTGGTTAGGGCCGTCTTTCCTCACGGTGAGGAGGACCGCCTCCGACCCACAGTTACACACTGTGACGTCACCACCTCTGGGGTCAGGGGGTGGGGCCTGGGGGTCAGGGCGAGGGTGGGGGGGCCAGGACGAGGAGGGGGGGTTGGGGGCTTGGGGAGACAGGGGGTCCGGTCTGGGGGCTGGGCGAGGTCTAGGCTGATTGGTTGCAGTGTCTCCCCTTCCTCCTCCTCTTCCTCCCCCAGCTGCTCCTCTTCCTCCCCCAGCTCCCCCTCTTCCTCCTACAGCTCCTCCTACTCCTCCCGCCACCCCCCCTCCACCCATTCTGAGATATTTGAGGTTGAGCACCTCCCTCAGTGTCTCGTCACACCCTCCGATGCAGCCCACAAACTCCAGCGGCATCATGGGAGGGAGGCTGCCTCGTCGGAACTTCAACTTTAACCTGCAGAGGAAGAGACAGGAGGAGTCATGTAGAGTAGTCTTTATTACACCCAGGGGGCAGTCCATCGATAGGTTATTAAATATCAGAGGAGACAGTAGTCTGTCCCAGTCCATTGATAGGTTATTAAATATCAGAGGAGACAGTAGTCTGTCCCAGTCCATCGATAGGTTATTAAATATCAGAGGAGACAGTAGTCTGTCCCAGTCCATTGATAGGTTATTAAATATCAGAGGAGACAGTAGTCTGTCCCAGTCCATTGATAGGTTATTAAATATCAGAGGAGACAGTAGTCTGTCCCAGTCCATTGATAGGTTATTAAATATCAGAGGAGACAGTAGTCTGTCCCAGTCCATCGATAGGTTATTAAATATCAGAGGAGACAGTAGTCTGTCCCAGTCCATTGATAGGTTATTAAATATCAGAGGAGACAGTAGTCTGTCCCAGTCCATTGATAGGTTATTAAATATCAGAGGAGACAGTAGTCTGTCCCAGTCCATTGATAGTTTATTAAATATCAGAGGAGACAGTAGTCTGTCCCAGTCCATCGATAGGTTATTAAATATCAGAGGAGACAGTAGTCTGTCCCAGTCCATTGATAGGTTATTAAATATCAGAGGAGACAGTAGTCTGTCCCAGTCCATTGATAGGTTATTAAATATCAGAGGAGACAGTAGTCTGTCCCAGTCCATTGATAGGTTATTAAATATCAGAGGAGACAGTAGTCTGTCCCAGTCCATCGATAGGTTATTAAATATCAGAGGAGACAGTAGTCTGTCCCAGTCCATTGATAGGTTATTAAATATCAGAGGAGACAGTAGTCTGTCCCAGTCCATTTAAGGTTATTAAATATCAGAGGAGACAGTAGTCTGTCCCAGTCCATCGATAGGTTATTAAATATCAGAGGAGACAGTAGTCTGTCCCAGTCCATTGATAGGTTATTAAATATCAGAGGAGACAGTAGTCTGTCCCAGTCCATCGATAGGTTATTAAATATCAGAGGAGACAGTAGTCTGTCCCAGTCCATTGATAGGTTATTAAATATCAGAGGAGACAGTAGTCTGTCCCAGTCCATTGATAGGTTATTAAATATCAGAGGAGACAGTAGTCTGTACCAGTCCATTGATAGGTTATTAAATATCAGAGGAGACAGTAGTCTGTCCCAGTCCATTGATAGTTTATTAAATATCAGAGGAAGAGACAGGAGGAGTCATATACAGTGGGGCAAAAAAAGTATTTAGTCAGCCACCAATTGTGCAAGTTCTCCCACTTAAAAAGATGAGAGAGGCCTGTAATGTTCATCATAGGTACACTTCAACTATGACAGACAAAATGAGAAAATAAAATCCAGAAAATCACATTGTAGGATTTTTAATGATTTCATTTGCAAATTATGGTGGAAAATAAGTATTTGGTCACCTACAAACAAGCAAGATTTCTGGCTCTCACAGACCTGTAACTTCTTCTTTAAGAGGCTCCTCTGTCCTCCACTCGTTACCTGTATTAATGGCACCTGTTTGAACTTGTTATCAGTATAAAAGACACCTGTCCACAACCTCAAACAGTTACACTCCAAACTCCACTATGGCCAAGACCAAAGAGCTGTCAAAGGACACCAGAAACAAAATGGAAGACATACAAGAACACTGATCATCTCCCTCAATCTGGGGCTCCACGCAATATCTCACCCCGTGGGGTCAAAATGATCACAAGAACGGTGAGCAAAAATCCCAGGACCACACGGGGGGACCTAGTGAATGACCTGCAGAGAGCTGGGACCAAAGTAACAAAGCCTACCATCAGTAACACACTACGCCGCCAGGGACTCAAATCCTGCAGTGCCAGACGTGTCCCCCTGCTTAAGCCAGTACATGTCCATGCCCATCTGAAGTTTGCTAGAGAGCATTTGGATGATCCAGAAGAAGATTGGGAGAATGCCATATGGTCAGATGAAACCAAAATATAACTTTTTGGTAAAAACTCAACTCGTCGTGTTTGGAGGACAAAGAATGCTGAGTTGCATCCAAAGACAACCCCCCTCAGCTCAAATATGACCAACCATCGCCCCTCAAATATGACCACCCATCCCACCTCAGCTCAAATATTACCACCCATCCCATCTCAAATATTACCACCCATCCCCCCTCAAATATGACCACCCATCCCCCCTCAAATATGACCACCCATCCCCCCTCAAATATTACAACCCATCCCCCCTCAAATATGACCACCCATCCCCCCTCAAATATGACCACCCATCGCCCCTCAAATATGACCACCCATCCCACCTCAGCTCAAATATTACCACCCATCCCATCTCAAATATGACCACCCATCCCCCCTCAAATATGACCACCCATCCCCCCTCAAATATTACCACCCATCCCCCCTCAAATATTACAACCCATCCCCCCTCAAATATGACCACCCATCTCCCCTCAAATATTGCAACCTATCCCCCCTCAAATATGACCACCCATCCCCCCTCAAATATGACCACCCATCCCCCCTCAAATATGACCACCCATCCCCCCTCAAATATTACAACCCATCCCCCCTCAAATATTACAACCCATCCCCCCTCAAATATTACAACCCATCCCCCCTCAAATATTACAACCCATCCCCCCTCAAATATGACCACCCATCCCCCCTCAAATATGATCACCCATCCCCCCTCAAATATTACCACCCATCCCCCCTCAAATATTACAACCCATCCCCCCTCAAATATTACAACCCATCCCACCTCAGCTCAAATATTACCACCCATCAAATCTCAAATATTACCACCCATCCCCCCTCAAATATGTCCACCCATCCCCCCTCAAATATTACAACCCATCCCCCCTCAAATATGACCACCCATCCCCCCTCAAATATTACCACCCATCCCAAATATTACCACCCATCCCCCCTCAAATATGACCACCCATCCCCCCTCAAATATGACCACCCATCCCCCCTCAAATATGACCACCCATCCCCCCTCAAATATGACCACCCATCCCCCCTCAAATATGACCACCCATCCCCCCTCAAATATGACCACCCATCGCCCCTCAAATATGACCACCCATCCCACCTCAGCTCAAATATTACCACCCATCCCATCTCAAATATTACCACCCATCCCCCCTCAAATATTACCACCCATCCCAAATATGACCACCCATCCCACCTCAGCTCAAATATTACCACCCATCCCATCTCAAATATGACCACCCATCCCCCCTCAAATATTACCACCCATCCCCCCTCAAATATTACCACCCATCCCCCCTCAAATATTACAACCCATCCCCCCTCAAATATGACCACCCATCCCCCCTCAAATATTACAACCCATCCCCCCTCAACTATGACCACCCATCCCCCCTCAAATATTACAACCCATCCCCCCTCAAATATGACCACCCATCCCCCCTCAAATATGACCACCCATCCCCCCTCATATATGACCACCCATCCCCCCTCAAATATTACCACCCATCCCCCCTCAAATATTACAACCCATCCCCCCTCAAATATTACAACCCATCCCACCTCAGCTCAAATATTACCACCCATCCCATCTCAAATATGACCACCAATCCCCCCTCAAATATTACCACCCATCCCATCTCAAATATTACAACCCATCCCCCTTCAAATATTACCACCCATCCCATCTCAAATATTACCACCCATCCCCCCTCAAATATGACCACCCATCCCCCCTCAAATATTACAACCCATCCCCCCTCAAATATTACAACCCATCCCCCCTCAAATATTACCACCCATCCCACCTCAAATATTACCACCCATCCCCCCTCAAATATGACCACCCATCCCCCCTCAAATATTACAACCCATCCCCCCTCAAATATTACAACCCATCCCCCCTCAAATATGACCACCCATCCCCCCTCAAATATGACCACCCATCCCACCTCAGCTCAAATATTACCACCCATCCCATCTCAGCTCAGCTATGACCACCCCTCCCCCCTCAAATATGACCACCCCTCCCCCCTCAAATATGACCACCCCTCCCCCTCAGCTCAGCTATGACCACCCCTCCCATCTCAGCTCAAATATTACAACCCATCCCCCCTCAAATATGACCACCCCTCCCCCCTCAAATATGACCACCCATCCCCCCTCAGCTATGACCACCCCTCCCCCCTCAACAATGACCACCCCTTCCCCCTCAGCTCAAGCGACTTGATGTTAGACAGGTCATTTGCTGAATCTGGCATTAGCACTGGAGAATGGCAGTGGGACAGTTTTTACATGACGGAAACAAACGCCTCCGTAGCGCCAGCAGATGGATTAAATGAACCATCTGTAACAGACGGCCCTGAATGTTAGAATGGGTTAAATGAACCATCTGTAACAGACGGCCCTGAATGTTAGAATGGATTAAATGAACCATCTGTAACAGACGGGCCTGAATGTTAGAATGGGATAAATGAACCATCTGTAACAGACGGCCCTGAACGTTAGAATGGGTTAAATTAACCATCTGTAACAGACGGCCCTGAACGTTAGAATGGATTAAATTAACCATCTGTAACAGACGGCCCTGAATGTTAGAATGGGATAAATTAACCATCTGTAACAGGCGGCCCTGAATGTTAGAATGGGTTAAATGAACCATCTGTAACAGACGGCCCTGAACGTTAGAATGGATTAAATGAACCATCTGTAACAGACGGCCCTGAACGTTAGAATGGGTTAAATGAACCATCTGTAACAGACGGCAATGAACGTTAGAATGGGTTAAATGAACCATCTGTAACAGACGGCCCTGAATGTTAGAATGGGTTAAATGAACCATCTGTAACAGACGGCCCTGAATGTTAGAATGGATTAAATGAACCATCTGTAACAGACGGCCCTGAATGTTAGAATGGATTAAATGAACCATCTGTAACAGACGGCCCTGAATGTTAGAATGGATTAAATGAACCATCTGTAACAGACGGCCCTGAATGTTAGAATGGGTTAAATGAACCATCTGTAACAGACGGCCCTGAATGTTAGAATGGATTAAATGAACCATCTGTAACAGACGGCCCCGAACGTTAGAATGGATTAAATGAACCATCTGTAACAGACTGCCCTGAACGTTAGAATGGATTAAATGAACCATCTGTAACAGACGGCCCTGAACGTTAGAATGGGTTAAATGAACCATCTGTAACAGACGGCCCTGAACGTTAGAATGGGTTAAATGAACCACCTGTAACAGATGGCCCTGAATGAACCATCTGTAACAGACGGCCCTGAACGTTAGAATGGATTAAATGAACCATCTGTAGCAGACGGCAATGAACGTTAGAATGGGTTAAATGAACAATCTGTAGCAGACGGCCCTGAACGTTAGAATGGATTAAATGAACCATCTGTAACAGACGGCCCTGAATGTTAGAATGGAATAAATTAACCATCTGTAACAGGCGGCCCTGAATGTTAGAATGGGTTAAATGAACCATCTGTAACAGACTGCCCTGAACGTTAGAATGGATTAAATGAACCATCTGTAACAGACGGCCCTGAATGTTAGAATGGGTTAAATTAACCATCTGTAACAGACGGCCCTGAATGTTAGAATGGGTTAAATTAACCATCTGTAACAGATGGCCCTGAATGTTAGAATGGATTAAATGAACCACCTGTAACAGACGGCCCTGAATGTTAGAATGGATTAAATGAACCATCTGTAACAGACGGCCCTGAATGTTAGAATGGATTAAATGAACCATCTGTAACAGAAGGCCCTAAATGTTAGAATGGGTTAAATGAACCATCTGTAACAGACGCCCTGAATGTTAGAATGGATTAAATGAACCATCTGTAACAGACGGCCCTGAACGTTAGAATGGACTAAATTAACCATCTGTAACAGACGGTCATCAGGGCCTCGTCCACTCTGAAACTGGAGAGATTCCTCAGATTGGCTTCAAAACTCAGTTTGCTATCAAGGACAATACCAAGATATCTGTACTGATGTCTCCATCAGGACTCTTTGATGTGGCTGGTTTATATCACTGTCTCCACTACCATCAGGGCGGGCAGGCAGACAAGCAGGCAGACAGACAGACAGGTATAACAGACAGACAGACCGATACCTACATGTGAACGGGGCGAGGCTGACAGGTGGGACAGACAGACTCGTCTCTGTTGACCTCTAATACCGTGTCCGGAAACCACACGGAACACTTGCATTCTGGGTAACCAACGCAGGCCAGGTACTTCCTGTTAGAGAGAGAGGATTGGAAGATATTGAATAGCAGAGAAGCAGACTACGATTGTATACCCTCCAAGACGTTGGGTAAAATGTTGTGAAAGTGGTCAAAATGTCAGTTTGGAAAAGTTCAGAGAAAAAGTTGTTGAGGAAGAACAACAGAACAAATCTTCCTTCCCCAAAACAGAACGAACCTTCCTTCACAACAACAAAACGAACCGTACTTCCTCCACAACAACAAAACAAACCTTCCTTCCTTCACAACAACAAAACGAACTGTCCTTCCTTCACAACAACAAAACAAACCTTCCTTCACAATAACAAAACAAACCTTCCCTCCTTCACAACAACAAAACGAACTGTCCTTCCTTCACAACAACAAAACAAACCTTCCTTCACAATAACAAAACAAACCTTCCCTCCTTCACAACAACAAAACAAACCTTCCTTCCCTCCTTCACAACAACAAAACAAACCTTCCTTCCTCCTTCACAACAACAAAACGAACCTTCCTTCCTTCCTTCCTTCACAACAACAAAACTAACCTTCCTTCCTTCCTTCCTTCACAACAACCAAACAAACCTTCTTTCACAACAACAAAACAAACCTTCCTTCCTTCCTTCACAACAACAAAACAGACCTTCCTTCATAACAACAAAACAGACCTTCCTTCCTTCACAACAACAAAACGAACTGTCCTTCCTTCACAACAACAAAACAAACCTTCTTTCACAACAACAAAACAAACCTTCCCTCCTTCACAACAACAAAACAAACCTTCCTTCCTTCCTTCCTTCACAACAACAAAACGAACCTTCCTTCACAACAACCAAACAAACCTTCTTTCACAACAACAAAACAAACCTTCCCTCCTTCCTTCACAACAACAAAACAAACCTTCCTTCCTCCTTCACAACAACAAAACTAACCTTCCTTCCTTCCTTCCTTCACAACAACAAAACAAACCTTCCTTCACAACAACCAAACAAACCTTCTTTCACAACAACAAAACAAACCTTCCTTCCTTCCTTCACAACAACAAAACAGACCTTCCTTCATAACAACAAAACAGACCTTCCTTCATAACAACAGAACGAACAATCCTTCCTTCAAAAAAACAAAACAAACTTTCCTTCACAACAACAGAACCAACCTTCCTTCCTTCCTTCACAACAACAAAACGAACCTTCCTTCCTTCCTTCACAACAACAAAACGAACCATCCTTCCTTCACAACAACAGAACTAACCTTCCTTCTCCAAAACAGAACAAACCTTCCTTCACAACAACAAAACGAACCGTACTTCCTCCACAACAACAAAACTAACCTTCCTTCCTTCACAACAACAAAACAAACTGTCCTTCCTTCACAACAACAAAATGAACCTTCCTTCCTTCACAACAACAAAACAAACCTTCCTTCACAACAACAAAACGGACCTTCCTTCCTTCACAACAACCAAACAAACCTTCTTTCACAACAACCAAACAAACCTTCTTTCACAACAACAAAACAAACCTTCCTTCCTTCACAACAACAAAACAGACCTTCCTTCATAACAACAAAACAGACCTTCCTTCATAACAACAGAACAAACAATCCTTCCTTCAAAACAACAAAACAAACTTTCCTTCACAACAGAACCAACCTTCCTTCACAACAAAACTAACCTTCCTTCACAACAACAAAACAAACCTTCACAACAGAACCAACCTTCCTTCACAACAACAGAACCAACCTTCCTTCACAACAACAAAACAAACCTTCCTTCACAACAGAACCAACCTTCCTTCACAACAGAACCAACCTTCCTTCACAACAACAGAACCAACCTTCCTTCCTTCCTTCCTTCACAACAACAAAACGAACCTTCCTTCCTTCCTTCACAACAACAAAACGAACCGTCCTTCCTTCACAACAACAGAACTAACCGTACTTCCTCCACAACAACAAAACGAACCTTCCTTCCTTCACAACAACAGAACGAACCTTCCTTCCGCAAAACAGAACGAACCTTCCTTCACAACAACAAAACAAACCGTACTTCCTCCACAACAACAAAACTAACCTTCCTTCCTTCACAACAACAAAACGAACTGTCCTTCCTTCACAACAACAAAATGAACCTCCCTTCCTTCCTTCCTTCACAACAACAAAACGAACCTTCCTTCCTTCACAACAACAAAACAAACCTTCCTTCACGACAACAAAACGGACCTTCCTTCCTTCACAACAACCAAACAAACCTTCTTTCACAACAACCAAACAAACCTTCTTTCACAACAACAAAACAAACCTTCCTTCCTTCACAACAACAAAACAGACCTTCCTTCATAACAACAGAACGAACAATCCTTCCTTCAAAACAACAAAACAAACTTTCCTTCACAACAGAACCAACCTTCCTTCACAACAAAACTAACCTTCCTTCACAACAAAAATAACCTTCCTTCACAACAACAAAACAGTCCTTCCTTCACAACAACAAAACAAACCTTCACAACAGAACCAACCTTTCTTCACAACAGAACCAACCTTCCTTCACAACAACAGAACCAACCTTCCTTCACAACAACAAAACAAACCTTCCTTCACAACAGAACCAACCTTCCTTCACAACAGAACCAACCTTCCTTCACAACAGAACCAACCTTCCTTCCCAACAGAACCAACCGTCCTTCACAACAACAAAACCTACCTTCCTTCCCAACAGAACCAACCTTCCTTCCCAGCAGAACCAACCTTCCTTCCCAACAGAACCAACCTTCCTTCCCAACAGAACCAACCTTCCTTCCCAACAGAACCAACCTTCCGTCCCAACAGAACCAACCTTCCGTCCCAACAGAACCAACCTTCCGTCACAACAGAACCAACTTTCCTTCACAACAGAACCAACCTTCCTTCCCAACAGAACCAACCTTCCGTCCCAACAGAACCAACCTTCCGTCCCAACAGAACCAACCTTCCTTCCCAACAGAACCAACCTTCCTTCATAAAATTTGTCTCCCCCAGTCTCCACCCTTCCCCAATCTCCTCCGTCCCCCAGTCTCATCCCTCCCCCCAGTCTCCACCCTTCCCCAATCTCCCCCGTCTCATCCCTTCCCCTAGTGTCCTCGTCTAATCTGTCTCCCCCGTCTCACCCGTTCCCCTCCTTCCTCCTCCGCAGCACCATGTCCCGCCCACACTGAGGACATTTCCTGACTGGGAGGGGCATTTCCATATCCTGCTGCTCTGATTCGCTGAACTCCTGGGCAGCGCCCAGATAGATAGACAGAGCCTCGTCCAACCTGAGAGACGACAAGAAACAACACATTACAACTGCTGTGTGTCTGTATGTATACACTGTGTGTGTGTGTGTATATACACTGTATGTGTGTGTGTGTGTGTGTGTGTGTGTGTGTGTGTTTCACCTCTTGGCTTTCTTAACAGACTCTACGAAGACCGTCTTGTATTTTTGAATGTGGTGTCTCAACACGCTCTGTTTGTCCTTCCTCCCCTCCGATACCAGCTTCAGGTCCGCCTCCAGCTCCGCCCGCAGGTGTGGCTTAGACATCTCATACCCCATGGAGTTATAACCTACAGACACACATTCACATCGGAGTCATTTAGCAGACTCTCTTATCCAAAGCCACTACAGTAGTGAGTCATTTAGCAGACTCTCTGATCCAGAGCCACTACAGTAGGGAGTCATTTAGCAGACTCTCTGATCCAGAGACACTACAGTAGTGAGTCATTTAGCAGACTCTCTGATCCAGAGCCACTACAGTAGGGAGTCATTTAGCAGACTCTCTGATCCAGAGACACTACAGTAGTGAGTCATTTAGCAGACTCTCTGATCCAGAGACACTTACAGTAGGGAGTCATTTAGCAGACTCTCTCATCCAGAGACACTACAGTAGTGAGTCATTTAGCAGACTCTCTGATCCAGAGCCACTACAGTAGGGAGTCATTTAGCAGACTCTCTCATCCAGAGACACTACAGTAGTGAGTCATTTAGCAGACTCTCTAATCCAGAGACACTTACAGTAGGGAGTCATTCGTACCTACCCTCCACCAGTCCTTCACTCCCATACCTACCCTCCACCAGTCCCCCTTCCCTACCCTCCACCAGTCCCTTCCCCCCATACCTACCCTCCACCAGTCCCCCTTCCCTACACTCCACCAGTCCCTTCCCCCCAGTACATACCCTCCACCAGTCCCTTCCCCCCGTACCTACCCTCCACCCCCCCATCCCCCCGTACCTACCCTCCACCAGTCCCCCTTCCCTACTCTCCACCAGTCCCTTCCCCCCAGTACCTACCCTCCACCAGTCCCTTCCCCCCCGTACCTACCCTCCACCAGTCCCTTCCCCCCGTACCTACCCTCCACCCCCCCATCCCCCCGTACCTACCCTCCACCAGCCCCCCCCCCGTACCTACCCTCCACCAGTCCCCCGTACCTACCCTCCGCCAGTCCCTTCCCTCCGTACCTACCCTCCATCAGTCCCTTCCCCCCCGTACCTACCCTCCACCCCCCCATCAACCCCGTACCTACCCTCCACCAGTCCCTCGTACCTACCCTCCACCAGTCCCTCCCCCCCCGTACCTACCCTCTACCCCCCTTCCGCACTGTCCCTACCCTCCACCAGTCCCTTCCCCCAGTACCTACCTTCCACGAGTCCCTTCCCCCCCGTACCTACCCTCCACCCCCCATCAACCCCGCACCTACCCTCCACCAGTCCCTTCCCCTTGTACCTATCCTCCACCAGTCCCTTCCCCCGTACCTACCCTCCACCAGTCCCTTCCCCCTGTACCTACCCTCCACCAGTCCCTTCCCCCTGTACCTACCCTCCACCAGTCCCTTCCCCCTGTACCTACCCTCCACCAGTCCCTTCCCCCTGTACCTACCCTCCACCCCCCATCCCCCTGGTACCTACCCTCCACCAGTCCCTTCCCACCATACCTACCCTCCACCAGTCCCTTCTCCCCCGTACCTACCCTCCACCACTCCCTTCTCCCCCGTACCTACCCTCCACCAGTCCCTTCCCCCGTACCTACCCTCCACCAGTCCCTTCTCCCCCGTACCTACCCTCCACCAGTCCCTTCCCCCGTACCTACCCTCCACCAGTCCCTTCCCCCCCGTACCTACCCTCCACCCCCCATCAACCCCGTACCTACCCTCCACCCCCATCCCCCCGTACCTACTCTCCAACAGTCCCTTCCCCACCGTACCTACCTCCACCCCCCATCAACCCCGTACCTACCATCCACCGGTCCCTTCCCCTCCGTACCTACCCTCCACCAGCCCCCCACCCCCGTACCTACCCTCCACCCCCCCCGTACCTACCCTCCACCAGTCCCTTCCCCCCCGTACCTACCCTCCACCAGCCCCCCCCGTACCTACCCTCCACCAGTCCCCCGTACCTACCCTCCACCAGTCCCTTCCCCCCGTACCTACCCTCTACCCCCCTTCCGCACTGTACCTACCCTCCACCAGTCCCTTCCCCCCGTACCTACCCTCCACGAGTCCCTTCCCCCCATACCTACCCTCCACCCCCCATCAACCCCGTACCTACCCTCCACCAGTCCCTTCCCCCTGTACCTATCCTCCACCAGTCCCTTCCCCTGTACCTACCCTCCAACAGTCCCTTCCCCCCGTACCTACCCTCCACCAGTCCCTTCCCCCCGTACCTACCCTCCACCAGTCCCTTCTCCCCCGTACCTACCCTCCACCAGTCCCTTCCCCCGTACCTACCCTCTACCCCCCTTCCGCACTGTACCTACCCTCCACCAGTCCCTTCCCCCCCGTACCTACCCTCCACCCCCCATCAACCCCGTACCTACCCTCCACGAGTCCCTTCCCCCCATACCTACCCTCCACCCCCCATCAACCCCGTACCTACCCTCCACCAGTCCCTTCCCCCTGTACCTATCCTCCACCAGTCCCTTCCCCTGTACCTACCCTCCACCAGTCCCTTCCCCCGTACCTACCCTCCACCAGTCCCTTCCCCCGTACCTACCCTCCACCAGTCCCTTCCCCCTGTACCTACCCTCCACCAGTCCCTTCCCCCCCGTACCTACCCTCCACCCCCCATCAACCCCGTACCTACCCTCCACCAGTCCCTTCCCCCACTATCTACCCTCAACCAGTCCTTTCCCCCACTATCTACCCTCCACCAGTCCCTTCCCCCGTACCTACTCTCCAACAGTCCCTTCCCCCCTGTACCTACCCTCCACCCATCAACCCCGTACCTACCCTCCAACAGTCCCTTCCCCCCGTACCTACCCTCCACCCATCAACCCCGTACCTACCCTCCAACAGTCCCTTCCCCCCGTACCTACCCTCCACCAGTCCCTTCCCCCACTATCTACCCTCCACCAGTCCCTTCCCCCGTACCTACTCTCCACACCCACCGCTTTCCCCCCGTACCTACCCTCCACCAGTCCCATCCCCTCGTACCTACTCTCCACACCCACCCCTTTCCCCCCGTACCTACCCTCCACCAGACCCATCCCCTCGTGCCTACCCTCCACCAGTCCCATCCACTCGTACCTACCCTCCACACCCACCCCTTTCCCCCCGTACCTACCCTCCACCAGTCCCCGGACCTACCCTCCACCAGTCCCCCGTACCTACCCCCCACCAGTCCCCGGACCTACCCTCCACCAGTCCCCCGTACCTACCCTATACCCCCCTTCCCCCCAGTACCTACCCTCCACCAGTCCCATCCCCAGTTCTCCTGGTAGAAACCTCTGATCAGCTGTTAGTCCCACGTACATACGGCTCTTTATGGTCTCAATGTGATCTGCGTGGGTGGCATCCGTACCTGTTAAAACACACTGCAGTTAACCACTAACAAACACACTGCAGTTAACCACTAACACACTGCAGTTAACCACTAACAAATATACTACAGTTAAAAACTAACAAGTACACTGCAGTTAACCACTAACAAACACACTGCAGTTAACCACTAACAAACACACTGCAGTTAACCACTAACAAACACACTGCAGTTAACCACTAACACACTGCAGTTAACCACTAACAAACACACTGCAGTTAACCACTAACAAACACACTGCAGTTAACCACTAACAAACACACTGCAGTTAACCACTAACAAACACACTGCAGTTAACCACTAACACACTGCAGTTAACCACTAACACACTGCAGTTAACCACTAACACACTGCAGTTAACCACTAACACACTGCAGTTAACCACTAACACACTGCAGTTAACCACTAACACACTGCAGTTAACCACTAACAAACACACTGCAGTTAACCACTAACAAACACACTGCAGTTAACCACTAACACACTGCAGTTAACCACTAACACACTGCAGTTAACCACTAACACACTGCAGTTAACCACTAACACACTGCAGTTAACCACTAACACACTGCAGTTAACCACTAACAAACACACTGCAGTTAACCACTAACACACTGCAGTTAACCACTAACACACTGCAGTTAACCACTAACAAACACACTGCAGTTAACCACTAACAAACACACTGCAGTTAACCACTAACAAACACACTGCAGTTAACCACTAACACACTGCAGTTAACCACTAACACACAGCAGTTAACCACTAACACACTGCAGTTAACCACTAACAGACACACTGCAGTTAACCACTAACACACAGCAGTTAACCACTAACAAACACACTGCAGTTAACCACTAACACACTGCAGTTAACCACTAACACACTGCAGTTAACCACTAACAAACACACTGCAGTTAACCACTAACACACAGCAGTTAACCACTAACAAACACACTGCAGTTAACCACTAACACACTGCAGTTAACCACTAACAAACACACTGCAGTTAACCACTAACACACTGCAGTTAACCACTAACACACTGCAGTTAACCACTAACACACTGCAGTTAACCACTAACAAACACACTGCAGTTAACCACTAACAAACACACTGCAGTTAACCACTAACAAACACACTGCAGTTAACCACTAACAAACACACTGCAGTTAACCACTAACAAACACACTGCAGTTAACCACTAACAAACACACTGCAGTTAACCACTAACAAACACACTGCAGTTAACCACTAACAAACACACTGCAGTTAACCACTAACAAACACACTGCAGTTAACCACTAACACACTGCAGTTAACCACTAACAAACACACTGCAGTTAACCACTAACACACTGCAGTTAACCACTAACAAACACACTGCAGTTAACCACTAACAAACACACTGCAGTTAACCACTAACACACTGCAGTTAACCACTAACAAACACACTGCAGTTAACCACTAACACACTGCAGTTAACCACTAACAAACACACTGCAGTTAACCACTAACAAACACACTGCAGTTAACCACTAACACACACACTGCAGTTAACCACTAACAAACACACTGCAGTTAACCACTAACACACTGCAGTTAACCACTAACACACTGCAGTTAACCACTAACACACTGCAGTTAACCACTAACACACTGCAGTTAACCACTAACACACTGCAGTTAACCACTAACAAACACACTGCAGTTAACCACTAACACACTGCAGTTAACCACTAACACACTGCAGTTAACCACTAACACACTGCAGTTAACCACTAACACACTGCAGTTAACCACTAACACACTGCAGTTAACCACTAACACACTGCAGTTAACCACTAACAAACACACTGCAGTTAACCACTAACACACTGCAGTTAACCACTAACACACTGCAGTTAACCACTAACAAACACACTGCAGTTAACCACTAACAAACACACTGCAGTTAACCACTAACAAACACACTGCAGTTAACCACTAACACACTGCAGTTAACCACTAACACACAGCAGTTAACCACTAACACACTGCAGTTAACCACTAACAGACACACTGCAGTTAACCACTAACACACAGCAGTTAACCACTAACAAACACACTGCAGTTAACCACTAACAAACACACTGCAGTTAACCACTAACACACTGCAGTTAACCACTAACACACTGCAGTTAACCACTAACAAACACACTGCAGTTAACCACTAACACACTGCAGTTAACCACTAACACACTGCAGTTAACCACTAACAAACACACTGCAGTTAACCACTAACACACTGCAGTTAACCACTAACAAACACACTGCAGTTAACCACTAACACACTGCAGTTAACCACTAACACACTGCAGTTAACCACTAACAAACACACTGCAGTTAACCACTAACACACTGCAGTTAACCACTAACAAACACACTGCAGTTAACCACTAACACACTGCAGTTAACCACAAACACACTGCAGTTAACCACTAACAAACACACTGCAGTTAACCACTAACACACTGCAGTTAACCACTAACACACTGCAGTTAACCACTAACACACTGCAGTTAACCACTAACACACTGCAGTTAACCACTAACAAACACACTGCAGTTAACCACTAACAAACACACTGCAGTTAACCACTAACAAACACACTGCAGTTAACCACTAACAAACACACTGCAGTTAACCACTAACACACTGCAGTTAACCACTAACATACTGCAGTTAACCACTAACACACTGCAGTTAACCTGATAGTCATCTGGATATTCAGCTGTGTGTGTGTGTGTGTGTGTGTGTGTGTGTGTAGTGTGTGTGTACCGATGCCGTGTTTCTCCATCAGTGATATGAGGTCTGCCTCCGTGAGGAGTTGAGGAGGAGAGGTCTGGCCATCCAGCATCTCTATCGCTGACGGCTGGAACTGGCTACCCTGCTCATACACTGGGATCACCTGAAACACACACACACACACACACACACACATTAACAAACAAACATTATGTGGAGTCCCCCAGTGGCTCACACCCTCATACATTCAACATGATAAAGACCCCCCCAGGGGTTCATAACGGGACCCTCATATATTCAACATGATGAAGACCCCCCCCCCCCAGGGGTTCATAACGGGACCCTCATATATTCAACATGATAAAGACCCCCCCAGGGGTTCATAACGGGACCCTCATATATTCAACATGATAAAGACCCCCCCCCAGGGGTTCATAACGGGACCCTCATATTTTCAACATGATGAAGACCCCCCCCAGGGGTTCATAACGGGACCCTCATATATTCAACATGATAAAGACCCCCCCAGGGGTTCATAACGGGACCCTCATATATTCAACATGATAAAGACCCCCCCAGGGGTTCATAACGGGACCCTCATATATTCAACATGATAAAGACCCCCCCAGGGGTTCATAACGGGACCCTCATATATTCAACATGATAAAGACCCCCCCCCAGGGGTTCATAACGGGACCCTCATATATTCAACATGATAAAGACCCCCCCCCCCCCCCAGGGGTTCATAACGGGACCCTCATATATTCAACATGATAAAGACCCCCCCCAGGGGTTCATAACGGGACCCTCATATATTCAACATGATAAAGACCCCCCCCCCCCAGGGGTTCATAACGGGACCCTCATATATTCAACATGATAAAGACCCCCCCCAGGGGTTCATAACGGGACCCTCATATATTCAACATGATAAAGACCCCCCCAGGGGTTCATAACGGGACCCTCATATATTCAACATGATAAAGACCCCCCCCCCCAGGGGTTCATAACGGGACCCTCATATATTCAACATGATAAAGACCCCCCCCAGGGGTTCATAACGGGACCCTCATATATTCAACATGATAAAGACCCCCCCCCCCCCCCAGGGGTTCATAACGGGACCCTCATATATTCAACATGATAAAGACCCCCCCCAGGGGTTCATAACGGGACCCTCATATATTCAACATGATAAAGACCCCCCCCCCAGGGGTTCATAACGGGACCCTCATATATTCAACATGATAAAGACCCCCCCAGGGGTTCATAACGGGACCCTCATATATTCAACATGATAAAGACCCCCCCCCCCCCAGGGGTTCATAACGGGACCCTCATATATTCAACATGATAAAGACCCCCCCCCCCCCCCAGGGGTTCATAACGGGACCCTCATATATTCAACATGATAAAGACCCCCCCCAGGGGTTCATAACGGGACCCTCATATATTCAACATGATAAAGACCCCCCCAGGGGTTCATAACGGGACCCTCATATATTCAACATGATAAAGACCCCCCCCAGGGGTTCATAACGGGACCCTCATATATTCAACATGATAAAGACCCCCCCCCCCCCCCAGGGGTTCATAACGGGACCCTCATATATTCAACATGATAAAGACCCCCCCCCCAGGGGTTCATAACGTGACCCTCATATATTCAACATGATAAAGACCCCCCCCCCCCAGGGGTTCATAACGGGACCCTCATATATTCAACATGATAAAGACCCCCCCCAGGGGTTCATAACGGGACCCTCATATATTCAACATGATAAAGACCCCCCCCCCCCCCCAGGGGTTCATAACGTGACCCTCATATATTCAACGTGATAAAGACTCCCCCCAGGGGTTCATAACGGGACCCTCATATATTCAACGTGATAAAGACACCCCACCTTAGTGCTCCAGCGGTCGTAGGGGTATGAACCCCCCCCCCCCCCCCCCACCTTAGTGCTCCAGCGGTCGTAGGGGTATGACCCCCCCTCGTGGTAAATGACCCCCCCCCACCTTAGTGCTCCAGCGGTCGTAGGGGTATGACCCCCCCCTCATGGTAAATGACCCCCCCCCACCTTAGTGCTCCAGCGGTCGTAGGGGTATGAACCCCCCCCCCCACCTTAGTGCTCCAGCGGTCGTAGGGGTATGAACCCCCCCCCCCCCCCCACCTTAGTGCTCCAGCGGTCGTAGGGGTATGAACCCCCCCCCACCTTAGTGCTCCAGCGGTCGTAGGGGTATGAACCCCCCCCCCACCTTAGTGCTCCAGCGGTCGTAGGGGTATGAACCCCCCCCCCCACCTTAGTGCTCCAGCGGTCGTAGGGGTATGACCCCCCCCCCCCCCTCGTGGTAAATGACCCCCCCCCCCCCCCCCCCACCTTAGTGCTCCAGCGGTCGTAGGGGTATGACCCCCCCCCCCCCCTCGTGGTAAATGACCCCCCCACCTTAGTGCTCCAGCGGTCGTAGGGGTACACGTCCAGGTAGTTCCTCCTGATGATCATGAGGCCGTTTGCGGAGAACCTCTCGTGAGCCATTTCCACCTCGACCACCGTTTCCTGCCCCACAGCATCAAGGGATACGCACGCCAGGAAGTGACGCACAATGAACTCATACACACGCTGCTCGTTGCCCTGGAGACAGAAAACACATTTCAGATCTAGTCACTTAACACCGTTTTACAGATCAGGATAGTCTCATACACACGCTGCTCGTTGCCCTGGAGACAGAAAACACATTTCAGATCTAGCCACTTAACACCGTTTTACAGATCAGGATAGTCTCATACACACGCTGCTCGTTGCCCTGGAGACAGAAAACACATTTCAGATCTAGCCACTTAACACCGTTTTACAGATCAGGATAGTCTCATACACACGCTGCTCGTTGCCCTGGAGACAGAAAACACATTTCAGATCTAGCCACTTAACACCGTTTTACAGATCAGGATAGTCTCATACACACGCTGCTCGTTGCCCTGGAGACAGAAAACACATTTCAGATCTAGCCACTTAACACCGTTTTACAGATCAGGATAGTCTCATACACACGCTGCTCGTTGCCCTGGAGACAGAAAACACATTTCAGATCTAGTCACTTAACACCGTTTTACAGATCAGGATAGTCAACTCAGGAACACGGTTGGTGTACTTGGTGTACATACAGTTGATGTCAGAACTTTACATACACTTAGGTTGGAGTCACTAGTATATTATATTATATGTTATATTATATAGATTATATAGACCTAGACCGTGTCCCGATGTCTCCATGTCCCTAGATACAGTTGAAGTCAGAAGTTTACATACACTTAGGTTGGAGTCATTAAAACTCGTTTTTCAACCACTCCACAAATTTCTTGTTAACAAACTATAGTTTTGGGAAGTCGGTTAGGACATCTACTTTGTGCTTGACACAAGTCATTTTTCCAACAATTGTTTACAGACAGATTATTTCACTTATAATTTACTGTATCACAATTCCAGTGGGTCAGAAGTTTACATACACTAAGTTGACTTCATGAGCTACCCCAGTTCTGCACTCCATATTTCTCTGTGTACAATAAACATTTTGGTTCATTCATCCCTGCTTCCTCTTCTGAGTCCGTTCTTGGGTTCCCCCGTTTCGCACCACATAACAATACACACCATGGGACCACATAACAACACACACCATGGGACCACATAACAATACACACCATGGGACCACATAACAATAAACACCATGGGACCATGGTACCACATAACAATACACACCATGGGACCACATAACAATACACACCATGGGACCACATAACAATAAACACCATGGTACCACATAACAATACACACCATGGAACCACATAACAACACACACCATGGGACCACATAACAATAAACACCATGGGACCACATAACAATACACACCATGGGACCACATAACAATAAACACCATGGGACCACATAACAACACACACCATGGGACCATGGGACCACATAACAATACACACCATGGGACCACATAACAACACACACCATGGGACCACATAACAATACACACCATGGGACCACATAACAACACACACCATGGGACCACATAACAACACACACCATGGGACCATGGGACCACATAACAATACACACCATGGGACCACATAACAATACACACCATGGGACCACATAACAATACACACCATGGGACCACATAACAATACACACCATGGGACCACATAACAATAAACACCATGGGACCACATAACAATACACACCATGGGACCACATAACAATACACACCATGGGACCACATAACAATACACACCATGGGACCACATAACAATACACACCATGGGACCACATAACAATACACACCATGGGACCACATAACAATACACACCATGGGACCACATAACAATACACACCATGGGACCACATAACAATAAACACCATGGGACCATGGGACCACATAACAATAAACACCATGGGACCACATAACAATAAACACCATGGGACCACATAACAACACACACCATGGGACCACATAACAATACACACCATGGGACCATGGGACCACATAACAATAAACACCATGGGACCACATAACAATACACACCATGGGACCACATAACAATACACACCATGGGACCACATAACAATACACACCATGGGACCACATAACAATACACACCATGGGACCACATAACAATACACACCATGGGACCACATAACAATACACACCATGGGACCACATAACAACACACACCATGGGACCATGGGACCACATAACAATACACACCATGGGACCACATAACAACACACACCATGGGACCATGGGACCACATAACAATACACACCATGGGACCATGGGACCACATAACAATACACACCATGGGACCACATAACAATACACACCATGGGACCATGGGACCATGGGACCACATAACAATACACACCATGGGACCATGGGACCACATAACAATACACACCATGGGACCACATAACAATACACACCATGGGACCATGGGACCACATAACAATACACACCATGGGACCACATAACAATACACACCATGGGACCACATAACAACACACACCATGGGACCACATAACAATACACACCATGGGACCACATAACAATACACACCATGGGAACACATAACAATACACACCATGGGACCACATAACAATACACACCATGGGACCACATAACAATACACACCATGGGACCACATAACAATACACACCATGGGACCATGGGACCACATAACAACACACACCATGAGACCACATAACAACACACACCATGGGACCACATAACAATACACACCATGGGACCACATAACAATACACACCATGGGACCATGGGACCACATAACAATACACACCATGGGACCACATAACAATACACACCATGGGACCACATAACAATACACACCATGGGACCACATAACAACACACACCATGGGACCACATAACAATACACACCATGGGACCACATAACAATACACACCATGGGACCACATAACAATACACACCATGGGACCACATAACAATAAACACCATGGGACCATGGGACCACATAACAATACACACCATGGGACCACATAACAATACACACCATGGGACCACATAACAATAAACACCATGGGACCACATAACAATAAACACCATGGGACCACATAACAATAAACACCATGGGACCACATAACAATACACACCATGGGACCACATAACAATACACACCATGGGACCACATAACAATACACACCATGGGACCACATAACAATACACACCATGGGACCACATAACAATACACACCATGGGACCACATAACAATACACACCATGGGACCACATAACAATACACACCATGGGACCACATAACAATAAACACCATGGGACCACATAACAATACACACCATGGGACCACATAACAATACACACCATGGGACCACATAACAATAAACACCATGGGACCACATAACAACACACACCATGGGACCACATAACAATACACACCATGGGACCACATAACAACACACACCATGGGACCATGGGACCACATAACAATACACACCATGGGACCATGGGACCACATAACAATACACACCATGGGACCACATAACAATACACACCATGGGACCACATAACAATAAACACCATGGGACCACATAACAATACACACCATGGGACCACATAACAATACACACCATGGGACCACATAACAATACACACCATGGGACCACATAACAACACACACCATGGGACCATGGGACCACATAACAATACACACCATGGGACCACATAACAATACACACCATGGGACCATGGGACCACATAACAATACACACCATGGGACCATGGGACCACATAACAATACACACCATGGGACCACATAACAATAAACACCATGGGACCACATAACAATACACACCATGGGACCACATAACAATACACACCATGGGACCATGGGACCACATAACAATAAACACCATGGGACCATGGGACCACATAACAATACACACCATGGGACCACATAACAATACACACCATGGGACCACATAACAATACACACCATGGGACCATGGGACCACATAACAATAAACACCATGGGACCATGGGACCACATAACAATACACACCATGGGACCACATAACAATACACACCATGGGACCACATAACAATACACACCATGGGACCATGGGACCACATAACAATAAACACCATGGGACCACATAACAATACACACCATGGGACCACATAACAATACACACCATGGGACCATGGGACCACATAACAATAAACACCATGGGACCACATAACAATACACACCATGGGACCACATAACAATAAACACCATGGGACCATGGGACCACATAACAATACACACCATGGGACCATGGGACCACATAACAATACACACCATGGGACCACATAACAATACACACCATGGGACCACATAACAATAAACACCATGGGACCATGGGACCACATAACAATACACACCATGGGACCACATAACAATACACACCATGGGACCACATAACAATAAACACCATGGGACCACATAACAACACACACCATGGGACCATGGGACCACATAACAACACACACCATGGGACCATGGGACCACATAACAATACACACCATGGGACCACATAACAACACACACCATGGGACCACATAACAATAAACACCATGGGACCACATAACAATACACACCATGGGACCATGGGACCACATAACAATACACACCATGGGACCACATGGTCAGGAATTGTGAAAAACTGAGTTTAAATGTATTTGGCTAAGGTGTACTGTATACCTGTAGTGTTGGTGTACTTGATATATATATTATATATATACACACACCTGTAGTGTGTTGGTGTACTTGGTGTATATATATATATATACCTGTAGTGTGTTGGTGTACTTGGTGTATATATATATATATACCTGTAGTGTGTTGGTGTACTTGGTGTATATATATATACCTGTAGTGTGTTGGTGTACTTGGTGTATATATATATATACCTGTAGTGTGTTGGTGTACTTGGTGTATATATATATATACCTGTAGTGTGTTGGTGTACTTGGTGTATATATATATATATACCTGTAGTGTGTTGGTGTACTTGGTGTATATATATATACCTGTAGTGTGTTGGTGTACTTGGTGTATATATATATATATATACCTGTAGTGTGTTGGTGTACTTGGTGTATATATATATATATATATATATACCTGTAGTGTGTTGGTGTACTTGGTGTATATATATATATATATACCTGTAGTGTGTTGGTGTACTTGGTGTATATATATATATATATACCTGTAGTGTGTTGGTGTACTTGGTGTATATATATATATATACCTGTAGTGTGTTGGTGTACTTGGTGTATATATATATATATACCTGTAGTGTGTTGGTGTACTTGGTGTATATATATATATATACCTGTAGTGTGTTGGTGTACTTGGTGTATATATATATATACCTGTAGTGTGTTGGTGTACTTGATGTATATATATATATATATATACCTGTAGTGTGTTGGTGTACTTGGTGTATATATATATATATACCTGTAGTGTGTTGGTGTACTTGGTGTATATATATATATACCTGTAGTGTGTTGGTGTACTTGGTGTATATATATATATATATACCTGTAGTGTGTTGGTGTACTTGGTGTGTATATATATATATATACCTGTAGTGTGTTGGTGTACTTGGTGTATATATATATATATACCTGTAGTGTGTTGGTGTACTTGGTGTGTATATATATATATATATATATACCTGTAGTGTGTTGGTGTACTTGGTGTATATATATATACCTGTAGTGTGTTGGTGTACTTGGTGTATATATATATATATATACCTGTAGTGTGTTGGTGTACTTGGTGTGTATATATATATATACCTGTAGTGTGTTGGTGTACTTGGTGTATATATATATATATATACCTGTAGTGTGTTGGTGTACTTGGTGTATATATATATATATATACCTGTAGTGTGTTGGTGTACTTGGTATATATATATATATACCTGTAGTGTGTTGGTGTACTTGGTGTGTATATATATATACCTGTAGTGTGTTGGTGTACTTGATGGGGTGTATAGGGGGATGAGCCTGATCTGTCTTGGTGCCCTGCCGTGGGTTGGGTCCCCCTGGCTGCTCCATCACCCCCCTAGCGAAGGCCCCCCAGGAGGGGCTGTGTGTCTGATGCTCCACCAAGGGGCCCAGGGCCAGGTCCTTAGGAAACAGGTTGGTCTCTGTACGCGGATAACTGATTAACCTAAACACACAGAGATGAAAATATTACCACACACCTCTACAACTGATGAGGGGGGCCTTCACAGGCAATCCTGGGACACCCAGGTTTCACTCTCCTAGTTCCCAAAAGCCTGGGGGCCTGGTTACCAGAAAGATGATTAAAAGCCTGGGGAACTTGTTAACAGAAAGATGATTAAAAGCCTGGGGGCCTTGTTAACAGAAAGATGATTAAAAGCCTGGGGAACTGGTTAACAGAAAGATGTATAAAAGCCTGGGGGCCTGGTTAACAGAAAGTTGATTAAAAGCCTGGGGAACTGACCAAGTGGCAGTAGCTTACCAGAGTACCAACGCTGAATGCCAGCTCTCCCATTCAAATGCACTATCCTCCACTAACGCCCTCCAGACCTGCGACACTAACATCCTCCGGACTTGCGACAATAACGTCCCCCAGACCTGCGACACTAACGTCCTCCGGACCTGCTCTACTAACGTCCTCCACTAACGTCCTCCACTAACGTCCTCCAGACCTGCGACACTAACGTCCTCCACTAATGTCCTCCACTAACGTCCTCCACTAATGTCCTCCACTAACGTCCTCCAGACCTGCGACACTAACGTCCTCCAGACCTGCGACACTAGCGTCCTCCAGACCTGCGACACTAGCGTCCTCCGGACTTGCGACACTAATGTCCTCCACTAACGTCCTCCAGACCTGCGACACTAATGTCCTCCAGACCTGCGACACTAACGTCCTCCAGACCTGCGACACTAACGTCCTCCAGACTTGCGACACTAATGTCCTCCACTAACGTCCTCCACTAACGTCCTCCAGACCTGCGACACTAGCGTCCTCCGGACCTGCGACACTAACGTCCTCCAGACTTGCGACACTAACGTCCTCCAGACCTGCGACACTAACGTCCTCCAGACTTGTGACACTAACGTCCTCCGGACATGCGACACTAACGTCCTCCAGACCTGCGACACTAACGTCCTCCAGACCTGCGACACTAACGTCCTCCACTAATGTCCTCCAGACCTGCGACACTAACGTCCTCCAGACCTGCGACACTAACGTCCTCCAGACCTGCGACACTAGCGTCCTCCGGACCTGCGAAACTAACGTCCTCCAGACTTGCGACACTAGCGTCCTCCAGACCTGCGACACTAACGTCCTCCAGACTTGCGACACTAACGTCCTCCACTAACGTCCTCCAGACCTGCGACACTAACTTCCTCCACTAACGTCCTCCACTAACGTCTAGGGTCTAAGGTTTAGGGAGTAGGGACTAGGGTTTAGGGAGTAGGGACTAGGGTTTAGGGAGTAGGGATTAGGGTTTAGGGAGTAGGAACTATGGTTAGGGTCTAAGGTTTAGGGTTGAAGGTTTAGGGAGTAGGGACTAGGGTTTAGGGAGTAGGGAGTAAGGTTTAGGGAGTAGGGACTAGGGTTTAGGGTCTAGGGCATAGGGTTTAGGGTCTAAGGTTTAGGGTCTAAGGTTTAGGGAGTAGGGTTTTGGGTCTAAGGTTAAGGGAGTAGGGTTTAGGGTCTAGGGTTTAGGGAGTAGGGACTATGGTTTAGGGAGTAGGGACTAGGGTTTAGGGTCTAGGGTTTAGGGTCTAAGGTTTAGGGAGTAGGGGTTTGGGTCTAAGGTTAAGGGAGTAGGGTTTAGGGTCTAGGGTTTAGGGAGTAGGGACTATGGTTTAGGGAGTAGGGACTAGGGTTTAGGGTCTAGGGTTTAGTGAGTAGGGTCTAGGGTTTAGGGAGTAGGGACTAGGGTTTAGGGTCTAGGGTTTAGGGAGTAGTGTCTAGGGTATAGGGTCTAAGGTTTAGGGAGTAGGGACTAGGGTTTAGGGTCTAAGGTTTAGGGACTAGGGTTTAGGGACTAGGGTTTAGGGAGTAGGGACTAGGGTTTAGGGTCTAGGGTTTAGTGAGTAGGGTCTAGGGTTTAGGGAGTAGGGACTAGGGTTTAGGGTCTAGGGTTTAGGGAGTAGTGTCTAGGGTATAGGGTCTAAGGTTTAGGGAGTAGGGACTAGGGTTTAGGGTCTAAGGTTTAGGGAGTAGGGACACGGTTTAGGGGGTAGGGACTAGGGTTTAGGGTCTAGGGTTTAGGGAGTAGGGTCTAGGGTTTAGGGACTAGGGAAAACCCTTACCCCTGTGTGTATAGTTTCTCAGCGATCTTCATGGTCTCTTTGGCGCCGATTCTCAACTTCCTGGAAACCAGCTTCTCCATTTCCTATTGGACCAGACAACAACACAGGCAGACCATTGGTCAATAGACAGATGTGAGTGTGTGTCAGTGTGTATATATATGGCTAGTGTCCTCACCACTGTGTCCAGGGGCAGAGGCCTCCACTTGCTTTTGGGTTTACTGGTTACCGAGATGACGGTTGCTATGGGATCCTAGGAATTCAGGTCATTACATCATCATCACCGTAACAGTTAAGATTAGTATTTAATAGAGTCGGTAACATATTAAAAAATCCCCATCAAAAATCTGTCAACTTCAGCTGACACATGGGCTGCAAGTTGTGAGGGAGCGTGTAACTGGCATGCTGACTGTAGGAATGTCCCCCAGAGCTGTTTAATGTTAATTTCTCTACCACAAGCCGCCTCTCAACGTCGTTTTACAGAGTTTGGTCATGTTCATTTCTCTACCACAAGCCGCCTCTAAACGTTGTTTTAGAGAGTTATAAAATAGACAAGCTGCTAATAACACCAGCTAAAACTTTGCTTAGACTCCTAAGAATGAAGTACTAACCCCCCTCATCACAGACAGACACCCCCTACCTCCACACAGACAGACCCCCCCTCCTACCTCCATACAGACAGACACCCCTCCTACCTCCATACAGACAGACACCCCTCCTACCTCCACACAGACAGACAGACAGACAGACCCCACTCATCACAGACAGACCCCTCCTACCTCCACACAGACAGACCCCCCCCTCCTACCTCCACACAGACAGACCCCCCCTCCTACCTCCATACAGACAGACACCCCTCCTACCTCCATACAGACAGACACCCCTCCTACCTCCATACAGACAGACACCCCTCCTACTTCCATACAGACAGACCCCCCCTCCTACCTCCACACAGACAGACCC
>NC_092158.1:94502771-94545271 GCF_045791955.1 Oncorhynchus clarkii lewisi | reverse complement strand
TTTAATCCACGTTTCTGTTAGGTTAGCCACGTTTCTGTTTATTGGTTAGCCACATTTCTGTTTGGTTAGCCACATTTCTGTTAGCCACGTTTCTGTTTATAGGTTAGCCACGTTTCTGTTTATAGGTTAGCCACGTTTCTGTTTATTGGTTAGCCACGTTTCTGTTTATAGGTTAGCCACGTTTCTGTTTATAGGTTAGCCACGTTTCTGTTAGCCTAGCCACGTTTCTGTTTATAGGTTAGCCACGTTTCTGTTTATAGGTTAGCCACGTTTCTGTTTATAGGTTAGCCACGTTTCTGTTAGCCTAGCCACGTTTCTGTTTATAGGTTAGCCACGTTTCTGTTTGGTTAGCCACGTTTCTGTTTGGTTAGCCACGTTTCTGTTTGGTTAGCCACGTTTCTGTTTATTGGTTAGCCACGTTTCTGTTTATAGGTTAGCCACGTTTCTGTTTATAGGTTAGCCACGTTTCTGTTTATAGGTTAGCCACGTTTCTGTTTATAGGTTAGCCACGTTTCTGTTAGCCTAGCCACGTTTCTGTTTATAGGTTAGCCACGTTTCTGTTAGCCTAGCCACGTTTCTGTTTATTGGTTAGCCACGTTTCTGTTTGGTTAGCCACGTTTCTGTTTGGTTAGCCACGTTTCTGTTTATTGGTTAGCCACGTTTCTGTTTATAGGTTAGCCACGTTTCTGTTTATAGGTTAGCCACGTTTCTGTTTATAGGTTAGCCACGTTTCTGTTTATAGGTTAGCCACGTTTCTGTTAGCCTAGCCACGTTTCTGTTTATAGGTTAGCCACGTTTCTGTTTATAGGTTAGCCACGTTTCTGTTAGCCTAGCCACGTTTCTGTTTATAGGTTAGCCACGTTTCTGTTAGCCTAGCCACGTTTCTGTTTATAGGTTAGCCACGTTTCTGTTTATAGGTTAGCCACGTTTCTGTTTATAGGTTAGCCACATTTCTGTTAGCCTAGCCACGTTTCTGTTTATAGGTTAGCCACGTTTCTGTTTATAGGTTAGCCACGTTTCTGTTTATAGGTTAGCCACGTTTCTGTTTGGTTAGCCACGTTTCTGTTTGGTTAGCCACGTTTCTGTTTATAGGTTAGCCACGTTTCTGTTTATAGGTTAGCCACGTTTCTGTTTATAGGTTAGCCACGTTTCTGTTTATTGGTTAGCCACGTTTCTGTTTGGTTAGCCACGTTTCTGTTTATAGGTTAGCCACGTTTCTGTTTGGTTAGCCACGTTTCTGTTTATAGGTTAGCCACGTTTCTGTTTATAGGTTAGCCACGTTTCTGTTTATTGGTTAGCCACGTTTCTGTTTGGTTAGCCACGTTTCTGTTTGGTTAGCCACGTTTCTGTTTGGTTAGCCACGTTACTGTTAGGTTAGCCACGTTTCTGTTTGGTTAGCCACGTTTCTGTTTGGTTAGCCACGTTTGTGTTAGCCACGTTTCTGTTAGCCACGTTTCTGTTTGGTTAGCCACGTTTCTGTTTGGTTAGCCACGTTTGTGTTAGCCACGTTTCTGTTAGCCACGTTTCTGTTTGGTTAGCCACGTTTCTGTTAGGTTAGCCACGTTTCTGTTAGGTTAGCCACGTTTCTGTTAGGTTAGCCACGTTTCTGTTAGGTTAGCCACGTTTCTGTTAGCCACGTTTCTGTTTATAGGTTAGCCACGTTTCTGTTTATAGGTTAGCCACGTTTCTGTTTATAGGTTAGCCACGTTTCTGTTTATAGGTTAGCCACGTTTCTGTTTATAGGTTAGCCACGTTTCTGTTTATAGGTTAGCCACGTTTCTGTTAGCCTAGCCACGTTTCTGTTTATAGGTTAGCCACGTTTCTGTTTATAGGTTAGCCACGTTTCTGTTTATAGGTTAGCCACGTTTCTGTTTATTGGTTAGCCACGTTTCTGTTTGGTTAGCCACGTTACTGTTTGGTTAGCCACGTTTCTGTTTGGTTAGCCACGTTTCTGTTTATTGGTTAGCCACATTTCTGTTTGGTTAGCCACGTTTCTGTTTGGTTAGCCACGTTTCTGTTTCTGTTAGCCACGTTTCTGTTTGGTTAGCCACGTTTCTGTTTGGTTAGCCACGTTTGTGTTAGCCACGTTTCTGTTAGGGTTAGCCACGTTTCTGTTTGGTTAGCCACGTTTCTGTTAGCCACGTTTCTGTTAGGTTAGCCACGTTTATGTTAGGTTAGCCACGTTTCTGTTAGGTTAGCCACGTTTCTGTTAGCCACGTTTCTGTTAGGTTAGCCACGTTTATGTTAGGTTAGCCACGTTACTGTTTGGTTAGCCACGTTTCTGTTTGGTTAGCCACGTTTCTGTTTATTGGTTAGCCACGTTTCTGTTAGGGTTAGCCACGTTTCTGTTTGGTTAGCCACGTTTGTGTTAGCCACGTTTCTGTTAGCCACGTTTCTGTTAGCCTAGCCACGTTTCTGTTTATTGGTTAGCCACGTTTCTGTTTATAGGTTAGCCACGTTTCTGTTTATAGGTTAGCCACGTTTCTGTTTATAGGTTAGCCACGTTTCTGTTTATTGGTTAGCCACGTTTCTGTTTATTGGTTAGCCACGTTTCTGTTTGGTTAGCCACGTTTCTGTTTGGTTAGCCACGTTTCTGTTTGGTTAGCCACGTTTCTGTTTGATTAGCCACGTTTCTGTTTGGTTAGCCACGTTACTGTTAGGTTAGCCACGTTTCTGTTTGGTTAGCCACGTTTCTGTTTGGTTAGCCACGTTTGTGTTAGCCACGTTTCTGTTAGCCACGTTTCTGTTTGGTTAGCCACGTTTCTGTTTATTGGTTAGCCACATTTCTGTTTGGTTAGCCACGTTACTGTTAGGTTAGCCACGTTTCTGTTTGGTTAGCCACGTTTCTGTTTGGTTAGCCACGTTTCTGTTTGGTTAGCCACGTTTCTGTTTGGTTAGCCACGTTTGTGTTAGCCACGTTTCTGTTAGGGTTAGCCACGTTTCTGTTTGGTTAGCCACGTTTGTGTTAGCCACGTTTCTGTTAGCCACGTTTCTGTTAGGTTAGCCACGTTTATGTTAGGTTAGCCACGTTTCTGTTAGGTTAGCCACGTTTCTGTTAGCCACGTTTCTGTTAGCCTAGCCACGTTTCTGTTTATAGGTTAGCCACGTTTCTGTTTATAGGTTAGCCACGTTTCTGTTTGGTTAGCCACGTTTCTGTTTGGTTAGCCACGTTTCTGTTTGGTTAGCCACGTTTCTGTTTGGTTAGCCACGTTTCTGTTTGATTAGCCACGTTTCTGTTTGGTTAGCCACGTTACTGTTAGGTTAGCCACGTTTCTGTTTGGTTAGCCACGTTTCTGTTTGGTTAGCCACGTTTCTGTTAGCCACGTTTCTGTTAGCCACGTTTCTGTTAGCCTAGCCACGTTTCTGTTTATAGGTTAGCCACGTTTCTGTTTATAGGTTAGCCACGTTTCTGTTTATTGGTTAGCCACGTTTCTGTTTATTGGTTAGCCACGTTTCTGTTTGGTTAGCCACGTTTCTGTTTGGTTAGCCACGTTTCTGTTTGGTTAGCCACGTTTCTGTTTGATTAGCCACGTTTCTGTTTGGTTAGCCACGTTACTGTTAGGTTAGCCACGTTTCTGTTTGGTTAGCCACGTTTCTGTTTGGTTAGCCACGTTTCTGTTAGCCACGTTTCTGTTAGCCACGTTTCTGTTTGGTTAGCCACGTTTCTGTTTGGTTAGCCACGTTTCTGTTTGGGTTAGCCACGTTTCTGTTTCGGTTAGCCACGTTTCTGTTAGCCACGTTTCTGTTTCGGTTAGCCACGTTTCTGTTTCGGTTAGCCACGTTTCTGTTTGGTTAGCCACGCTTCTGTTAGCCACGCTTCTGTTAGCCACGCTTCTGTTTGGTTAGGTTAGCCACATTTCTGTTTGGTTAGCCACGTTTCTGTTTGGTTAGCCACGTTTCTGTTTGGTTAGCCACGTTTCTGTTTGGTTAGCCACGTTTCTGTTAGCCACGCTTCTGTTAGGTTAGCCACGTTTCTGTTTGGTTAGCCACGTTTCTGTTTCGGTTAGCCACGTTTCTGTTTCGGTTAGCCACGTTTCTGTTTCGGTTAGCCACGTTTCTGTTTCGGTTAACCACGTTTCTGTTTCGGTTAGCCACGTTTCTGTTTCGGTTAGCCACGTTTCTGTTTCGGTTAGCCACGTTTCTGTTTCGGTTAGCCACGTTTCTGTTTGGTTAGCCACGCTTCTGTTAGCCACGCTTCTGTTAGCCACGCTTCTGTTTGGTTAGGTTAGCCACGTTTCTGTTTGGTTAGCCACGTTTCTGTTTGGTTAGCCACGTTGCTGTTTGGTTAGCCACGTTTCTGTTAGCCACGCTTCTGTTAGGTTAGCCACGTTTCTGTTTGGTTAACCATGTTTCTGTTTGGTTAGCCACGTTCTGTTAGCCACGTTTCTGTTTGGTTAGCCACGTTTCTGTTTGGATAGCCACGTTTCTGTTTGGTTAGCCACGTTTCTGTTTGGTTAGCCACGTTTCTGTTTGGTTAGCCACGTTTCTGTTAGCCACGCTTCTGTTAGGTTAGCCACGTTTCTGTTTGGTTAACCATGTTTCTGTTTGGTTAGCCACGTTCTGTTAGCCACGTTTCTGTTTGGTTAGCCACGTTTCTGTTTGGTTAGCCACGTTTCTGTTTGGTTAGCCACGTTTCTGTTAGCCACGTTTCTGTTTTGTTAGCCACGTTTCCTTTAGGTTAGCCACGTTTCTGTTAGCCACGTTTCTGTTAGCCTAGCCACGTTTCTGTTTATAGGTTAGCCACGTTTCTGTTTGGTTAGCCACGTTTCTGTTTGGTTAGCCACGTTTCTGTTAGGTTAGCCACGTTTCTGTTAGGTTAGCCACGTTTCTGTTAGGTTAGCCACGTTTCTGTTAGGTTAGCCACGTTTGTTAGCCTAGCCACGTTTCTGTTTATAGGTTAGCCACGTTTCTGTTTATAGGTTAGCCACGTTTCTGTTTATAGGTTAGCCACGTTTCTGTTTATTGGTTAGCCACGTTTCTTTTTATTGGTTAGCCACGTTTCTGTTAGGTTAGCCACGTTTCTGTTAGGTTAGCCACGTTTCTGTTAGGTTAGCCACGTTTTTGTTAGGTTAGCCACATTTCTGTTAGGTTAGCCACGTTTCTGTTAGGTTAGCCACGTTTCTGTTAGCCACGTTTCTGTTAGCCTAGCCACGTTTCTGTTTATAGGTTAGCCACGTTTCTGTTTATAGGTTAGCCACGTTTCTGTTTATTGGTTAGCCACGTTTCTGTTTATTGGTTAGCCACGTTTCTGTTTGGTTAGCCACGTTTCTGTTTGGTTAGCCACGTTTCTGTTTGGTTAGCCACGTTTCTGTTTGGTTAGCCACATTTCTGTTTGGTTAGCCACGTTACTGTTAGGTTAGCCACGTTTCTGTTTGGTTAGCCACGTTTCTGTTTCTGTTAGCCACGTTTCTGTTTGGTTAGCCACGTTTCTGTTTGGTTAGCCACGTTTCTGTTTGGTTAGCCACGTTTCTGTTTGGTTAGCCACGTTCTGTTAGCCACGTTTCTGTTAGGTTAGCCACGTTTCTGTTAGGTTAGCCACGTTTCTGTTTGGTTAGCCACGTTTCTGTTTGGGTTAGCCACGTTTCTGTTAGGCTAGCCACGTTTCTGTTTCTGTTAGCCACGTTTCTGTTAGCCACGTTTCTGTTAGCCACGTTTCTGTTAGCCACGTTTCTGTTAGCCACGTTTCTGTTTGGTTAGCCACGTTTCTGTTTGGTTAGCCACGTTACTGTTAGGTTAGCCACGTTTCTGTTTGGTTAGCCACGTTTCTGTTCGGTTAGCCACGTTTGTGTTAGCCACGTTTCTGTTAGCCACGTTTCTGTTTGGTTAGCCACGTTTCTGTTTGGTTAGCCACGTTTGTGTTAGCCACGTTTCTGTTAGCCACGTTTCTGTTTGGTTAGCCACGTTTCTGTTAGGTTAGCCACGTTTCTGTTAGGTTAGCCACGTTTCTGTTAGGTTAGCCACGTTTCTGTTAGCCACGTTTCTGTTAGCCTAGCCACGTTTCTGTTTATAGGTTAGCCACGTTTCTGTTTATAGGTTAGCCACGTTTCTGTTTATTGGTTAGCCACGTTTCTGTTTATTGGTTAGCCACATTTCTGTTTGGTTAGCCACGTTACTGTTAGGTTAGCCACGTTTCTGTTTGGTTAGCCACGTTTCTGTTTCTGTTAGCCACGTTTCTGTTTGGTTAGCCACGTTTCTGTTTGGTTAGCCACGTTTCTGTTTGGTTAGCCACGTTTGTGTTAGCCACGTTTCTGTTAGGGTTAGCCACGTTTCTGTTTGGTTAGCCACGTTTGTGTTAGCCACGTTTCTGTTAGCCACGTTTCTGTTAGGTTAGCCACGTTTATGTTAGGTTAGCCACGTTTCTGTTAGGTTAGCCACGTTTCTGTTAGCCACGTTTCTGTTAGCCTAGCCACGTTTCTGTTTATAGGTTAGCCACGTTTCTGTTTATAGGTTAGCCACGTTTCTGTTTATTGGTTAGCCACGTTTCTGTTTATTGGTTAGCCACGTTTCTGTTTGGTTAGCCACGTTTCTGTTTGGTTAGCCACGTTTCTGTTTGGTTAGCCACGTTTCTGTTTGATTAGCCACGTTTCTGTTTGGTTAGCCACGTTACTGTTAGGTTAGCCACGTTTCTGTTTGGTTAGCCACGTTTCTGTTTGGTTAGCCACGTTTCTGTTAGCCACGTTTCTGTTAGCCACGTTTCTGTTTGGTTAGCCACGTTTCTGTTTGGTTAGCCACGTTTCTGTTTGGGTTAGCCACGTTTCTGTTTCGGTTAGCCACGTTTCTGTTAGCCACGTTTCTGTTTCGGTTAGCCACGTTTCTGTTTCGGTTAGCCACGTTTCTGTTTGGTTAGCCACGCTTCTGTTAGCCACGCTTCTGTTAGCCACGCTTCTGTTTGGTTAGGTTAGCCACATTTCTGTTTGGTTAGCCACGTTTCTGTTTGGTTAGCCACGTTTCTGTTTGGTTAGCCACGTTTCTGTTTGGTTAGCCACGTTTCTGTTTCGGTTAGCCACGTTTCTGTTTCGGTTAGCCACGTTTCTGTTTCGGTTAGCCACGTTTCTGTTTGGTTAGCCACGCTTCTGTTAGCCACGCTTCTGTTAGCCACGCTTCTGTTTGGTTAGGTTAGCCACGTTTCTGTTTGGTTAGCCACGTTTCTGTTTGGTTAGCCACGTTTCTGTTTGGTTAGCCACGTTTCTGTTTGGTTAGCCACGTTTCTGTTAGCCACGCTTCTGTTAGGTTAGCCACGTTTCTGTTTGGTTAACCATGTTTCTGTTTGGTTAGCCACGTTCTGTTAGCCACGTTTCTGTTTGGTTAGCCACGTTTCTGTTTGGATAGTCACGTTTCTGTTTGGTTAGCCACGTTTCTGTTTGGTTAGCCACGTTTCTGTTTGGTTAGCCACGTTTCTGTTTGGTTAGCCACGTTTCTGTTAGCCACGCTTCTGTTAGGTTAGCCACGTTTCTGTTTGGTTAACCATGTTTCTGTTTGGTTAGCCACGTTCTGTTAGCCACGTTTCTGTTTGGTTAGCCACGTTTCTGTTTGGTTAGCCACGTTTCTGTTTGGTTAGCCACGTTTCTGTTAGCCACGTTTCTGTTTTGTTAGCCACGTTTCTGTTAGGTTAGCCACGTTTCTGTTAGCCTAGCCACGTTTCTGTTTATAGGTTAGCCACGTTTCTGTTTGGTTAGCCACGTTTCTGTTTGGTTAGCCACGTTTCTGTTAGGTTAGCCACGTTTCTGTTAGGTTAGCCACGTTTCTGTTAGGTTAGCCACGTTTCTGTTAGGTTAGCCACGTTTCTGTTAGCCTAGCCACGTTTCTGTTTATAGGTTAGCCACGTTTCTGTTTATAGGTTAGCCACGTTTCTGTTTATAGGTTAGCCACGTTTCTGTTTATTGGTTAGCCACGTTTCTTTTTATTGGTTAGCCACGTTTCTGTTAGGTTAGCCACGTTTCTGTTAGGTTAGCCACGTTTCTGTTAGGTTAGCCACGTTTTTGTTAGGTTAGCCACATTTCTGTTAGGTTAGCCACGTTTCTGTTAGGTTAGCCACGTTTCTGTTAGCCTAGCCACGTTTCTGTTTATAGGTTAGCCACGTTTCTGTTTATAGGTTAGCCACGTTTCTGTTTATTGGTTAGCCACGTTTCTGTTTATAGGTTAGCCACGTTTCTGTTTGGTTAGCCACATTTCTGTTTGGTTAGCCACGTTTCTGTTAGGTTAGCCACATTTCTGTTTGGTTAGCCACGTTTCTGTTTGGTTAGCCACGTTTCTGTTTGGTTAGCCACGTTTCTGTTTGGTTAGCCACGTTTCTGTAGCAATAATGTGATTGCAGAGTTTACGAAATTGATGCAAATAACAAAAGACGATATTCTGCCATGTAGCCATAGACTACTGTGTAGTTTCCATTTAACTCTATCGGAAGAAGGTTAGCATTAGCATCATGTTGCTAACGGCTACAGGAAGTGTGCCTACACCAGGTTGTCTAACACACACACACAAACACACACAAAAACACACACACACACACACTCCTGTTTCAGAAAGCTGCAAGGAAATACCCATCACTGATGAATTCTGTTCATATATTATGATTCACTTGATTCCCTACCAAGTTCAATACATCTAGTTTATTCCCTACCAAGTTCAATACATTTAGTTGATTCCCTACTAACGTCAATACATTTAGTTGATTCCCTACTAAGTTCAATACATTTAGTTGATTCCCTACTAAGTTCAATACATTTAGTTGATTCCCTACTAAGTTCAATACATTTAGTTGATTCCCTACTAAGTTCAATACATTTAGTTGATTCCCTACTAAGTTCAATACATTTAGTTGATTCCCTACTAACGTCAATACATTTAGTTGATTCCCTACTAACGTCAATACATTTAGTTGATTCCCTACTAAGTTCAATACATGTTTGAATATTGTTGAATTCAGTTTTAATGTCTGGATTCCGTACTCAATGTAGATTTTATAGAGCCCTAGTGGGGGTGTGGTGTTTGGTGTGTGTGTGGTGTTTGGTGTGTGTGTATGTGTGTGTAGTGTGTGTGTAGTGTGTGGTGTTTGGTGTGTGTGTGGTGTTTGGTGTGTGTGTATGTGTGTGTAGTGTGTGTGTAGTGTGTGGTGTTTGGTGTGTGTCTGGTGTTTGGTGTGTGTGTATGTGTGTGTAGTGTGTGGTGTTTGGTGTGTGTGTATGTGTGTGTAGTGTGTGTAGTGTGTGTGGTGTTTGGTGTGTGTGTGTGTTTGTGTGTGTAGTGTGTCTAGTAGTGTGTAGTGTGTGTGTGTATGTGTAGTGTGTGTAGTGTGTAGTGTGTGTGTGTGTTACCTATCCTGAGGTCCAGCTCCTGACGGACGTCCACAGCATCACTGACGTTGCCGTCTGGTTAGTGTGTGTAGTGTGTAGTGTGTGTGTGTAGTGTGTGTGTGTGTTACCTATCCTGAGGTCCAGCTCCTGACGGACGTCCACAGCATCACTGACGTTGCCGTCTGGTTAGTGTGTGTAGTGTGTAGTGTGTAGTGTGTGTGTGTAGTGTGTAGTGTATAGTGTGTGTGTGTAGTGTGTGTGTGTAGTGTGTAGTGTATAGTGTGTGTGTGTAGTGTGTGTGTGTAGTGTGTAGTGTATAGTGTGTGTGTGTAGTGTGTGTGTGTGTTACCTATCCTGAGGTCCAGCTCCTGACGGACGTCCACAGCATCACTGACGTTGCCGTCTGGTTCCGTTAGCGTGTCACATGCTCTCCTGATAGAGTTGGGAGTGATCTCAGAGAACCGAGCACGGAACACCTGCACACCGGGCTTGACTGGAACACACACACACAGAGAGAGGGGTAACTGCTATCACAACACACATTATCCAGCCAGAGGTGTGTGTGTGTGTGTGTGTGTGTGTGTGTGTGTGTGTGTGTGTGTGTGTGTGTGTGTGTGTGTGTGTGTGTGTGTACCTGCTTTGCAGACGTCTATCACCTCAAAGCCGATGTTCTCTCCCTCTCTGTCACAATCTGTCCAGATGACAAGCGCCTGGCACTGACTCACCTCTCTCTCTAGGGTCCGCTAGGAGACACACAGAGAGACACACACACACCCCCACACACACACACAGGGAGAGACACACACACAGGGACACACAGCGAGACACACGCACAGAGAGACACACACACCCACAGGGAGAGACACACACACACAGAGAAAAGGTTACACACACACATCAGACTGAGAAGCTTGTTTGTTTCTGTCTTCGGAATCTTTGTCTGTCTTTCAGAAACTCTTTCTCTGTCTTTCAGAAACTCTGTCTTTCAGAAACACTCAGAAACTCTTTCTCTGTCTTTCAGAAACTCTCAGAAACTCTTTCTATGTCAGTGCATGATTGCAGTATTGAACAACATGCCAATGAGTCCAATCAAAGGAAGTGTCAGAGAACCACAGTAACAGTTCAAGACAGAAGACAGTAACATTTCAAGACAGAAGACAGTAACAGTACGTTCAACTAGACTACCTTGATCTGAACAAAGTTCTCAGGACAATACTTCTCCACCTCAGCATCAAACAGCAGGACAGGATTACAGCTGTGCCTGGAACACACACACACACACACACACACACACACACACACACACACACACACACACACACACACACACACACACACACACACACAGTTACACACAGGTACACACACACAGAGAGAGAGCACTATAGGAAGTGTCGTACGATGACAGAAGTCGTAAACCTCACCATTTCTGGAACTGAGCCTTGAACTCCAGACCCAACAGATGACCTGAAACTGACGTCATACACACCGTCACATTCTGTAGGGACACACACACACACACAAAATGAGCCACCACCAAATCCCAAACACACCTGGGATAGAGCAGTTACTACTGGGATAGAGCAGTTACTACTGGGATAGAGCAGTTACTACTGGGATAGAGCAGTTACTACTGGGATAGAGCAGTTACTACTGGGATAGAGCAGGAGTAGTGTTGCATGCTGCTACTTACCCTTCCAAACAGGTTGTATTCAAACTCATAGAGTTTATTATAGACAGACAGCCCCTCCCTCTGAAACACAGACAACAGACAGTATATTATAGACAGACAGCCCCTCCCTCTGAAACACAGACAACAGACAGTATATTATAGACAGACAGCCCCTCCCTCTGAAACACAGACAACAGACAGTTTATTATAGACAGACAGCCCCTCCCTCTGAAACACAGACAGTTTATTATAGACAGACAGCCCCTCCCTCTGAAACACAGACAGTTTATTATAGACAGACAGCCCCTCCCTCTGAAACACAGACAGTATATTATAGACAGACAGCCCCTCCCTCTGAAACACAGACAGTATATTATAGACAGACAGCCCCTCCCTCTGAAACACAGACAGTATATTATAGACAGACAGCGCCTCACTCTGAAACACAGACAACAGACAGTATATTATAGACAGACAGCCCCTCCCTCTGAAACACAGACATTATATTATAGACAGACAGCCCCTCACTCTGAAACACAGACAGTATATTATAGACAGACAGCCCCTCACTCTGAAACACAGACAACAGACAGTTTATTATAGACAGACAGCCCCTCCCTCTGAAACACAGACAACAGACAGTTTATTATAGACAGACAGCCCCTCCCTCTGAAACACAGACAACAGACAGTTTATAATAGACAGACAGCCCCTCACTCTGAAACACAGACAACAGACAGTTTATTATAGACAGACAGCCCCTCCCTCTGAAACACAGACAGTTTATTATAGACAGACAGCCCCTCCCTCTGAAACACAGACAGTTTATTATAGACAGACAGCCCCTCCCTCTGAAACACAGACAACAGACAGTTTATTATAGACAGACAGCCCCTCACTCTGAAACACAGTCAGTTTATTATAGACAGACAGCCCCTCCCTCTGAAACACAGACACTATATTATAGACAGACAGCCCCTCCCTCTGAAACACAGACAGATTATTATAGACAGACAGCCCCTCACTCTGAAACACAGACAACAGACAGTTTATTATAGACAGACAACAGACAGTTTATTATAGACGGACAGCCCCTCCCTCTGAAACACAGACAGTTTATTATAGACAGACAGCCCCTCCCTCTGAAACACAGACAACAGACAGTTTATTATTGACAGACAGCCAGAGACAATAAACAGAGACAATCACACCTGATGATGTGAGACATTATGTCATGGGAAGACAGCTGGAAGCTGAGATAAACAGACAATCGTCCCATGTACTGATAAAAACCATTTATCTCACACACCTAAGACCCAAACACACACAGACAGACCCACCCTCCTCGCTCTGCCGTCAGACATGATCTCCGCGATGCATTTGGCCGCGTCATTCTTCTCCGCCACACAGAGAACCCGTTTGATCTGAGTCCTCCGGATCATGTCTCCCGGGGAGTCTGTCCTCTTCTGTCCGGTGACGCTAAACCCCCTGTGGACCTGGAGCCGTAACGTTAACGGTCGTCCGGATGTGAACAGAGCCCTAGTCAGATGATGTATCAGCATAGCTAGCCTAGCCTAGCCAGGGCGCGTTGGAGCTACACTTGGCATAACGTTACACACACACGTCGTGCCCAGCTAACATTAGTCAATATAACTCCTGAAGCGTTGTTACAAACTGTTATTTTGACTGATCCAACAGATTGACACAACATAAAACTGTCCAGATCTCACAGGGTCAGTTAGCTTGATGGGAGTAGCTAGCTAAATCATGTCAAACTTCAACCCTGAAACTAAGTTTACATGCCGAAGCTTAACCTTACAATTTTCCTGATCACCTAAACACAATTTACAATGTAACGTGCATTAGCGTGGACCCAATCTGCTAATAAATAAATAGTTTTAAAACTATTTTTCCAACTGAAAGGGTTGGTAAAAACGGCAGATAAATGTGATGTTGTTGATTTTACAAATTCCGCGCCTGTCAACGACAGCAGTCGTAAAACGACGATGTCGTAAAACAACTGTCGTAAAACCCCTTCCTGTTCTTGTGAATAATACTTTTTATGCCGATGTCCTTTAATTTTACGCCAAAAATACTACGCGAAGAGTATCTATTTTCAAGATTGAAATTGTGATTCATAATCTTAAATCACGTTGAATGTGTAATATTAGGTTTGTAATTTTAGGACAGTTAGCTACTTCCTTATGTGAGCTGGTCACGTGGTAACTACCAGCGGATTTTAATATGGCTACGGTCAGGATGTACATTTAACATTAAATAGTTTCACCGTATTTACTACTGGGACTTTATTATACCAGTGCATGACGGGCCACTGCCGATATTACCCGGTAACGGTGCACGATTCCCCGGACGAGCAATGTGTCATTGATGGAGTGTCGGGATACGGTCGTGTTCCGTTACGCGTCGTCTGTTTGCCAGATAACTGTCTTGACGTCGGTACTGTACGGGGGACGGAGCCAGAGAGATAGTCCCGGTGTTAAGTGCTATTGTTTATATACAGCGGTGACAGACATGTTGATGTGTGGCCTTCCTGCATCGTATTTTATCATCATGGACAGACAGGTGAAGACCACTCCCAGCTGGTAGAGGTAACGGGACGCAGACAGACAGACAGACAACCGTCAGTGTCGTGGACTGTTACTCCCAGCGAGTAGAGGGATACAGACAGACGGACAGTCAGACAGCTAGCCTAGTGGATGGACTTCCTCTGACGTCAAAGCTGACCCAAGCCCGGTCCAGAGAAAGATGATTGGTGCCCCAGACGTGGTGGCGTTTACTAAGGAGGATGATTTTGGGGAGGTAGGGTACCCCAACCCCTGGGTGGTGCCAGAAGAGTTCTCTGTCCCTCTGTTCCCATCGAATAACAACGCCAACCCCTGGGCCAAGACGTCATACGCCAAGTTCACTAAGGACTTCATCCTCATATCAGAGTTCTCTGAGCAGGTCGGTACCATGGGCAACTGGGGGAGGGGTGTGTGTGTTGATCTGATCTGTCCGGACGGGGTGTGTGTGTGTAATGAGCTGACCTTGTGTTGTCCTCCCCTCCAGGTGGGCCCCCAGCCTCTTCTCACCATTCCGGACGACCCAAAGGTGTTTGGGACCTTTGACCTGAACTACTTCAGTCTGAGGATCATGTCTGTTGACTACCAGGCCTCGTTCGTAGGACACCCCACCGGCAGCGGATACCCACGACTCAGGTGGCTGTCCTATTTTATTATGTTTTATTGTACTCCACTCAGATGTCCTATTTTATTATGTTTTATTGTACTCCACTCTGATGTTTGATTTGTATTGTACTCTAATGATGTCCTATTGTATTTGTACTCTACTCTAATGATATCCTATTGTATTTGTACTCCACTCTGATGTTTGATTTGTATTGTACTCTAATGATGTCCTATTTTATTATGTTTTATTGTACTCCACTCTGATGTTTGATTTGTATTGTACTCTAATGATGTCCTATTGTATTTGTACTCTACTCTAATGATATCCTATTGTATTTGTACTCTACTCTAATGATATCCTATTGTATTTGTACTCTACTCTAATGATATCCTATTGTATTTGTACTCTACTCTACTGATATCCTATTGTATTTGTACTCTACTCTAATGATATCCTATTGTATTTGTACTCTACTCTAATGATATCCTATTGTATTTGTACTCTACTCTACTGATATCCTATTGTATTTGTACTCTACTCTAATGATATCCTATTGTATTGTATTGTACTCTACTCTAATGATATCCTATTGTATTTGTACTCTACTCTACTGATATCCTATTGTATTTGTATTGTACTCTAATGATATCCTATTGTATTGTACTCTACTCTAATGATATCCTATTGTATTTGTACTCTACTCTAATGATATCCTATTGTATTTGTACTCTACTCTAATGATATCCTATTGTATTTGTACTCTACTCTAATGATATCCTATTGTATTTGTACTCTACTCTAATGATATCCTATTGTATTTGTACTCTACTCTAATGATATCCTATTGTATTTGTACTCTACTCTAATGATGTCCTATTGTATTTGTACTCTACTCTAATGATATCCTATTGTATTTGTACTCTACTCTAATGATATTGTATTTGTATTGTACTCTACTGTAATGACATCCTATTTTACTGTTTTCTGTTACATTCTATTATATTCTACTCTAATTCTATTCTACTCTAATTCTGTTCTATTCTACTCTACTTCTATTCTGTTATTCTACTCTAGTTCTATTCTATTCTGTTCTATTCTACTCTAGTTCTATTATGTTCTATTCTATTCTACTCTAGTTCTATTCTGTTCTATTCTACTCTAGTTCTATTCTACTCTAGTTCTATTCTACTCTAGTTCTATTCTACTCTAGTTCTGTTCTATTCTACTCTAGTTCTATTCTGTTCTATTCTACTCTAGTTATATTCTGTTCTATTCTACTCTAGTTATATTCTGTTCTATAGTTATATTCTACTCTAGTTATATTCTACTCTAATTCTGTTCTATTCTAATTATTTTCTGTTATTTCCTGTTACATTATATTCTACTCTAATTCTGTTCTATTCTGCTATAATTATTTTCTGTTCTATTCTTGTTAGAATGTAACAGAAAATAATTACAGTAGAATATAATATAATATTGTACTCTAATTCTTTTCTGTTACATTCTACTCTAATTCTGTTCTGTTACATTCTATTATATTCTACTCTAATTCTTTTCTGTTACATTCTACTCTAATTCTGTTCTGTTGCATTCTATTATATTCTACTCTAATTCTGTTCTATTCTAATTATTTTCTGTTACATTCTATTATATTCTACTCTAATTCTGTTACATTCTATTATATTCTACTCTAATTGTATCATCCTGTTCTCTCCTCCCCTGTAGTTTTGTGGAGGACTCCAGGGTGGTTCTGGGTAACTCTAAGGAGGGGGCGTTTGACTAGTCTGTTCTCTCCTCCCCTGTAGTTTTGTGGAGGACTCCAGGGTGGTTCTGGGTAACTCTAAGGAGGGGGCGTTTGACTAGTCTGTTCTCTCCTCCCCTGTAGTTTTGTGGAGGACTCCCGGGTGGTGCTGGGTGACTCTAAGGAGGGGGCGTTTGACTAGTCTGTTCTCTCCTCCCCTGTAGTTTTGTGGAGGACTCCCGGGTGGTTCTGGGTGACTCTAAGGAGGGGGCGTTTGACTAGTCTGTTCTCTCCTCCCCTGTAGTTTTGTGGAGGACTCCCGGGTGGTGCTAGGTGACTCCAAGGAGGGGGCGTTTGCCTACGTTCACCACCTGACGCTCTATGACCTGGAGGCCCGAGGCTTCGTCCGCCCGTTCTGCATGGCCTACGTCTCTGCCGACGAGAGGAAGATCATGCTGCAGTTCCAGGAGCTGTCGCTCCTCTTCTCCCGCGCCTCCGAGTGCCTGAAGACCGGAAACCGACGGGCCTTCGCCCGCGAGCTGCAGAGGAAGCTACGTGACCTGGAGTACGAGGACACACACACTCTGACACACACGCTCTGACATACACACACACTCTGACACACACACACACACACACACTCTGACACACACACACTGACACACACACACACACACTCTGACACACACTCTGACACACTCTGACAGGTTCCTACTGCTACCATCTGTTGTAACTTCCTGTTGTGCTTCTCCTGCCAGGTACACACGGTCTGTTCTGCAGAAAGAGGAGGGGCTTCAGCGGGAGGCGGGGCCTCAGGGGTGTTACTCCGCCCGCGCGGTGGACAAGGCCAATGAGCTTGCGGCGATGGAGAAGAGTATCTACGAGCACCGAGACCTGCTGAGGCAGATCACCTCGTACCCCCTCCGCCCCCGCCGAGACCCCCACGCCGCACACTGTCAACACTGTGTCACAGAGTCACAGAGACACAGAGACGCGCCGCCTGGCCCCGACCGTGACACGGGGGAGGAGGCGGGACAGAGGAGGCAGTCCTACACCCCGCAGCTGATCAAGGGGAAGTCGGCCAAGTGTTTCGCCAAGCGTCTGAAGAACCTGACGGAGTTATGCGAGGAGAGGTTCTACGAGGCCACCGTGGAACTACTCAACCACACAGAGCGGTGTTTCCGGGGGGACTTGTGTTACCTGTACACCCGTCGCCTGGACCGAGCGCTACGCAGGAAGCAGAACATCACCAACTTCCTGTTTGAGGAGGAGCTAGGGGAGGAGGAAGAGGAAGTAGCGGTGCTGGGAAGAATCTTCTGTTCTCTCAACCACACAGTGGGGACGGACTCACATATACACACCCCTTCCATCGTGCTTTGCCCCGAGCCACCGGAGTCTGTGGAGGGTCTGGTGGTGAACCCTCCCTGCCCTGATAACTCTGCCCAGCAGAGTGAGGCCCTGACCGGGGAGGAGAGGCTGGAGTCGTCACTCTCTGATCTGACCATGGAGACGCAGGACCAGGAAAGCTCTGAGGAGAATAAGGACAGCTTTAGTAGTGACAGGAGTGGAGGAGAGGAGGAGGAGGAGGGACGGGAGGGAGGAGATCAGACCCCTGTTTTTCTGCTGGAGGCTGAGGAGGGGGGAGAGGGTGAGACACACCGTGTGTGTGAGAGGGAGGGAGAGGCAGAAGGAGTGTTTAACAGAAAGAGGGAGGGAGAGGCAGAAGGAGTGGTTAACAGAAAGAGGGAGGGCGAGGCAGAAGGAGTGTTTAATGGAGAGAGGGAGGGAGAGGCAGAAGGAGTGTTTAATGGAGAGAGGGAGGGAGAGGCAGAAGGAGTGTTTACCGGAAAGACGGAGGGAGAGGCAGGAGTGCTTGGGAGAGAGGAGGGAGGGGCTGAGACAGAGGAGGGAGGGGCTGAGACAGAGGAGGGAGGGGCTGAGACAGAGGAGGGAGGGGCTGAGACAGAGGAGGGTGATGGACAGAGAGTTCCTGACCCTGAGTTACTGGTCCAGATGGACACGGCCTGCTGCATGTCTCAGGAGGGCTTCCTGTACAACTCTTCTCCCCCAGACATGCTGCCTGCTTCTGGGCTGCAGCCCGGCTCTCTACCCCTTCCCCTGGTGGTCAACCAGGAGCCCCAGGCCCTGCTGCCGGTCCAGGGGGACTACGGCCTGGGTTCCCCCCACTGCCCGAGCCCTGGGGCTGGGCTGGACCTGCCCGTCTCCTCCTCGGGAGATACCACCTCCAGGGGTTCGGACCAGGACGGGTGGGACTGTACCATGTCAGCGTCTACGGGGTCCGAACGGGCCGGCTCACCTCTGGGGTACGGGGGGTTGGTAACGCTGAGGCAGAAGAAGAGGGCCGGGCAGGGAGCGCTCAGGTGAGTCACTCATTGGTTGATTAATTCATTCTATAGCTTAGAGGACTCCTGATATCTCCAGTCTATGTGTGTGTTTTCTATACCTGCTCCCCCCCCCCCCCCCCCCCCCCCATGGAAGGTGTTTTCTATACCTGCTCCCCCCCCCCTCCATGGAAGGTGTTTTCTATACCTGCTCCCCCTCCATGGAAGGTGTTTTCTATACCTGCCCCCCCCTCCATGGAAGGTGTTTTCTATACCTGCTCCCCCCCATGGAAGGTGTTTTCTATACCTGCCCCCCCCTCCCCCCCCCCCCATGGAAGGTGTTTTCTATACCTGCCCCCCCCCCCCCTCCATGGAAGGTGTTTTCTATACCTGCCCTCCCTATACCCCCCCTCCATGGAAGGTGTTTTCTATACCTGCCCCCCCCCATGGAAGGTGTTTTCTATACCTGCTACCCCCCCCCGTGGAAGGTGTTTTCTATACCTGCTCCCCCCCCCCCCCTCCATGGAAGGTGTTTTCTATACCTGCCCCCCCCCCCCCCCCCCCCCATGGAAGGTGTTTTCTATACCTGCCCCCCCCTCCCCCTCCATGGAAGGTGTTTTCTATACCTGCCCCCCCCCCCCCCCATGGAAGGTGTTTTCTATACCTGCCCCCCCCCCCCTCCATGGAAGGTGTTTTCTATACCTGCTCCCCCCCCCCATGGAAGGTGTTTTCCCCCCCCCCATGGAAGGTGTTTTCTATACCTGCTCCCCCCCCCCCCCCCCATGGAAGGTGTTTTCTATACCTGGTCTCCCCCCCCCCCCTCCATGGAAGGTGTTTTCTATACCTGCTCCCCCCCCCCCCCATGGAAGGTGTTTTCTATACCTGCTCCCCCCCCCCCCCCCCCCCCATGGAAGGTGTTTTCTATACCTGCTCCCCCCCCCCCCCCCCATGGAAGGTGTTTTCTATACCTGGTCTCCCCCCCCCCCCCCCCCCATGGAAGGTGTTTTCTATACCTGCTCCCCCCCCATGGAAGGTGTTTTCTATACCTGCTCCCCCCCCCCCATGGAAGGTGTTTTCTATACCTGCTCCCCCCCCCCCCCATGGAAGGTGTTTTCTATACCTGCTCCCCCCCCCCCCCATGGAAGGTGTTTTCTATACCTGCTCCCCCCCCCCCCCCCCATGGAAGGTGTTTTCTATACCTGCTCTGCTCTCCCCCCCCCCCCCTCCATGGAAGGTGTTTTCTATACCTACTCTCCCCCCCCCTCCATGGAAGGTGTTTTCTATACCTACTCTCCCCCCCCCCCCTCCCCCCATGGAAGGTGTTTTCTATACCTGCTCCCCCCCCATGGAAGATGTTTTCTATACCTGCCCCCCCCCCCCCCCCCCCCCCTCCATGGAAGGTGTTTTCTATACCTGCTCCCCCCATGAAAGGTGTTTTCTATACCTGCCCCCCCCCCCCCATGGAAGGTGTTTTCTATACCTGCTCCCCCCCCCCCCCCTCCATGGAAGGTGTTTTCTATACCTGCTCTCTCCCCCCCCCCCCCCTCCATGGAAGGTGTTTTCTATACCTGCTCCCCCCCCATGGAAGGTGTTTTCTATACCTGCTCCCCCCCCCATGGAAGGTGTTTTCTATACCTGCCCCCCCCCCCCCATGGAAGGTTTTTTCTATACCTGCCCCCCCCATGGAAGGTGTTTTCTATACCTGCTCCCCCCCATGGAAGGTGTTTTCTATACCTGCCCCCCCCCCCCCCCCATGGAAGGTGTTTTCCATACCTGCCCCCCCATCCATGGAAGGTGTTTTCTATACCTGCTCCCCCCCCATGGAAGGTGTTTTCTATACCTGCCCCCCCCCCCCCCTCCATGGAAGGTGTTTTCTATACCTGCCCCCCCCCCGCTCCTTCTCTTTTACCTGTCCATCTGCTCTCCCTCACCTGTCCATCTGCTCTCTCTCTCACCTGTCCATCTACTCTCTGTCCATCTGCTCCCTCTCTCTCACCTGTCCATCTGCTCTCTCTCACCTGTCCATCTGCTCTCTCTCTCACCTCTCCATCTGCTCTCTCTCACCTCTCCATCTGCTCTCTCTCTCACCTGTCCATCTGCTCCCTCTCACCTTTCCATCTGCTCCCTCTCACCTTTCCATCTGCTCCCTCTCTCACCTGTCCATCTGCTCCCCATCATCTGCTCCTTCTCTCTCACCTGTCCATCTGCTCCCTCTCTCTCACCTGTTCCATCTGCTCTCTCTCACCTGTCCATCTGCTCTCTCTCTCACCTGTCCATCTACTCTCTCTGTCCATCTGCTCCCTCTCTCTCACCTGTCCATCTGCTCCCTCTCTCTCACCTGTCCATCTGCTCCCTCTCTCTCACCTGTCCATCTGCTCTCTCTCTCTCACCTGTCCATCAGTCCCTCTCTCTCACCTGTCCATCTACTCTCTGTCCATCTGCTCCCTCTCTCTCACCTGTCCATCTGCTCTCTCTCTCTCACCTGTCCATCTGCTCCCTCTCTCTCACCTGTCCATCTGCTCACTCTCCCACCTGTCCTTCTGCTGTCTCTCTCACCTATCCATCTGCTGTCTCTCACCTGTCCATCTGCTCCCTCTCTCACCGTTCCATCTGCTCCCTCTCTCACCTTTCCATCTGCTCCCTCTCTCACCTGTCCATCTGCTCTCTCTCTCACCTGCTGTCACTGTCACTTGTCCACTCAACTGTAACATTATTGTCATTGGAGAGTTCCTCAATGAGCACGACACCTCGGAGAGTTCCTCAATGAGCTAGACACCTCGTAGAGTTCCTCAATGAGCACGACACCTCGGAGAGTTCCTCAATGAGCACGACACCTCGGAGAGTTCCTCAATGAGCACGACACCTCGGAGAGTTCCTCAATGAGCACGACACCTCGGAGAGTTCCTCAATGAGCACGACACCTCGGAGAGTTCCTTAATGAGCTAGACACATTGATTAGCTCATTTCCTGACGATGGCTCGCCACTCATCGTTCTTGGCGACTTCAACCTCCCAATGTCTGCCTTCAATTCATTTCTTTCCAAGTTTCTCTTTCCCCTCCTTGTGATCTTACAGAACAGGGCTGTGGGAGGCTGAGATACTCATTGTGATCTTACAGAACAGGGCTGTGGGAGGCTGAGATACTCATTGTGATCTTACAGAACAGGGCTGTGGGAGGCTGAGATACTCCTTGTGATCTTACAGAACAGGGCTGTGGGAGGCTGAGATACTCATTGTGATCTTACAGAACAGGGCTGTGGGAGGCTGAGATACTCATTGTGATCTTACAGAACAGGGCTGTGGGAGGCTGAGATACTCATTGTGATCTTACAGAACAGGGCTGTGGGAGGCTGAGATACTCATGTATATACTATATCCTGTATCTTAGTCTATGTATTACTCATCTCATATGTATATACTATATTCTGTCCTATTCTACTGTATCTTAGTCTATGCATTACTCATCTCATATGTATATACTATATTCTACTGTATCTTAATCTATGCATTACTCATCTCATATGTATATACTATATTCTATCCTATTCTACTGTATCTTAGTCTATGCATTACTCATCTCATATGTATATACTATATTCTGTCCTATTCTACTGTATCTTAGTCTATGCATTACTCATCTCATATGTATATACTATATTCTACTGTATCTTAATCTATGCATTACTTACATTAGTCCTATTCTACTGTATCAAGCATTAGATATTACTGTTGGAGCTAGAAACACAAGCATTATATATTACTGTACTGTTGGAGCTAGAAACACAAGCATTAGATATTACTGTTGGAGCTAGAAACACAAGCATTAGATATTACTGCACTGTTGGAGCTAGAAACACAAGCATTATATATTACTGCACTGTTGGAGCTAGAAACACAAGCATTTAGTTAGATATTACTATACTGTTGGAGCTAGAAACACAAGCATTATATATTACTGTACTGTTGGAGCTAGAAACACAAGCATTATATATTACTGTACTGATGGAGCTAGAAACACAAGCATTATATATTACTGTTGGAGCTAGAAACACAAGCATTTAGTTAGATATTACTGTACTGTTGGAGCTAGAAACACAAGCATTAGATATTACTGTTGGAGCTAGAAACACAAGCATTAGATATTACTGTTGGAGCTAGAAACACAAGCATTAGATATTACTGCACTGTTGGAGCTAGAAACACAAGCATTAGATATTACTGCACTGTTGGAGCTAGAAACAAGCATTGTTGGAGCTAGAAACAAGCATTATATATTACTGTACTGATGGAGCTAGAAACACAAGCATTAGATATTACTGTACTGATGGAGCTAGAAACACAAGCATTTAGTTAGATATTACTATACTGTTACTCATCTCATATGTATATACTATATTCTACTGTATCTTAATCTATGCATTACTTACATTAGTCCTATTCTACTGTATCAAGCATTAGATATTACTGTTGGAGCTAGAAACACAAGCATTATATATTACTGTACTGTTGGAGCTAGAAACACAAGCATTAGATATTACTGTTGGAGCTAGAAACACAAGCATTAGATATTACTGCACTGTTGGAGCTAGAAACACAAGCATTATATATTACTGCACTGTTGGAGCTAGAAACACAAGCATTAGATATTACTGTACTGATGGAGCTAGAAACACAAGCATTTAGTTAGATATTACTATACTGTTGGAGCTAGAAACACAAGCATTATATATTACTGTACTGTTGGAGCTAGAAACACAAGCATTATATATTACTGTACTGATGGAGCTAGAAACACAAGCATTATATATTACTGTTGGAGCTAGAAACACAAGCATTTAGTTAGATATTACTGTACTGTTGGAGCTAGAAACACAAGCATTAGATATTACTGTTGGAGCTAGAAACACAAGCATTAGATATTACTGATGGAGCTAGAAACACAAGCATTAGATATTACTGTTGGAGCTAGAAACACAAGCATTAGATATTACTGTACTGATGGAGCTAAAAACACAAGCATTTAGTTAGATATTACTGCACTGTTGGAGCTAGAAACACAAGCATTAGATATTACTGACTGTTGGAGCTAGAAACACAAGCATTAGATATTACTGTACTGATGGAGCTAGAAACACAAGCATTAGATATTACTGTTGGAGCTAGAAACACAAGCATTAAATATTACTGTACTGTTGGAGCTAGAAACACAAGCATTATATATTACTGTACTGATGGAGCTAGAAACACAAGCATTAGATATTACTGTTGGAGCTAGAAACACAAGCATTAAATATTACTGTACTGTTGGAGCTAGAAACACAAGCATTATATATTACTGTACTGTTGGAGCTAGAAACACAAGCATTAGATATTACTGTTGGAGCTAGAAACACAAGCATTAGATATTACTGTTGGAGCTAGAAACACAAGCATTAGATATTACTGTACTGTTGGAGCTAGAAACACAAGCATTATATATTACTGTACTGTTGGAGCTAGAAACACAAGCATTATATATTACTGTTGGAGCTAGAAACACAAGCATTAGATATTACTGCACTGTTGGAGCTAGAAACACAAGCATTAGATATTACTGCACTGTTGGAGCTAGAAACACAAGCATTAGATATTACTGTACTGATGGAGCTAGAAACACAAGCATTTGATATTACTGTACTGATGGAGCTAGAAACACAAGCATTAGATATTACTGTTGGAGCTAGAAACACAAGCATTAGATATTACTGTTGGAGCTAGAAACACAAGCATTAGATATTACTGTACTGTTGGAGCTAGAAACACAAGCATTATATATTACTGTACTGTTGGAGCTAGAAACACAAGCATTATATATTACTGTTGGAGCTAGAAACACAAGCATTAGATATTACTGCACTGTTGGAGCTAGAAACACAAGCATTAGATATTACTGCACTGTTGGAGCTAGAAACACAAGCATTAGATATTACTGTACTGATTGAGCTAGAAACACAAGCATTAGATATTACTGCACTGTTGGAGCTAGAAACACAAGCATTATATATTACTGTTGGAGCTAGAAACAAAAGCATTAGATATTACTGCACTGTTGGAGCTAGAAACACAAGCATTATATATTACTGACTGTTGGAGCTAGAAACACAAGCATTAGATATTACTGTACTGATGGAGCTAGAAACACAAGCATTATATATTACTGTACTGTTGGAGCTAGAAACACAAGCATTATATATTACTGTTGGAGCTAGAAACACAAGCATTAGATATTACTGTACTGTTGGAGCTAGAAACACAAGCATTAGATATTACTGTTGGAGCTAGAAACACAAGCATTAGATATTACTGTTGGAGCTAGAAACACAAGCATTAGATATTACTGTACTGATGGAGCTAGAAACACAAGCATTTAGTTAGATATTACTGCACTGTTGGAGCTAGAAACACAAGCATTAGATATTACTGTTGGAGCTAGAAACACAAGCATTAGATATTACTGTACTGTTGGAGCTAGAAACACAAGCATTATATATTACTGTACTGATGGAGCTAGAAACACAAGCATTAGATATTACTGTACTGTTGGAGCTAGAAACACAAGCATTAGATATTACTGTTGGAGCTAGAAACACAAGCATTATATATTACTGTTGGAGCTAGAAACACAAGCATTAGATATTACTGTTGGAGCTAGAAACACAAGCATTAGATATTACTGTTGGAGCTAGAAACACAAGCATTAGATATTACTGTACTGTTGGAGCTAGAAACACAAGCATTAGATATTACTGCACTGTTGGAGCTAGAAACACAAGCATTAGATATTACTGTACTGATGGAGCTAGAAACACAAGCATTAGATATTACCGTACTGATGGAGCTAGAAACACAAGCATTAGATATTACTGTTGGAGCTAGAAACACAAGCATTAGATATTACTGTTGGAGCTAGAAACACAAGCATTAGATATTACTGTACTGATGGAGCTAGAAACACAAGCATTATATATTACTGTACTGTTGGAGCTAGAAACACAAGCATTATATATTACTGTTGGAGCTAGAAACACAAGCATTAGATATTACTGCACTGTTGGAGCTAGAAACACAAGCATTAGATATTACTGCACTGTTGGAGCTAGAAACACAAGCATTAGATATTACTGTACTGATGGAGCTAGAAACACAAACATTAGATATTACTGCACTGTTGGAGCTAGAAACACAAGCATTAGATATTACTGCACTGTTGGAGCTAGAAACACAAGCATTATATATTACTGACTGTTGGAGCTAGAAACACAAGCATTAGATATTACTGTACTGATGGAGCTAGAAACACAAGCATTATATATTACTGTACTGATGGAGCTAGAAACACAAGCATTATATATTACTGTTGGAGCTAGAAACACAAGCATTAGATATTACTGTACTGTTGGAGCTAGAAACACAAGCATTATATATTACTGTACTGATGGAGCTAGAAACACAGGCATTATATATTACTGTACTGTTGGAGCTAGAAACACAAGCATTAGATATTACTGTACTGATGGAGCTAGAAACACAAGCATTTGATATTACCGTACTGATGGAGCTAGAAACACAAGCATTAGATATTACTGTTGGAGCTAGAAACACAAGCATTAGATATTACTGCACTGTTGGAGCTAGAAACACAAGCATTATATATTACTGTACTGATGAAGCTAGAAACACAAGCATTAGATATTACTGTACTGTTGGAGCTAGAAACACAAGCATTATATATTACTGTACTGTTGGAGCTAGAAACACAAGCATTATATATTACTGTACTGTTGGAGCTAGAAACACAAGCATTAGATATTACTGTACTGATGGAGCTAGAAACACAAGCATTAGATATTACTGTTGGAGCTAGAAACACAAGCATTAGATATTACTGTACTGTTGGAGCTAGAAACACAAGCATTATATATTACTGTACTGATGGAGCTAGAAACACAAGCATTAGATATTACTGTACTGTTGGAGCTAGAAACACAAGCATTAGATATTACTGTTGGAGCTAGAACCACAAGCATTATATATTACTGTTGGAGCTAGAAACACAAGCATTAGATATTACTGTTGGAGCTAGAAACACAAGCATTAGATATTACTGTTGGAGCTAGAAACACAAGCATTAGATATTACTGTACTGTTGGAGCTAGAAACACAAGCATTAGATATTACTGCACTGTTGGAGCTAGAAACACAAGCATTAGATATTACTGCACTGTTGGAGCTAGAAACACAGGCATTAGATATTACTGTACTGATGGAGCTAGAAACACAAGCATTAGATATTACCGTACTGATGGAGCTAGAAACACAAGCATTAGATATTACTGTTGGAGCTAGAAACACAAGCATTAGATATTACCTCTTGGAGCTAGAAACACAAGCATTAGATATTACTGTACTGATGGAGCTAGAAACACAAGCATTATATATTACTGTACTGTTGGAGCTAGAAACACAAGCATTATATATTACTGTTGGAGCTAGAAACACAAGCATTAGATATTACTGCACTGTTGGAGCTAGAAACACAAGCATTAGATATTACTGCACTGTTGGAGCTAGAAACACAAGCATTAGATATTACTGTTGGAGCTAGAAACACAAGCATTAGATATTACTGACTGTTGGAGCTAGAAACACAAGCATTATATATTACTGTTGGAGCTAGAAACACAAGCATTAGATATTACTGCACTGTTGGAGCTAGAAACACAAGCATTATATATTACTGTTGGAGCTAGAAACACAAGCATTAGATATTACTGCACTGTTGGAGCTAGAAACACAAGCATTATATATTACTGACTGTTGGAGCTAGAAACACAAGCATTAGATATTACTGCTCTGTTGGAGCTAGAAACACAAGCATTGTATATTACTGTACTGTTGGAGCTAGAAACACAAGCATTAGATATTACTGCACTGTTGGAGCTAGAAACACAAGCATTATATATTACTGTACTGTTGGAGCTAGAAACACAAGCATAAGATATTACTGTACTGTTGGAGCTAGAAACACAAGCATTAGATATTACTGTACTGATGGAGCTAGAAACACAAGCATTATATATTACTGTACTGTTGGAGCTAGAAACACAAGCATTATATATTACTGTACTGATGGAGCTAGAAACACAGGCATTATATATTACTGTACTGTTGGAGCTAGAAACACAAGCATTAGATATTACTGTACTGTTGGAGCTAGAAACACAAGCATTAGATATTACTGTACTGTTGGAGCTAGAAACACAAGCATTAGATATTACTGACTGTTGGAGCTAGAAACACAAGCATTAGATATTACTGTACTGTTGGAGCTAGAAACACAAGCATTATATATTACTGTTGGAGCTAGAAAAACAAGCATTAGATATTACTATACTGTTGGAGCTAGAAACACAAGCATTAGATATTACTGTTGGAGCTAGAAACACAAGCATTATATATTACTGTTGGATCTAGAAATACAAGCATTATATATTACTGTTGGAGCTAGAAACACAAGCATTAGATATTACTGTTGGAGCTAGAAACACAAGCATTTAGTTAGATGTTACTGTTGGAGCTAGAAACACAAGCATTTAGTTAGATATTACTGTTGGAGCTAGAAACACAAGCATTATATATTACTGTACTGATGGAGCTAGGAACACAAGCATTAGATATTACTGTTGGAGCTAGAAACACAAGCATTAGATATTACTATACTGATGGAGCTAGAAACACAAGCATTTTATATATTACTGTACTGATGGAGCTAGAAACACAAGCATTATATATTACTGTTGGAGCTAGAAACACAAGCATTAGATATTACTGCACTGTTGGAGCTAGAAACACAAGCATTAGATATTACTGTACTGTTGGAGCTAGAAACACAAGCATTAGATATTACTGCACTGTTGGAGCTTGAAACACAAGCATTATATATTACTGTACTGATGGAGCTAGAAACACAAGCATTAGATATTACTGTACTGTTGGAGCTAGAAACACAAGCATTAGATTGTACTGTTGGAGCTAGAAACACAAGCATTAGATATTACTGTACTGATGGAGCTAGAAACACAAGCATTAGATATTACTGTACTGTTGGAGCTAGAAACACAAGCATTATATATTACTGTACTATGGAGCTAGAAACACAAGCATTAGATATTACTGTACTGTTGGAGCTAGAAACACAAGCATTAGATATTACTGTACTGATGGAGCTAGAAACACAAGCATTAGATATTACTGTACTGATGGAGCTAGAAACACAAGCATTAGATATTACTGCACTGTTGGAGCTAGAAACACAAGCATTAGATATTACTGTACTGTTGGAGCTAGAAACACAAGCATTAGATATTACTTTTGGAGCTAGAAACACAAGCATTAGATATTACTGTACTGATGGAGCTAGAAACACAAGCATTAGATATTACTGTTGGAGCTAGAAACACAAGCATTAGATATTACTGTTGGAGCTAGAAACACAAGCATTATATATTACTGTTGGAGCTAGAAACACAAGCATTAGATATTACTGCACTGTTGGAGCTAGAAACACAAGCATTATATATTACTGTACTGTTGGAGCTAGAAACACAAGCATTGTATATTACTGCACTGTTGGAGCTAGAAACACAAGCATTATATATTACTGTTGGAGCTAGAAACACAAGCATTGTATATTACTGCACTGTTGGAGCTAGAAACACAAGCATTTAGTTAGATATTACTGCACTGTTGGAGCTAGAAACACAAGCATTATATATTACTGTACTGATGGAGCTAGAAACACAAGCATTAGATATTACTGTACTGTTGGAGCTAGAAACACAAGCATTAGATATTACTGTACTGTTGGAGCTAGAAACACAAGCATTATATATTACTGTACTGTTGGAGCTAGAAACACAAGCATTAGATATTACTGTACTGATGGAGCTAGAAACACAAGCATTAGATATTACTGTACTGATGGAGCTAGAAACACAAGCATTAGATATTACTGTACTGATGGAGCTAGAAACACAAGCATTAGATATTACTGTACTGTTGGAGCTAGAAACACAAGCATTATATATTACTGTACTGATGGAGCTAGAAACACAAGCATTAGATATTACTGTACTGTTGGAGCTAGAAACACAAGCATTAGATATTACTGTACTGATGGAGCTAGAAACACAAGCATTAGATATTACTGTACTGTTGGAGCTAGAAACACAAGCATTAGATATTACTGTACTGATGGAGCTAGAAACACAAGCATTAGATATTACTGCACTGTTGGAGCTAGAAACACAAGCATTAGATATTACTGTACTGATGGAGCTAGAAACACAAGCATTAGATATTACTGTACTGATGGAGCTAGAAACACAAGCATTAGATATTACTTTTGGAGCTAGAAACACAAGCATTAGATATTACTGTACTGATGGAGCTAGAAACACAAGCATTAGATATTACTGTTGGAGCTAGAAACACAAGCATTAGATATTACTGTTGGAGCTAGAAACACAAGCATTATATATTACTGTTGGAGCTAGAAACACAAGCATTAGATATTACTGCACTGTTGGAGCTAGAAGCACAAGCATTATATATTACTGTACTGTTGGAGCTAGAAACACAAGCATTAGATATTACTGCACTGTTGGAGCTAGAAACACAAGCATTGTATATTACTGCACTGTTGGAGCTAGAAACACAAGCATTTAGTTAGATATTACTGTACTGTTGGAGCTAGAAACACAAGCATTATATATTACTGCACTGTTGGAGCTAGAAACACAAGCATTAGATATTACTGCACTGTTGGAGCTAGAAACACAAGCATTAGATATTACTGTACTGATGGAGCTAGAAACACAAACATTAGATATTACTGCACTGTTGGAGCTAGAAACACAAGCATTAGATATTACTGCACTGTTGGAGCTAGAAACACAAGCATTATATATTACTGACTGTTGGAGCTAGAAACACAAGCATTAGATATTACTGTACTGATGGAGCTAGAAACACAAGCATTATATATTACTGTACTGATGGAGCTAGAAACACAAGCATTATATATTACTGTTGGAGCTAGAAACACAAGCATTAGATATTACTGTACTGTTGGAGCTAGAAACACAAGCATTATATATTACTGTACTGATGGAGCTAGAAACACAGGCATTATATATTACTGTACTGTTGGAGCTAGAAACACAAGCATTAGATATTACTGTACTGATGGAGCTAGAAACACAAGCATTTGATATTACCGTACTGATGGAGCTAGAAACACAAGCATTAGATATTACTGTTGGAGCTAGAAACACAAGCATTAGATATTACTGCACTGTTGGAGCTAGAAACACAAGCATTATATATTACTGTACTGATGAAGCTAGAAACACAAGCATTATATATTACTGTACTGTTGGAGCTAGAAACACAAGCATTAGATATTACTGTACTGTTGGAGCTAGAAACACAAGCATTATATATTACTGTACTGTTGGAGCTAGAAACACAAGCATTATATATTACTGTACTGTTGGAGCTAGAAACACAAGCATTAGATATTACTGTACTGATGGAGCTAGAAACACAAGCATTAGATATTACTGTTGGAGCTAGAAACACAAGCATTAGATATTACTGTACTGTTGGAGCTAGAAACACAAGCATTATATATTACTGTACTGATGGAGCTAGAAACACAAGCATTAGATATTACTGTACTGTTGGAGCTAGAAACACAAGCATTAGATATTACTGTTGGAGCTAGAAACACAAGCATTATATATTACTGTTGGAGCTAGAAACACAAGCATTAGATATTACTGTTGGAGCTAGAAACACAAGCATTAGATATTACTGTTGGAGCTAGAAACACAAGCATTAGATATTACTGTACTGTTGGAGCTAGAAACACAAGCATTAGATATTACTGCACTGTTGGAGCTAGAAACACAAGCATTAGATATTACTGCACTGTTGGAGCTAGAAACACAGGCATTAGATATTACTGTACTGATGGAGCTAGAAACACAAGCATTAGATATTACCGTACTGATGGAGCTAGAAACACAAGCATTAGATATTACTGTTGGAGCTAGAAACACAAGCATTAGATATTACTGTTGGAGCTAGAAACACAAGCATTAGATATTACTGTACTGATGGAGCTAGAAACACAAGCATTATATATTACTGTACTGTTGGAGCTAGAAACACAAGCATTATATATTACTGTTGGAGCTAGAAACACAAGCATTAGATATTACTGCACTGTTGGAGCTAGAAACACAAGCATTAGATATTACTGCACTGTTGGAGCTAGAAACACAAGCATTAGATATTACTGTACTGATGGAGCTAGAAACACAAACATTAGATATTACTGCACTGTTGGAGCTAGAAACACAAGCATTAGATATTACTGCACTGTTGGAGCTAGAAACACAAGCATTATATATTACTGACTGTTGGAGCTAGAAACACAAGCATTAGATATTACTGTACTGATGGAGCTAGAAACACAAGCATTATATATTACTGTACTGATGGAGCTAGAAACACAAGCATTATATATTACTGTTGGAGCTAGAAACACAAGCATTAGATATTACTGTACTGTTGGAGCTAGAAACACAAGCATTATATATTACTGTACTGATGGAGCTAGAAACACAGGCATTATATATTACTGTACTGTTGGAGCTAGAAACACAAGCATTAGATATTACTGTACTGATGGAGCTAGAAACACAAGCATTTGATATTACCGTACTGATGGAGCTAGAAACACAAGCATTAGATATTACTGTTGGAGCTAGAAACACAAGCATTAGATATTACTGCACTGTTGGAGCTAGAAACACAAGCATTATATATTACTGTACTGATGAAGCTAGAAACACAAGCATTATATATTACTGTACTGTTGGAGCTAGAAACACAAGCATTAGATATTACTGTACTGTTGGAGCTAGAAACACAAGCATTATATATTACTGTACTGTTGGAGCTAGAAACACAAGCATTATATATTACTGTACTGTTGGAGCTAGAAACACAAGCATTAGATATTACTGTACTGATGGAGCTAGAAACACAAGCATTAGATATTACTGTTGGAGCTAGAAACACAAGCATTAGATATTACTGTACTGTTGGAGCTAGAAACACAAGCATTATATATTACTGTACTGATGGAGCTAGAAACACAAGCATTAGATATTACTGTACTGTTGGAGCTAGAAACACAAGCATTAGATATTACTGTTGGAGCTAGAAACACAAGCATTATATATTACTGTTGGAGCTAGAAACACAAGCATTAGATATTACTGTTGGAGCTAGAAACACAAGCATTAGATATTACTGTTGGAGCTAGAAACACAAGCATTAGATATTACTGTACTGTTGGAGCTAGAAACACAAGCATTAGATATTACTGCACTGTTGGAGCTAGAAACACAAGCATTAGATATTACTGCACTGTTGGAGCTAGAAACACAGGCATTAGATATTACTGTACTGATGGAGCTAGAAACACAAGCATTAGATATTACCGTACTGATGGAGCTAGAAACACAAGCATTAGATATTACTGTTGGAGCTAGAAACACAAGCATTAGATATTACCTCTTGGAGCTAGAAACACAAGCATTAGATATTACTGTACTGATGGAGCTAGAAACACAAGCATTATATATTACTGTACTGTTGGAGCTAGAAACACAAGCATTATATATTACTGTTGGAGCTAGAAACACAAGCATTAGATATTACTGCACTGTTGGAGCTAGAAACACAAGCATTAGATATTACTGTACTGATGGAGCTAGAAACACAAGCATTAGATATTACTGTTGGAGCTAGAAACACAAGCATTAGATATTACTGTACTGTTGGAGCTAGAAACACAAGCATTATATATTACTGTACTGATGGAGCTAGAAACACAAGCATTAGATATTACTGTACTGTTGGAGCTAGAAACACAAGCATTAGATATTACTGTTGGAGCTAGAAACACAAGCATTATATATTACTGTTGGAGCTAGAAACACAAGCATTAGATATTACTGTTGGAGCTAGAAACACAAGCATTAGATATTACTGTTGGAGCTAGAAACACAAGCATTAGATATTACTGTACTGTTGGAGCTAGAAACACAAGCATTAGATATTACTGCACTGTTGGAGCTAGAAACACAAGCATTAGATATTACTGCACTGTTGGAGCTAGAAACACAGGCATTAGATATTACTGTACTGATGGAGCTAGAAACACAAGCATTAGATATTACCGTACTGATGGAGCTAGAAACACAAGCATTAGATATTACTGTTGGAGCTAGAAACACAAGCATTAGATATTACCTCTTGGAGCTAGAAACACAAGCATTAGATATTACTGTACTGATGGAGCTAGAAACACAAGCATTATATATTACTGTACTGTTGGAGCTAGAAACACAAGCATTATATATTACTGTTGGAGCTAGAAACACAAGCATTAGATATTACTGCACTGTTGGAGCTAGAAACACAAGCATTAGATATTACTGCACTGTTGGAGCTAGAAACACAAGCATTAGATATTACTGTTGGAGCTAGAAACACAAGCATTAGATATTACTGACTGTTGGAGCTAGAAACACAAGCATTATATATTACTGTTGGAGCTAGAAACACAAGCATTAGATATTACTGCACTGTTGGAGCTAGAAACACAAGCATTATATATTACTGTTGGAGCTAGAAACACAAGCATTAGATATTACTGCACTGTTGGAGCTAGAAACACAAGCATTATATATTACTGACTGTTGGAGCTAGAAACACAAGCATTAGATATTACTGCTCTGTTGGAGCTAGAAACACAAGCATTGTATATTACTGTACTGTTGGAGCTAGAAACACAAGCATTAGATATTACTGCACTGTTGGAGCTAGAAACACAAGCATTATATATTACTGTACTGTTGGAGCTAGAAACACAAGCATAAGATATTACTGTACTGTTGGAGCTAGAAACACAAGCATTAGATATTACTGTACTGATGGAGCTAGAAACACAAGCATTATATATTACTGTACTGTTGGAGCTAGAAACACAAGCATTATATATTACTGTACTGATGGAGCTAGAAACACAGGCATTATATATTACTGTACTGTTGGAGCTAGAAACACAAGCATTAGATATTACTGTACTGTTGGAGCTAGAAACACAAGCATTAGATATTACTGTACTGTTGGAGCTAGAAACACAAGCATTAGATATTACTGACTGTTGGAGCTAGAAACACAAGCATTAGATATTACTGTACTGTTGGAGCTAGAAACACAAGCATTATATATTACTGTTGGAGCTAGAAAAACAAGCATTAGATATTACTATACTGTTGGAGCTAGAAACACAAGCATTAGATATTACTGTTGGAGCTAGAAACACAAGCATTATATATTACTGTTGGATCTAGAAATACAAGCATTATATATTACTGTTGGAGCTAGAAACACAAGCATTAGATATTACTGTTGGAGCTAGAAACACAAGCATTTAGTTAGATGTTACTGTTGGAGCTAGAAACACAAGCATTTAGTTAGATATTACTGTTGGAGCTAGAAACACAAGCATTATATATTACTGTACTGATGGAGCTAGGAACACAAGCATTAGATATTACTGTTGGAGCTAGAAACACAAGCATTAGATATTACTATACTGATGGAGCTAGAAACACAAGCATTTTATATATTACTGTACTGATGGAGCTAGAAACACAAGCATTATATATTACTGTTGGAGCTAGAAACACAAGCATTAGATATTACTGCACTGTTGGAGCTAGAAACACAAGCATTAGATATTACTGTACTGTTGGAGCTAGAAACACAAGCATTAGATATTACTGCACTGTTGGAGCTTGAAACACAAGCATTATATATTACTGTACTGATGGAGCTAGAAACACAAGCATTAGATATTACTGTACTGTTGGAGCTAGAAACACAAGCATTAGATTGTACTGTTGGAGCTAGAAACACAAGCATTAGATATTACTGTACTGATGGAGCTAGAAACACAAGCATTAGATATTACTGTACTGTTGGAGCTAGAAACACAAGCATTATATATTACTGTACTGATGGAGCTAGAAACACAAGCATTAGATATTACTGTACTGTTGGAGCTAGAAACACAAGCATTAGATATTACTGTACTGATGGAGCTAGAAACACAAGCATTAGATATTACTGTACTGATGGAGCTAGAAACACAAGCATTAGATATTACTGCACTGTTGGAGCTAGAAACACAAGCATTAGATATTACTGTACTGTTGGAGCTAGAAACACAAGCATTAGATATTACTTTTGGAGCTAGAAACACAAGCATTAGATATTACTGTACTGATGGAGCTAGAAACACAAGCATTAGATATTACTGTTGGAGCTAGAAACACAAGCATTAGATATTACTGTTGGAGCTAGAAACACAAGCATTATATATTACTGTTGGAGCTAGAAACACAAGCATTAGATATTACTGCACTGTTGGAGCTAGAAACACAAGCATTATATATTACTGTACTGTTGGAGCTAGAAACACAAGCATTGTATATTACTGCACTGTTGGAGCTAGAAACACAAGCATTATATATTACTGTTGGAGCTAGAAACACAAGCATTGTATATTACTGCACTGTTGGAGCTAGAAACACAAGCATTTAGTTAGATATTACTGCACTGTTGGAGCTAGAAACACAAGCATTATATATTACTGTACTGATGGAGCTAGAAACACAAGCATTAGATATTACTGTACTGTTGGAGCTAGAAACACAAGCATTAGATATTACTGTACTGTTGGAGCTAGAAACACAAGCATTATATATTACTGTACTGTTGGAGCTAGAAACACAAGCATTAGATATTACTGTACTGATGGAGCTAGAAACACAAGCATTAGATATTACTGTACTGATGGAGCTAGAAACACAAGCATTAGATATTACTGTACTGATGGAGCTAGAAACACAAGCATTAGATATTACTGTACTGTTGGAGCTAGAAACACAAGCATTATATATTACTGTACTGATGGAGCTAGAAACACAAGCATTAGATATTACTGTACTGTTGGAGCTAGAAACACAAGCATTAGATATTACTGTACTGATGGAGCTAGAAACACAAGCATTAGATATTACTGTACTGTTGGAGCTAGAAACACAAGCATTAGATATTACTGTACTGATGGAGCTAGAAACACAAGCATTAGATATTACTGCACTGTTGGAGCTAGAAACACAAGCATTAGATATTACTGTACTGATGGAGCTAGAAACACAAGCATTAGATATTACTGTACTGATGGAGCTAGAAACACAAGCATTAGATATTACTTTTGGAGCTAGAAACACAAGCATTAGATATTACTGTACTGGAGCTAGAAACACAAGCATTAGATATTACTGTTGGAGCTAGAAACACAAGCATTAGATATTACTGTTGGAGCTAGAAACACAAGCATTATATATTACTGTTGGAGCTAGAAACACAAGCATTAGATATTACTGCACTGTTGGAGCTAGAAGCACAAGCATTATATATTACTGTACTGTTGGAGCTAGAAACACAAGCATTAGATATTACTGCACTGTTGGAGCTAGAAACACAAGCATTGTATATTACTGCACTGTTGGAGCTAGAAACACAAGCATTTAGTTAGATATTACTGTACTGTTGGAGCTAGAAACACAAGCATTATATATTACTGCACTGTTGGAGCTAGAAACACAAGCATTTAGTTAGATATTACTGCACTGTTGGAGCTAGAAACACAAGCATTGTATATTACTGCACTGTTGGAGCTAAAAACACAAGCATTATATATTACTGCACTGTTGGAGCTAGAAACACAAGCATTAGATATTACCGTACTGATGGGAGCTAGAAACACAAGCATTAGATATTACTGTTGGAGCTAGAAACACAAGCATTAGATATTACTGCACTGTTGGAGCTAGAAACACAAGCATTAGATATTCCTGTTGGAGCTAGAAACACAAGCATTATATATTACTGTTGGAGCTAGAAACACAAGCATTAGATATTACTGTACTGTTGGAGCTAGAAACACAAGCATTAGATATTACTGTACTGTTGGAGCTAGAAACACAAGCATTAGATATTACTGTACTGTTGGAACTAGAAACACAAGCATTATATATTACTGTACTGATGGAGCTAGAAACACAAGCATTAGATATTACTGTACTGATGGAGCTAGAAACACAAGCATTATATATTACTGTACTGTTGGAGCTAGAAACACAAGCATTAGATATTACTGTACTGTTGGAGCTAGAAACACAAGCATTAGATATTACTGTACTGTTGGAGCTAGAAACACAAGCATTATATATTACTGTACTGATGGAGCTAGAAACACAAGCATTATATATTACTGTACTGATGGAGCTAGAAACACAAGCATTAGATATTACTGTACTGTTGGAGCTAGAAACACATGCATTTAGTTAGATATTACTGTACTGTTGGAGCTAGAAACACAAGCATTATATATTACTGTTGGAGCTAGAAACACAAGCATTAGATATTACTGTACTGATGGAGCTAGAAACACATGCATTTAGTTAGATATTACTGTACTGTTGGAGCTAGAAACACAAGCATTAGATATTACTGTACTGTTGGAACTAGAAACACAAGCATTATATATTACTGTACTGATGGAGCTAGAAACACAAGCATTAGATATTACTGTACTGATGGAGCTAGAAACACAAGCATTATATATTACTGTACTGTTGGAGCTAGAAACACAAGCATTAGATATTACTGTACTGTTGGAGCTAGAAACACAAGCATTAGATATTACTGTACTGTTGGAGCTAGAAACACAAGCATTATATATTACTGTACTGATGGAGCTAGAAACACAAGCATTATATATTACTGTACTGATGGAGCTAGAAACACAAGCATTAGATATTACTGTACTGTTGGAGCTAGAAACACATGCATTTAGTTAGATATTACTGTACTGTTGGAGCTAGAAACACAAGCATTATATATTACTGTTGGAGCTAGAAACACAAGCATTAGATATTACTGTACTGTTGGAGCTAGGAACACAAGCATTTAGTTAGATATTACTGACTGTTGGAGCTAGAAACACAAGCATTTAGTTAGATATTACTGTTGGAGCTGGGAACACCAGCATTTAGTTAGATATTACTGACTGTTGGAGCTAGAAACACAAGCATATAGTTAGATATTGCTGTTGGAGCTAGAAACACAAGCATTTAGTTAGATATTGCTGTTGGAGCTAGAAACACAAGCATTTAGTTAGATATTGCTGTTGGAGCTAGAAACACAAGCATTTAGTTAGATATTGCTGTTGGAGCTAGAAACACAAGCATTTAGTTAGATATTGCTGTTGGAGCTAGAAACACAAGCATTTAGTTAGATATTGCTGTTGGAGCTAGAAACACAAGCATTTAGTTAGATATTGCTGTTGGAGCTAGAAACACAAGCATTTAGTTAGATATTACTGTTGGAGCTAGAAACACAAGCATTTAGTTAGATATTGCTGTTGGAGCTAGAAACACAATCATTTAGTTAGATATTGATGTTGGAGCTAGAAACACAAGCATTTAGTTAGATATTACTGTTGGAGCTAGAAACACAAGCATTTAGTTAGATGTTACTGTTGGAGCTAGAAACACAAGCATTTAGTTAGATGTTACTGTTGGAGCTAGAAACACAAGCATTAGATATGACTGCACTGTTGGAGCTAGGAACACCCTCAATAACATTGCTAAAAACGTGTATGTGACCAATAACGTGATCATCTCTCTCTCGGTCTCTACCTCCAGGTTTGTGCGTCAGTATCCGTTTGCCCTGCATGCCCTGTGGTCCCTACTGAGTGGTCGAACCCTGGTGGTCCTGGGATCTGAGGAGGGGAGGGTCAGGAGGCTGGTGTCCGCTCTAGCCCTCTACGTGCCTGGACCCGGGCGCTGTGGGGAGAGGGTCCAGCCCTGGTTGTCCTGCCCCTTCAGCCTCACTGACCTACAGCGATGGAAACTCATAGGACTGCAGAGGTGAGGAGGAAGGGGCGGTGCCTGTGTTCTACAGCAGCAGGCTGTCACATGACATGATGCTGTCATCTGTCCTGGTTTCAGTCTGTGCATCTTTTGACCGAAACACTTCCTGTTATAACTAGCCCATATACAGTCAACTTCCTGTTATAACTAGCCCATATACAGTCAACTTCCTGTTATAACTAGCCTATCTACGGTCTACTTCCTGTTATAACTAGCCTATATACGGTGAACTTCCTGTTATAACGAGCCTATATACAGTGAACTTCCTGTTATAACTAGCCTATATACGGTCAACGTTCTGTTATAACTAGCCTATATACAGTCAACTGCCCTATATACAGTAGACATGTCTCCTAGCTCCTACCCTATATACAGTAGACATGCCTCCTCCTCCTGCCCTATATACAGTAGACATGCCTCCTAGCTCCTACCCTATATACAGTAGACATGCCTCCTAGCTCCTACCCTATATACAGTAGACATGCCTCCTAGCTCCTACTCATACAGACAGCCTAATTAAAGTCTACACACCCCTTGCATAGTTCTCATTTTGCGGCCTTAAATTAAAGTATAAAAAGTGCATTTATATACAGTAGACGTGTCTCCTAGCTCCTACCCTATATACAGTAGACATGCCTCCTAGCTCCTACCCTATATACAGTAGACATGCCTCCTAGCTCCTACTCATACAGACAGCCTAATTAAAGTCTACACACCCCTTGCATAGTTCTCATTTTGCGGCCTTAAATTAAAGTATAAAAAGTGCATTTATTTGGGATCGTTTTCCCCCATTAATCAATATAAAATATGTCTAGACTTTCACGAGGCGCTGTGCATCTCACTCAGACTGAGGTTCTCCTCCCTCTTTACCTCCCAGGATGGCGTCTCCCGTGGGGACCAGCATGCTCTGCTCTCTGTCTCGCTACAGCCGTTACATCTCCGTCCTGGACGCCGACCGGAAGACCCTCCGTTGCCCCGGCTACCGCGGAACCCTCCTGGCCAACGTGGCGGACCACCGTACCCATCTGCGCCGAGGTTCCACCTACTTCCTTCATCTCCAGAACGTGCTCAGTAGACTGGCTTCCCGGGCCTTCCTCCTTAGCTTTACGCATCACCTCCACCTTCCCATCAGCCACCTGGAGCAGAGACAGGAAGTGGAGGAGAGGACGAGAGGCTTCCTGAGGGATCAGCTCAGGCTTGGGGAAGACGACTGTTCCATCCTGATGTACCTGAGTCAGCTGATCACACAGCACTACCTGGACAGTACCTCAGGAGGAGCTGTTACGACACAACCCCACCTGGAGAAGGACAACACGCCTGGAACCAACCAGCAGGACCTGGAAGCTAACAACATACTAGACCCTACCACTGGGGGCACTATAAACCCAGAGCAGTACCTACACCCTACCACAGGGGGTGCTGTAGACCAACAAGACCCTGAGTCTAATACTGGAGGCAGAGTGAATACAGGGCAGTACCTAGACCCTACCACTGGGGGCGCTATAACCCCAGAGACGGGCATAGACTCTACCACTGGGGGCGGTATAACCCCAGAGATGGGCCTAGACCCTACCACTGGGGGCGCTATAACCCCAGAGACGGGCGTAGAGCCTACCACTGGGGGCGCTATAACCCCAGAGACGGGCGTAGACTCTACCACTGGGGGTGCTATAACCCCAGCGCAGTACCTAGACCCTTCCACTGGGGGCGCTATAACCCCAGAGCAGTACCTAGACCCTACCATCCATCAGTCTGCTACTAGGAGCAGAGCTCCACCCAGCTTCACCTTTAACTACACCACCAGTCTCTTATACAAGATCTGATCTGACGGGGGTTGAATCTCCTGAGAGCCTTCAAGTCCTCAAAACAACACCGGAGGAGACAGATCTGCGGTAGATTCACTCTGGGTTGGAGACGGGAGGGCCTGTCTCTGTCTCCTAGGTAACCAGGAGAGACTGAGGGCCTGTCTCTGTCTCCTAGGTAATCAGGAGAGACGGGAGGGCCTGTCTCTGTCTCCTAGGTAATCAGGAGAGACTGAGGGCCTGTCTCTGTCTCCTAGGTAATCAGGAGAGACTGAGGGCCTGTCTCTGTCTCCTAGGTAATCAGGAGAGACTGAGGGCCTGTCTCTGTCTCCTAGGTAATCAGGAGGGACTGAGGGCCTGTCTCTGTCTCCTAGGTAATCAGGAGGGACTGAGGGCCTGTCTCTGTCTCCGAGGTAATCAGGAGAGACTGAGGGCCTGTCTCTGTCTCCTAGGTAACCAGGAGAGACTGAGGGGGTTTAGTGAATGTAATGTAGCAGTGTTCATGCTGTCCATCAAGTCCTCCTTCCGATGAATGCCCTAACCTCGGGGGGGGGGGGGGGGCCTGGACGCTGATCAGCCTGGACGCTGATTTAGATTGATTGACAAGTCACTATGAACCGTCCTTCTGATCTGAGCGAGAAGTGTGTGTGTGTGTGTGTGTGTAACGTTAATATGAGGCATGTTCTGTGTGTGTTCGTGCCGGTCTGTCTCCCGTGACGTTGCATGTTGTCCACGGAACCACAGTACTACTACAGTTGCTTAGGAACGTTGACGTTGTAAAAAGATCAGATTGGTGCCCATTCAACACATCTAATCTAACAAAAGAGGATAATTTGTCAAATCTGTCACGATTTATGTTTTGTAACAAACCCACAATGTATTTACTTAAGTCCCGATTATATTGGACTGTTTTCCCTGCGTAACATGTAGAAGTTGTCCCTTTCCCAGGTTTAGAAGAAGAGGTGACTGCTAAATGCTAACTCCCATTCGTATAAGCTGGTAGCATAGCTAGCATACAGAAATTGTTGATGGTAGTCATGTCGTTTAAAAAAAAACGAATGCACTTGATTGGTGACGATGACATGAGTTGATGTTAACGTCCACACAAGCATTATACCTCAACATCGTGTGAAATAGAAAATAGCTTAACTGTAGGCTAATTTAGGTTTGTCGCCCCCCCCCCCCCCCCCCCCAATGAGGAAGCTTGGGGATCTTAACCCCCGATGTGTTTCCATGGCAACGGCGTTCCCATTGTTTTGTTCAGTTGGATT
>NC_092158.1:94467726-94502671 GCF_045791955.1 Oncorhynchus clarkii lewisi | reverse complement strand
GTGAGGAAAACCTTCTCATTAGTGGTGGAAGCTTGAGCCAAATCCAAAGAACTATCAGATCCCAAAACGGACACATTTATAAACCTGCTTCTATGTGTAATCAGGGCAGGGTGGATCTATAGGTCTACTTCCATGTGTAATCAGGTAGTATATTGGTCTACTTCTATGTGTAATCAGGGCCAGGTAGTATATAGGTCTACTTCCATGTGTAATCAGGGCCAGGTAGTATATAGGTCTACTTCTATGTGTAATCAGGGCCAGGTAGTATATAGGTCTACTTCTATGTGTAATCAGGGCCAGGTAGCCTATAGGTCTACTTCTATGTGTAATCAGGGCCAGGTAGTATATAAGTCTACTTCTATGTGTAATCAGGGCCAGGTAGTATATAGGTCTACTTCTATGTGTAATCAGGGCCAGGTAGTATATAGGTCTACTTCTATGTGTAATCAGGGCCAGGTAGTATATAGGTCTACTTCTATGTGTAATCAGGGCCAGGTAGTATATAGGTCTACTTCTATGTGTAATCAGGGCCAGGTAGTATATAGGTCTACTTCTATGTGTAATCAGGGCCAGGTAGCCTATAGGTCTACTTCTATGTGTAATCAGGGCCAGGAAGTCTATAGGTCTACTTCTATGTGTAATCAGGGCCAGGTAGTATATAGGTCTACTTCTATGTGTAATCAGGTAGTATATAGGTCTACTTCTATGTGTAATCAGGGCCAGGTAGTATATAGGTCTACTTCTATGTGTAATCAGGGCCAGGTAGTCTATAGGTCTACTTCTATGTGTAATCAGGTAGTCTATAGGTCTACTTCCATGTGTAATCAGGGCCAGGTAGTCTATAGGTCTACTTCTATGTGTAATCAGGGCCAGGAAGTCTATAGGTCTACTTCTATGTGTAATCAGGTAGTCTATAGGTCTACTTCTATGTGTAATCAGGTAGTCTATAGGTCTACTTCTATGTGTAATCAGGTAGTCTATAGGTCTACTTCCATGTGTAATCAGGGCCAGGTAGTATATAGGTCTACTTCTATGTGTAATCAGGGCCAGGTAGTATATAGGTCTACTTCTATGTGTAATCAGGGCCAGGTAGTCTATAGGTCTACTTCTATGTGTAATCAGGGCCAGGAAGTCTATAGGTCTACTTCTATGTGTAATCAGGTAGTCTATAGGTCTACTTCTATGTGTAATCAGGTAGTCTATAGGTCTACTTCTATGTGTAATCAGGTAGTCTATAGGTCTACTTCCATGTGTAATCAGGGCCAGGTAGTCTATAGGTCTACTTCTATGTGTAATCAGGGCCAGGAAGTCTATAGGTCTACTTCTATGTGTAATCAGGTAGTCTATAGGTCTACTTCTATGTGTAATCAGGTAGTCTATAGGTCTACTTCCATGTGTAATCAGGGCCAGGTAGTCTATAGGTCTACTTCTATGTGTAATCAGGTAGTCTATAGGTCTACTTCTATGTGTAATCAACACATTGACAACTCGTAAATGGAGTGAAATAAACCAACAAGTGTAGCCTAGGATGGATGTGCTCTCTGCAAACAACGTGTACGTACACTCCGACAGCGAGAACAGCAAACGACTGGAGTAGTAATATACTGAATGCATTAACAGAAATGGTAACAAAACAAACATTATAGACGAGAAATGTTGGTAACAAAACAAACATTATAGACGAGAAATGTTGGTAACAAAACAAACATTATAGAAGAGAAATGTTGGTAACAAAACAAACATTATAGAAGAGAAATGTTGGTAACAAAACAAACATTATAGAAGAGAAATGTTGGTAACAAAACAAACATTATAGAAGAGAAATGTTGGTAACAAAACAAACAGAAGATAAATGGTAATTAACAGTAAATGTACTGCTAGCAGCCTCAGCAATGGATTAGTCCCCTGAGACAGGCAACAATCAACACATGCCATAAAAAATATTTAGTAACTGCTCAACTAACAAATGGTCAGTGGACCAACAGCCTATGGACCAGTGGACTAAATGGGGTCGACACCACAGTCTGTACTCACCAGTTTCTGCAGTGCAGCCACCTCCTCTGGCAGATAACACAGGCCTGTCCTGTTGAGTTTCAGCCATCTCAGACTGCTCATAGACTTCACATGCTCAGGGAAGTAACCTCCCTGGGGGGCAGGGGGGAGGAAGAGAGAGGCTGTTGATTTCACTTTTGTATATTATCTACCTCACTTTCTTTGGCAATGTTAACATGTTTCCCATGCCAATAAAGCCCCTTGAATTGAATCGAGAGAGAGAGGAAGAGAGCGAGAGAGGAAGAGGGGAAAAGGAAGCGAGGGGAAGAGAGCGAGAGAGGGGAAGAGGAAGAGAGCGAGAGAGGGGAAGAGGAAGAGAGAGGAAGAGAGAGTGAGAGAGGGGAAGAGGAAGAGAGAGGAAGAGCGAGAAACACAGACAGGGTTAGGGGCCAACCCGCTACAGTGCTAGCCTGTCCCAGCTGTGTTTGGGCTCTTGCTAACCCCACTGCTGTCATTGTCAACACTAGGTCTATGTCAGGTTAACAACAGACTGGGACTCAACACTGGGTCTATGTCAGGTTAACAACAGACTGGGACTCAACACTAGGTCTATGTCAGGTTAACAACAGACTGGGACTCAACACTAGGTCTATGTCAGGTTAACAACAGACTGGGACTCAACACTAGGTCTATGTCAGGTTAACAACAGGCTGGGACTCAACACTAGGTCTACATCAGGTTAACAACAGACTGGGACTCAACACTAGGTCTACGTCAGGTTAACAACAGACTGGGACTCAACACTAGGTCTACATCAGGTTAACAACAGACTGGGACTCAACACTAGGTCTATGTCAGGTTAACAACAGACTGGGACTCAACACTAGGTCTATGTCAGGTTAACAACAGGCCAGACAGACTGGGACTCAACACTAGGTCTATATCAGGTTAACAACAGACTGGGACTCAACACTAGGTCTATGTCAGGTTAACAACAGGCCAGACAGACTGGGACTCAACACTAGGTCTATGTCAGGTTAACAACAGACTGGGACTCAACACTAGGTCTATGTCAGGTTAACAACAGGCCAGACAGACTGGGACTCAACACTAGGTCTATGTCAGGTTAACAACAGACAGGGACTCAACACTGGGTCTATGTCAGGTTAACAACAGACTGGGACTCAACACTAGGTCTACATCAGGTTAACAACAGACTGGGACTCAACACTAGGTCTATGTCAGGTTAACAACAGGCTGGGACTCAACACTAGGTCTATGCCAGGTTAACAACAGACTGGGACTCAACACTAGGTCTACGTCAGGTTAACAACAGGCCAGACAGACTGGGACTCAACACTAGGTCTATGTCAGGTTAACAACAGACTGGGACTCAACACTAGGTCTATGTCAGGTTAACAACAGGCCAGACAGACTGGTACTCAACACTAGGTCTACGTCAGGTTAACAACAGACTGGGACTCAACACTAGGTCTACGTCAGGTTAACAACAGACTGGGACTCAACACTAGGTCTATGTCAGGTTAACAACAGGCTGGGACTCAACACTAGGTCTACGTCAGGTTAACAACAGGCTGGGACTCAACACTAGGTCTATGTCAGGTTAACAACAGACTGGGACTCAACACTAGGTCTACGTCAGGTTAACAGGCCAGACAGACTGGGACTCAACACTAGGTCTATGTCAGGTTAACAACAGGCTGGGACTCAACACTAGGTCTACGTCGGGTTAACAACAGGCCAGATCTGGGACTCAACACTAGGTCTATGTCAGGTTAACAACAGGCTGGGACTCAACACTAGGTCTACATCAGGTTAACAACAGGCTGGGACTCAACACTAGGTCTATGTCAGGTTAACAACAGACAGGGACTCAACACTAGGTCTACATCAGGTTACCAACAGGCCAGACAGACTGGGACTCAACACTGGGTCTATGTCAGGTTAACAACAGACTGGGACTCAACACTAGGTCTATGTCAGGTTAACAACAGACTGGGACTCAACACTAGGTCTACATCAGGTTACCAACAGGCCAGACAGACTGGGACTCAACACTGGGTCTATGTCAGGTTAACAACAGACTGGGACTCAACACTAGGTCTACATCAGGTTACCAACAGGCCAGACAGACTGGGACTCAACACTGGGTCTATGTCAGGTTAACAACAGACTGGGACTCAACACTAGGTCTATCTCAGGTTAACAACAGACTGGGACTCAACACTAGGTCTATGTCAGGTTAACAACAGCACAGATCTGGGACAGACTAAACCCTAAAGAGTCAGCAGAAGCACTAAGTCTGGCAACTTAAAGAGACCCAACTACATCACAGTATTATTTTGTCATTGAGGAGACGCTCTTTATCCACAGTAACTTGACAATTAGGGTTAAGTGCCTTGCTCAAGGGCATGTCGACATAATTGTTTTTAACCTCGTCGGCTCCGGGGATTTAAACCAGTGACCTTTCGGTTACTGGGCCAACGCTCTTGACAGCTCTAGGCTATCTGCCGCCCCGATTATCAGCAGAAAATCATGAAGTGTTGTTTGTAGAAATAGAGAGAGAAGCCAAGAATAACATGAGTGAGGACGTTTGAATAGTATGACATCACAACACATGCTCAGAGCCTGGTGATGTCATCTTCCCCCTGGGTGACACATGGGAGGTGGGGGGGGGGGGGGGGGAACCTAAACTAGACAAGCAGAAATACTTCTCAGCTGTGTTGTCTGACCATGTTAACTTAAAACATCTAACGGGACAGATACATAAATAATAAGCAGTATCTGCTTCACACAGCTAGTTAGCTACAGTCCGACCAGTCCCACAGCTAGTTAGCTACAGTCCGACCAGTCCCACAGCTAGTTAGCTACAGTCCGACCAGTCACACAACTAGTTAGCTACAGTCCGACCAGTCACACAGCTAGTTAGCTACAGTCCCACAGCTAGTTAGCTACAGTCCCACAGCTAGTTAGCTACAGTCCCACAGCTAGTTAGCTACAATCCCACAGCTAGTTAGCTACAGTCACACAGCTAGTTAGCTACAGTCACACAGCTAGTTAGCTACAGTCACACAGCTAGTTAGCTAGTCACACAGCTAGTTAGCTACAGTCACACAGCTAGTTAGCTACAGTCTGACCAGTCACACAGCTAGTTAGCTAGTCCCACAGCTAGTTAGCTACAGTCACACAGCTAGTTAGCTACAGTCACACAGCTGGCTAACGCCCTGGTAGTGTTCCTGTTTTGGTTAGCACGTCGTTAGCTACCAGGCTGCTAACTAACTGCCTGTCGTTTACCTGTCACGAATAATGGTCCGGAAAGGTAAAATATAACCGTGTTTATTGTTATTGTTGTCTTACTTTGAAGTCGTTTCCAGATAGGTCTACCCCCCGGATAAAAGGAAGGACTCCGGTGGCAGCCATTTGTGCTTCGGGAAACCGTCCGTCCGTCGCTGCCGAGTCTCTGTTGGTGTTTGGTTTATCAGGCGGAGCGAAGACACTGGTTACCACAGCCACAAAGTCAGAAACAGCTCCTTTATCTTCTTAAAATTGGATTTTAAACCTTACTCACACTGGGAATCTTACGCCTAAGATTATTAAATTAAGGCATATTTTTGTTTTCATTAATTTTTGCGATTATAGACAACTATGTGGCAGTGGTAACTTGACTTTGTGGGTGTGGTAATTAGTGGAAACCCTGGTGAAGGATCCTGCTTTTGTCAAATTAACGTAATATTTGACTTTTCGCAGCAGGTTTAGGAAAATTAAGTTAAGGAAAAGGGTTAGCTAAAATGAGAAACATTTGACAGAACAGCTGCTGGGACCGGAAACACCCTGGCGGCCTGGGAACGGAACAGCCCTCCGGGGGAGGTGCGCCCGGTTCAACCATAGAAACTTTAACGCGCTGAAGTCAATCAATCAATAATGAAGTGGTCACGATCAAAGATATTCTAGTTTCGCCTATTCCTCTCCGCTATGATCGAATCAATAAAAACACCCATTTCCATTCCATTTAATTCGTTTTTACACAAGTCCTTCCTACTGTAACTTAGTAAATATTAATCAACACAAGGGAGATATTTTAGAGGCACTCGTCAGACAGAATACAGGACACCAGATTGCTGGGAACAGTGATTTCATATGAACATCCAAAAATACCAGTATTAATCTCCCCTTTCTCCCGTCTGGCTCCTCCCAGCTGGTACTTGGATTTACAATTCTATTCTTTACGCCAATGTTACATATTGGGGACCTTTCTCCCGTCTGGCTCCTCCCAGCTGGTACTTGGATTTACAATTCTATTCTTTACGCCAATGTTACATATTGGGGACCTTTCTCCCGTCTGGCTCCTCCCAGCTGGTACTTGGATTTACAATTCTATTCTTTACGCCAATGTTACATATTGGGGACCTTTCTCCCGTCTGGCTCCTCCCAGCTGGTACTTGGATTTACAATTCTATTCTTTACGCCAATGTTACATATTGGGGACCTTTCTCCCGTCTGGCTCCTCCCAGCTGGTACTTGGATTTACAATTCTATTCTTTACGCCAATGTTACATATTGGGGACCTTTCTCCCGTCTGGCTCCTCCCAGCTGGTACTTGGATTTACAATTCTATTCTTTACGCCAGTGTTACATATTGGGGACCTTTCTCCCGTCTGGCTCCTCCCAGCTGGTACTTGGATTTACAATTCTATTCTTTACGCCAATGTTACATATTGGGGACAAATTACCATTCAAATCCATTATTTTATTTCTCTGTAAAATATTGATCTATTCTCCATGTCATATAAATGCAGTTTCTCTGTCAGAGGTGAGACACAGGCAGACTGAACCCGGTCCCACTCCACTCCTGGCCCAAATGAACCCTGGTTTAACACCTCTAGAAGCTGACCTCTGGTCCGTTTGGGATCCCCTCCTGATGTTTAGGGTTAAGGGGCGAGTTGAAGGTAAACTCATTCTAGTTCTGTGTTTATATCAACAACATCCACCGCTGAGCTTCCCGGTCACATCAGAGTTCAGAGGTCGGGGACAAGGTCACACGGGGGTCAGAGCATCTCCATGGCAGCAGTGGGATCAGGGGTTAAAGGTCAGCGCTGAGGGCAGGTGACACGTGTGTGTCCAGGCATGTGACAGATGCCACAGGTACGGGGCTTCCTGGTAGCGGGGGGTTTGGTGGTGGGGGGGGCTCCTCCTCCCCCAGTCTCCCTCCCCCTCTTACCCCAGTCTCCCCCTCCAGAACCTGAACCTGGTAGAGACACAGACAGAGGTTAGCAATGGGGGGTGGGTGTATGTGTCTGCATGTGTGTGTTACAGTGGGTGTGTGTGTTACAGTGTGTGTGTGTGTTACAGCGTGTGTGTGTTATAGTGTGTGTGTGTTACAGTGTGTGTGTGTGTTATAGTGTGTGTGTTACAGAGTGTGTGTGTGTTACAGTGTGTGTGTGTGTGTTACAGTGTGTGTGTTACAGAGTGTGTGTGTGTTACAGTGTGTGTGTGTGTGTTACAGTGTGTGTGTGTGTGTGTGTTAGTGTGTGTGTGTGTTATAGTGTGTGTGTGTGTTACAGTTTGTGTGTGTTACAGTGTGTGTGTGTGTGTGTTACAGTGTGTGTGTGTGTGTGTATGTTACAGTGTGTTACAGTGTGTGTGTTACAGCGTGTGTGTGTTACAGCGTGTGTTTCGTTACCTGGTGGTGGGATGTTCTCGTCAGCCCAGAGGAAGAATCCACACTGTTGATCTCTGGGCTTCTCACAGGTATGGAACACTCTTCCTTTATTATGTCCTTCCTTCTGCACTGTCCTCTGAACCGCTGGCTCACTGCAGTTACAAACCACCTCCCCCACGGAGCTCCTGGGGGGCTGGTGTGGCCTGCTGGGTGGCGCCCCCTGGGGGCCTGGAAGGTAAACGTTAGTGTCGGGCTGGTCGGTCCACAGGAAGAAGTTACAGCCTCCAGAGGAACACTTATAGAACTGTCTGCCCTGGTTAGGGCCGTCTTTCCTCACGGTGAGGAGGACCGCCTCCGACCCACAGTTACACACTGTGACGTCACCACCTCTGGGGTCAGGGGGTGGGGCCTGGGGGTCAGGGCGAGGGTGGGGGGGCCAGGACGAGGAGGGGGGGTTGGGGGCTTGGGGAGACAGGGGGTCCGGTCTGGGGGCTGGGCGAGGTCTAGGCTGATTGGTTGCAGTGTCTCCCCTTCCTCCTCCTCTTCCTCCCCCAGCTGCTCCTCTTCCTCCCCCAGCTCCCCCTCTTCCTCCTACAGCTCCTCCTACTCCTCCCGCCACCCCCCCTCCACCCATTCTGAGATATTTGAGGTTGAGCACCTCCCTCAGTGTCTCGTCACACCCTCCGATGCAGCCCACAAACTCCAGCGGCATCATGGGAGGGAGGCTGCCTCGTCGGAACTTCAACTTTAACCTGCAGAGGAAGAGACAGGAGGAGTCATGTAGAGTAGTCTTTATTACACCCAGGGGGCAGTCCATCGATAGGTTATTAAATATCAGAGGAGACAGTAGTCTGTCCCAGTCCATTGATAGGTTATTAAATATCAGAGGAGACAGTAGTCTGTCCCAGTCCATCGATAGGTTATTAAATATCAGAGGAGACAGTAGTCTGTCCCAGTCCATTGATAGGTTATTAAATATCAGAGGAGACAGTAGTCTGTCCCAGTCCATTGATAGGTTATTAAATATCAGAGGAGACAGTAGTCTGTCCCAGTCCATTGATAGGTTATTAAATATCAGAGGAGACAGTAGTCTGTCCCAGTCCATCGATAGGTTATTAAATATCAGAGGAGACAGTAGTCTGTCCCAGTCCATTGATAGGTTATTAAATATCAGAGGAGACAGTAGTCTGTCCCAGTCCATTGATAGGTTATTAAATATCAGAGGAGACAGTAGTCTGTCCCAGTCCATTGATAGTTTATTAAATATCAGAGGAGACAGTAGTCTGTCCCAGTCCATCGATAGGTTATTAAATATCAGAGGAGACAGTAGTCTGTCCCAGTCCATTGATAGGTTATTAAATATCAGAGGAGACAGTAGTCTGTCCCAGTCCATTGATAGGTTATTAAATATCAGAGGAGACAGTAGTCTGTCCCAGTCCATTGATAGGTTATTAAATATCAGAGGAGACAGTAGTCTGTCCCAGTCCATCGATAGGTTATTAAATATCAGAGGAGACAGTAGTCTGTCCCAGTCCATTGATAGGTTATTAAATATCAGAGGAGACAGTAGTCTGTCCCAGTCCATTTAAGGTTATTAAATATCAGAGGAGACAGTAGTCTGTCCCAGTCCATCGATAGGTTATTAAATATCAGAGGAGACAGTAGTCTGTCCCAGTCCATTGATAGGTTATTAAATATCAGAGGAGACAGTAGTCTGTCCCAGTCCATCGATAGGTTATTAAATATCAGAGGAGACAGTAGTCTGTCCCAGTCCATTGATAGGTTATTAAATATCAGAGGAGACAGTAGTCTGTCCCAGTCCATTGATAGGTTATTAAATATCAGAGGAGACAGTAGTCTGTACCAGTCCATTGATAGGTTATTAAATATCAGAGGAGACAGTAGTCTGTCCCAGTCCATTGATAGTTTATTAAATATCAGAGGAAGAGACAGGAGGAGTCATATACAGTGGGGCAAAAAAAGTATTTAGTCAGCCACCAATTGTGCAAGTTCTCCCACTTAAAAAGATGAGAGAGGCCTGTAATGTTCATCATAGGTACACTTCAACTATGACAGACAAAATGAGAAAATAAAATCCAGAAAATCACATTGTAGGATTTTTAATGATTTCATTTGCAAATTATGGTGGAAAATAAGTATTTGGTCACCTACAAACAAGCAAGATTTCTGGCTCTCACAGACCTGTAACTTCTTCTTTAAGAGGCTCCTCTGTCCTCCACTCGTTACCTGTATTAATGGCACCTGTTTGAACTTGTTATCAGTATAAAAGACACCTGTCCACAACCTCAAACAGTTACACTCCAAACTCCACTATGGCCAAGACCAAAGAGCTGTCAAAGGACACCAGAAACAAAATGGAAGACATACAAGAACACTGATCATCTCCCTCAATCTGGGGCTCCACGCAATATCTCACCCCGTGGGGTCAAAATGATCACAAGAACGGTGAGCAAAAATCCCAGGACCACACGGGGGGACCTAGTGAATGACCTGCAGAGAGCTGGGACCAAAGTAACAAAGCCTACCATCAGTAACACACTACGCCGCCAGGGACTCAAATCCTGCAGTGCCAGACGTGTCCCCCTGCTTAAGCCAGTACATGTCCATGCCCATCTGAAGTTTGCTAGAGAGCATTTGGATGATCCAGAAGAAGATTGGGAGAATGCCATATGGTCAGATGAAACCAAAATATAACTTTTTGGTAAAAACTCAACTCGTCGTGTTTGGAGGACAAAGAATGCTGAGTTGCATCCAAAGACAACCCCCCTCAGCTCAAATATGACCAACCATCGCCCCTCAAATATGACCACCCATCCCACCTCAGCTCAAATATTACCACCCATCCCATCTCAAATATTACCACCCATCCCCCCTCAAATATGACCACCCATCCCCCCTCAAATATGACCACCCATCCCCCCTCAAATATTACAACCCATCCCCCCTCAAATATGACCACCCATCCCCCCTCAAATATGACCACCCATCGCCCCTCAAATATGACCACCCATCCCACCTCAGCTCAAATATTACCACCCATCCCATCTCAAATATGACCACCCATCCCCCCTCAAATATGACCACCCATCCCCCCTCAAATATTACCACCCATCCCCCCTCAAATATTACAACCCATCCCCCCTCAAATATGACCACCCATCTCCCCTCAAATATTGCAACCTATCCCCCCTCAAATATGACCACCCATCCCCCCTCAAATATGACCACCCATCCCCCCTCAAATATGACCACCCATCCCCCCTCAAATATTACAACCCATCCCCCCTCAAATATTACAACCCATCCCCCCTCAAATATTACAACCCATCCCCCCTCAAATATTACAACCCATCCCCCCTCAAATATGACCACCCATCCCCCCTCAAATATGATCACCCATCCCCCCTCAAATATTACCACCCATCCCCCCTCAAATATTACAACCCATCCCCCCTCAAATATTACAACCCATCCCACCTCAGCTCAAATATTACCACCCATCAAATCTCAAATATTACCACCCATCCCCCCTCAAATATGTCCACCCATCCCCCCTCAAATATTACAACCCATCCCCCCTCAAATATGACCACCCATCCCCCCTCAAATATTACCACCCATCCCAAATATTACCACCCATCCCCCCTCAAATATGACCACCCATCCCCCCTCAAATATGACCACCCATCCCCCCTCAAATATGACCACCCATCCCCCCTCAAATATGACCACCCATCCCCCCTCAAATATGACCACCCATCCCCCCTCAAATATGACCACCCATCGCCCCTCAAATATGACCACCCATCCCACCTCAGCTCAAATATTACCACCCATCCCATCTCAAATATTACCACCCATCCCCCCTCAAATATTACCACCCATCCCAAATATGACCACCCATCCCACCTCAGCTCAAATATTACCACCCATCCCATCTCAAATATGACCACCCATCCCCCCTCAAATATTACCACCCATCCCCCCTCAAATATTACCACCCATCCCCCCTCAAATATTACAACCCATCCCCCCTCAAATATGACCACCCATCCCCCCTCAAATATTACAACCCATCCCCCCTCAACTATGACCACCCATCCCCCCTCAAATATTACAACCCATCCCCCCTCAAATATGACCACCCATCCCCCCTCAAATATGACCACCCATCCCCCCTCATATATGACCACCCATCCCCCCTCAAATATTACCACCCATCCCCCCTCAAATATTACAACCCATCCCCCCTCAAATATTACAACCCATCCCACCTCAGCTCAAATATTACCACCCATCCCATCTCAAATATGACCACCAATCCCCCCTCAAATATTACCACCCATCCCATCTCAAATATTACAACCCATCCCCCTTCAAATATTACCACCCATCCCATCTCAAATATTACCACCCATCCCCCCTCAAATATGACCACCCATCCCCCCTCAAATATTACAACCCATCCCCCCTCAAATATTACAACCCATCCCCCCTCAAATATTACCACCCATCCCACCTCAAATATTACCACCCATCCCCCCTCAAATATGACCACCCATCCCCCCTCAAATATTACAACCCATCCCCCCTCAAATATTACAACCCATCCCCCCTCAAATATGACCACCCATCCCCCCTCAAATATGACCACCCATCCCACCTCAGCTCAAATATTACCACCCATCCCATCTCAGCTCAGCTATGACCACCCCTCCCCCCTCAAATATGACCACCCCTCCCCCCTCAAATATGACCACCCCTCCCCCTCAGCTCAGCTATGACCACCCCTCCCATCTCAGCTCAAATATTACAACCCATCCCCCCTCAAATATGACCACCCCTCCCCCCTCAAATATGACCACCCATCCCCCCTCAGCTATGACCACCCCTCCCCCCTCAACAATGACCACCCCTTCCCCCTCAGCTCAAGCGACTTGATGTTAGACAGGTCATTTGCTGAATCTGGCATTAGCACTGGAGAATGGCAGTGGGACAGTTTTTACATGACGGAAACAAACGCCTCCGTAGCGCCAGCAGATGGATTAAATGAACCATCTGTAACAGACGGCCCTGAATGTTAGAATGGGTTAAATGAACCATCTGTAACAGACGGCCCTGAATGTTAGAATGGATTAAATGAACCATCTGTAACAGACGGGCCTGAATGTTAGAATGGGATAAATGAACCATCTGTAACAGACGGCCCTGAACGTTAGAATGGGTTAAATTAACCATCTGTAACAGACGGCCCTGAACGTTAGAATGGATTAAATTAACCATCTGTAACAGACGGCCCTGAATGTTAGAATGGGATAAATTAACCATCTGTAACAGGCGGCCCTGAATGTTAGAATGGGTTAAATGAACCATCTGTAACAGACGGCCCTGAACGTTAGAATGGATTAAATGAACCATCTGTAACAGACGGCCCTGAACGTTAGAATGGGTTAAATGAACCATCTGTAACAGACGGCAATGAACGTTAGAATGGGTTAAATGAACCATCTGTAACAGACGGCCCTGAATGTTAGAATGGGTTAAATGAACCATCTGTAACAGACGGCCCTGAATGTTAGAATGGATTAAATGAACCATCTGTAACAGACGGCCCTGAATGTTAGAATGGATTAAATGAACCATCTGTAACAGACGGCCCTGAATGTTAGAATGGATTAAATGAACCATCTGTAACAGACGGCCCTGAATGTTAGAATGGGTTAAATGAACCATCTGTAACAGACGGCCCTGAATGTTAGAATGGATTAAATGAACCATCTGTAACAGACGGCCCCGAACGTTAGAATGGATTAAATGAACCATCTGTAACAGACTGCCCTGAACGTTAGAATGGATTAAATGAACCATCTGTAACAGACGGCCCTGAACGTTAGAATGGGTTAAATGAACCATCTGTAACAGACGGCCCTGAACGTTAGAATGGGTTAAATGAACCACCTGTAACAGATGGCCCTGAATGAACCATCTGTAACAGACGGCCCTGAACGTTAGAATGGATTAAATGAACCATCTGTAGCAGACGGCAATGAACGTTAGAATGGGTTAAATGAACAATCTGTAGCAGACGGCCCTGAACGTTAGAATGGATTAAATGAACCATCTGTAACAGACGGCCCTGAATGTTAGAATGGAATAAATTAACCATCTGTAACAGGCGGCCCTGAATGTTAGAATGGGTTAAATGAACCATCTGTAACAGACTGCCCTGAACGTTAGAATGGATTAAATGAACCATCTGTAACAGACGGCCCTGAATGTTAGAATGGGTTAAATTAACCATCTGTAACAGACGGCCCTGAATGTTAGAATGGGTTAAATTAACCATCTGTAACAGATGGCCCTGAATGTTAGAATGGATTAAATGAACCACCTGTAACAGACGGCCCTGAATGTTAGAATGGATTAAATGAACCATCTGTAACAGACGGCCCTGAATGTTAGAATGGATTAAATGAACCATCTGTAACAGAAGGCCCTAAATGTTAGAATGGGTTAAATGAACCATCTGTAACAGACGCCCTGAATGTTAGAATGGATTAAATGAACCATCTGTAACAGACGGCCCTGAACGTTAGAATGGACTAAATTAACCATCTGTAACAGACGGTCATCAGGGCCTCGTCCACTCTGAAACTGGAGAGATTCCTCAGATTGGCTTCAAAACTCAGTTTGCTATCAAGGACAATACCAAGATATCTGTACTGATGTCTCCATCAGGACTCTTTGATGTGGCTGGTTTATATCACTGTCTCCACTACCATCAGGGCGGGCAGGCAGACAAGCAGGCAGACAGACAGACAGGTATAACAGACAGACAGACCGATACCTACATGTGAACGGGGCGAGGCTGACAGGTGGGACAGACAGACTCGTCTCTGTTGACCTCTAATACCGTGTCCGGAAACCACACGGAACACTTGCATTCTGGGTAACCAACGCAGGCCAGGTACTTCCTGTTAGAGAGAGAGGATTGGAAGATATTGAATAGCAGAGAAGCAGACTACGATTGTATACCCTCCAAGACGTTGGGTAAAATGTTGTGAAAGTGGTCAAAATGTCAGTTTGGAAAAGTTCAGAGAAAAAGTTGTTGAGGAAGAACAACAGAACAAATCTTCCTTCCCCAAAACAGAACGAACCTTCCTTCACAACAACAAAACGAACCGTACTTCCTCCACAACAACAAAACAAACCTTCCTTCCTTCACAACAACAAAACGAACTGTCCTTCCTTCACAACAACAAAACAAACCTTCCTTCACAATAACAAAACAAACCTTCCCTCCTTCACAACAACAAAACAAACCTTCCTTCCTCCTTCACAACAACAAAACTAACCTTCCTTCACAACAACAAAACAAACCTTCCCTCCTTCACAACAACAAAACAAACCTTCCTTCCTCCTTCACAACAACAAAACTAACCTTCCTTCCTCCTTCACAACAACAAAACTAACCTTCCTTCCTTCCTTCCTTCACAACAACCAAACAAACCTTCTTTCACAACAACAAAACAAACCTTCCTTCCTTCCTTCACAACAACAAAACAGACCTTCCTTCATAACAACAAAACAGACCTTCCTTCCTTCACAACAACAAAACGAACTGTCCTTCCTTCACAACAACAAAACAAACAACAAAACAAACCTTCTTTCAACAACAACAACAACAAAACTAACCTTCCTTCCTTCCTTCCTTCACAACAACCAAACAAACCTTCTTTCACAACAACAAAACAAACCTTCCTTCCTTCCTTCACAACAACAAAACAGACCTTCCTTCATAACAACAAAACAGACCTTCCTTCCTTCACAACAACAAAACGAACTGTCCTTCCTTCACAACAACAAAACAAACCTTCCTTCCTCCTTCACAACAACAAAACTAACCTTCCTTCCTTCCTTCACAACAACAAAACAAACCTTCCTTCAAACAAACCTTCTTTCACAACAACAAAACAAACCTTCCTTCACAACAACAAAACAAACCTTCCTTCACAACAACAAAACAAACCTTCCTTCCTTCCTTCACAACAACAAAACTAACCTTCCTTCCCTCCTTCACAACAACAAAACTAACCTTCCTTCCTTCCTTCCTTCACAACAACAAAACAAACCTTCCTTCACAACAACCAAACAAACCTTCTTTCACAACAACAAAACAAACCTTCCTTCCTTCCTTCACAACAACAAAACAGACCTTCCTTCATAACAACAAAACAGACCTTCCTTCATAACAACAGAACGAACAATCCTTCCTTCAAAAAAACAAAACAAACTTTCCTTCACAACAACAGAACCAACCTTCCTTCCTTCCTTCACAACAACAAAACGAACCTTCCTTCCTTCCTTCACAACAACAAAACGAACCATCCTTCCTTCACAACAACAGAACTAACCTTCCTTCTCCAAAACAGAACAAACCTTCCTTCACAACAACAAAACGAACCGTACTTCCTCCACAACAACAAAACTAACCTTCCTTCCTTCACAACAACAAAACAAACTGTCCTTCCTTCACAACAACAAAATGAACCTTCCTTCCTTCACAACAACAAAACAAACCTTCCTTCACAACAACAAAACGGACCTTCCTTCCTTCACAACAACCAAACAAACCTTCTTTCACAACAACCAAACAAACCTTCTTTCACAACAACAAAACAAACCTTCCTTCCTTCACAACAACAAAACAGACCTTCCTTCATAACAACAAAACAGACCTTCCTTCATAACAACAGAACAAACAATCCTTCCTTCAAAACAACAAAACAAACTTTCCTTCACAACAGAACCAACCTTCCTTCACAACAAAACTAACCTTCCTTCACAACAACAAAACAAACCTTCACAACAGAACCAACCTTCCTTCACAACAACAGAACCAACCTTCCTTCACAACAACAAAACAAACCTTCCTTCACAACAGAACCAACCTTCCTTCACAACAGAACCAACCTTCCTTCACAACAACAGAACCAACCTTCCTTCCTTCCTTCCTTCACAACAACAAAACGAACCTTCCTTCCTTCCTTCACAACAACAAAACGAACCGTCCTTCCTTCACAACAACAGAACTAACCGTACTTCCTCCACAACAACAAAACGAACCTTCCTTCCTTCACAACAACAGAACGAACCTTCCTTCCGCAAAACAGAACGAACCTTCCTTCACAACAACAAAACAAACCGTACTTCCTCCACAACAACAAAACTAACCTTCCTTCCTTCACAACAACAAAACGAACTGTCCTTCCTTCACAACAACAAAATGAACCTCCCTTCCTTCCTTCCTTCACAACAACAAAACGAACCTTCCTTCCTTCACAACAACAAAACAAACCTTCCTTCACGACAACAAAACGGACCTTCCTTCCTTCACAACAACCAAACAAACCTTCTTTCACAACAACCAAACAAACCTTCTTTCACAACAACAAAACAAACCTTCCTTCCTTCACAACAACAAAACAGACCTTCCTTCATAACAACAGAACGAACAATCCTTCCTTCAAAACAACAAAACAAACTTTCCTTCACAACAGAACCAACCTTCCTTCACAACAAAACTAACCTTCCTTCACAACAAAAATAACCTTCCTTCACAACAACAAAACAGTCCTTCCTTCACAACAACAAAACAAACCTTCACAACAGAACCAACCTTCCTTCACAACAACAGAACCAACCTTCCTTCACAACAGAACCAACCTTCCTTCACAACAGAACCAACCTTCCTTCCCAACAGAACCAACCGTCCTTCACAACAACAAAACCTACCTTCCTTCCCAACAGAACCAACCTTCCTTCCCAGCAGAACCAACCTTCCTTCCCAACAGAACCAACCTTCCTTCCCAACAGAACCAACCTTCCTTCCCAACAGAACCAACCTTCCGTCCCAACAGAACCAACCTTCCGTCCCAACAGAACCAACCTTCCGTCACAACAGAACCAACTTTCCTTCACAACAGAACCAACCTTCCTTCCCAACAGAACCAACCTTCCGTCCCAACAGAACCAACCTTCCGTCCCAACAGAACCAACCTTCCTTCCCAACAGAACCAACCTTCCTTCATAAAATTTGTCTCCCCCAGTCTCCACCCTTCCCCAATCTCCTCCGTCCCCCAGTCTCATCCCTCCCCCCAGTCTCCACCCTTCCCCAATCTCCCCCGTCTCATCCCTTCCCCTAGTGTCCTCGTCTAATCTGTCTCCCCCGTCTCACCCGTTCCCCTCCTTCCTCCTCCGCAGCACCATGTCCCGCCCACACTGAGGACATTTCCTGACTGGGAGGGGCATTTCCATATCCTGCTGCTCTGATTCGCTGAACTCCTGGGCAGCGCCCAGATAGATAGACAGAGCCTCGTCCAACCTGAGAGACGACAAGAAACAACACATTACAACTGCTGTGTGTCTGTATGTATACACTGTGTGTGTGTGTGTATATACACTGTATGTGTGTGTGTGTGTGTGTGTGTGTGTGTGTGTGTTTCACCTCTTGGCTTTCTTAACAGACTCTACGAAGACCGTCTTGTATTTTTGAATGTGGTGTCTCAACACGCTCTGTTTGTCCTTCCTCCCCTCCGATACCAGCTTCAGGTCCGCCTCCAGCTCCGCCCGCAGGTGTGGCTTAGACATCTCATACCCCATGGAGTTATAACCTACAGACACACATTCACATCGGAGTCATTTAGCAGACTCTCTTATCCAAAGCCACTACAGTAGTGAGTCATTTAGCAGACTCTCTGATCCAGAGCCACTACAGTAGGGAGTCATTTAGCAGACTCTCTGATCCAGAGACACTACAGTAGTGAGTCATTTAGCAGACTCTCTGATCCAGAGCCACTACAGTAGGGAGTCATTTAGCAGACTCTCTGATCCAGAGACACTACAGTAGTGAGTCATTTAGCAGACTCTCTGATCCAGAGACACTTACAGTAGGGAGTCATTTAGCAGACTCTCTCATCCAGAGACACTACAGTAGTGAGTCATTTAGCAGACTCTCTGATCCAGAGCCACTACAGTAGGGAGTCATTTAGCAGACTCTCTCATCCAGAGACACTACAGTAGTGAGTCATTTAGCAGACTCTCTAATCCAGAGACACTTACAGTAGGGAGTCATTCGTACCTACCCTCCACCAGTCCTTCACTCCCATACCTACCCTCCACCAGTCCCCCTTCCCTACCCTCCACCAGTCCCTTCCCCCCATACCTACCCTCCACCAGTCCCCCTTCCCTACACTCCACCAGTCCCTTCCCCCCAGTACATACCCTCCACCAGTCCCTTCCCCCCGTACCTACCCTCCACCCCCCCATCCCCCCGTACCTACCCTCCACCAGTCCCCCTTCCCTACTCTCCACCAGTCCCTTCCCCCCAGTACCTACCCTCCACCAGTCCCTTCCCCCCCGTACCTACCCTCCACCAGTCCCTTCCCCCCGTACCTACCCTCCACCCCCCCATCCCCCCGTACCTACCCTCCACCAGCCCCCCCCCCGTACCTACCCTCCACCAGTCCCCCGTACCTACCCTCCGCCAGTCCCTTCCCTCCGTACCTACCCTCCATCAGTCCCTTCCCCCCCGTACCTACCCTCCACCCCCCCATCAACCCCGTACCTACCCTCCACCAGTCCCTCGTACCTACCCTCCACCAGTCCCTCCCCCCCCGTACCTACCCTCTACCCCCCTTCCGCACTGTCCCTACCCTCCACCAGTCCCTTCCCCCAGTACCTACCTTCCACGAGTCCCTTCCCCCCCGTACCTACCCTCCACCCCCCATCAACCCCGCACCTACCCTCCACCAGTCCCTTCCCCTTGTACCTATCCTCCACCAGTCCCTTCCCCCGTACCTACCCTCCACCAGTCCCTTCCCCCTGTACCTACCCTCCACCAGTCCCTTCCCCCTGTACCTACCCTCCACCAGTCCCTTCCCCCTGTACCTACCCTCCACCAGTCCCTTCCCCCTGTACCTACCCTCCACCCCCCATCCCCCTGGTACCTACCCTCCACCAGTCCCTTCCCACCATACCTACCCTCCACCAGTCCCTTCTCCCCCGTACCTACCCTCCACCACTCCCTTCTCCCCCGTACCTACCCTCCACCAGTCCCTTCCCCCGTACCTACCCTCCACCAGTCCCTTCTCCCCCGTACCTACCCTCCACCAGTCCCTTCCCCCGTACCTACCCTCCACCAGTCCCTTCCCCCCCGTACCTACCCTCCACCCCCCATCAACCCCGTACCTACCCTCCACCCCCATCCCCCCGTACCTACTCTCCAACAGTCCCTTCCCCACCGTACCTACCTCCACCCCCCATCAACCCCGTACCTACCATCCACCGGTCCCTTCCCCTCCGTACCTACCCTCCACCAGCCCCCCACCCCCGTACCTACCCTCCACCCCCCCCGTACCTACCCTCCACCAGTCCCTTCCCCCCCGTACCTACCCTCCACCAGCCCCCCCCGTACCTACCCTCCACCAGTCCCCCGTACCTACCCTCCACCAGTCCCTTCCCCCCGTACCTACCCTCTACCCCCCTTCCGCACTGTACCTACCCTCCACCAGTCCCTTCCCCCCGTACCTACCCTCCACGAGTCCCTTCCCCCCATACCTACCCTCCACCCCCCATCAACCCCGTACCTACCCTCCACCAGTCCCTTCCCCCTGTACCTATCCTCCACCAGTCCCTTCCCCTGTACCTACCCTCCAACAGTCCCTTCCCCCCGTACCTACCCTCCACCAGTCCCTTCCCCCCGTACCTACCCTCCACCAGTCCCTTCTCCCCCGTACCTACCCTCCACCAGTCCCTTCCCCCGTACCTACCCTCTACCCCCCTTCCGCACTGTACCTACCCTCCACCAGTCCCTTCCCCCCCGTACCTACCCTCCACCCCCCATCAACCCCGTACCTACCCTCCACGAGTCCCTTCCCCCCATACCTACCCTCCACCCCCCATCAACCCCGTACCTACCCTCCACCAGTCCCTTCCCCCTGTACCTATCCTCCACCAGTCCCTTCCCCTGTACCTACCCTCCACCAGTCCCTTCCCCCGTACCTACCCTCCACCAGTCCCTTCCCCCGTACCTACCCTCCACCAGTCCCTTCCCCCTGTACCTACCCTCCACCAGTCCCTTCCCCCCCGTACCTACCCTCCACCCCCCATCAACCCCGTACCTACCCTCCACCAGTCCCTTCCCCCACTATCTACCCTCAACCAGTCCTTTCCCCCACTATCTACCCTCCACCAGTCCCTTCCCCCGTACCTACTCTCCAACAGTCCCTTCCCCCCTGTACCTACCCTCCACCCATCAACCCCGTACCTACCCTCCAACAGTCCCTTCCCCCCGTACCTACCCTCCACCCATCAACCCCGTACCTACCCTCCAACAGTCCCTTCCCCCCGTACCTACCCTCCACCAGTCCCTTCCCCCACTATCTACCCTCCACCAGTCCCTTCCCCCGTACCTACTCTCCACACCCACCGCTTTCCCCCCGTACCTACCCTCCACCAGTCCCATCCCCTCGTACCTACTCTCCACACCCACCCCTTTCCCCCCGTACCTACCCTCCACCAGACCCATCCCCTCGTGCCTACCCTCCACCAGTCCCATCCACTCGTACCTACCCTCCACACCCACCCCTTTCCCCCCGTACCTACCCTCCACCAGTCCCCGGACCTACCCTCCACCAGTCCCCCGTACCTACCCCCCACCAGTCCCCGGACCTACCCTCCACCAGTCCCCCGTACCTACCCTATACCCCCCTTCCCCCCAGTACCTACCCTCCACCAGTCCCATCCCCAGTTCTCCTGGTAGAAACCTCTGATCAGCTGTTAGTCCCACGTACATACGGCTCTTTATGGTCTCAATGTGATCTGCGTGGGTGGCATCCGTACCTGTTAAAACACACTGCAGTTAACCACTAACAAACACACTGCAGTTAACCACTAACACACTGCAGTTAACCACTAACAAATATACTACAGTTAAAAACTAACAAGTACACTGCAGTTAACCACTAACAAACACACTGCAGTTAACCACTAACAAACACACTGCAGTTAACCACTAACAAACACACTGCAGTTAACCACTAACACACTGCAGTTAACCACTAACAAACACACTGCAGTTAACCACTAACAAACACACTGCAGTTAACCACTAACAAACACACTGCAGTTAACCACTAACAAACACACTGCAGTTAACCACTAACACACTGCAGTTAACCACTAACACACTGCAGTTAACCACTAACACACTGCAGTTAACCACTAACACACTGCAGTTAACCACTAACACACTGCAGTTAACCACTAACACACTGCAGTTAACCACTAACAAACACACTGCAGTTAACCACTAACAAACACACTGCAGTTAACCACTAACACACTGCAGTTAACCACTAACACACTGCAGTTAACCACTAACACACTGCAGTTAACCACTAACACACTGCAGTTAACCACTAACACACTGCAGTTAACCACTAACAAACACACTGCAGTTAACCACTAACACACTGCAGTTAACCACTAACACACTGCAGTTAACCACTAACAAACACACTGCAGTTAACCACTAACAAACACACTGCAGTTAACCACTAACAAACACACTGCAGTTAACCACTAACACACTGCAGTTAACCACTAACACACAGCAGTTAACCACTAACACACTGCAGTTAACCACTAACAGACACACTGCAGTTAACCACTAACACACAGCAGTTAACCACTAACAAACACACTGCAGTTAACCACTAACACACTGCAGTTAACCACTAACACACTGCAGTTAACCACTAACAAACACACTGCAGTTAACCACTAACACACAGCAGTTAACCACTAACAAACACACTGCAGTTAACCACTAACACACTGCAGTTAACCACTAACAAACACACTGCAGTTAACCACTAACACACTGCAGTTAACCACTAACACACTGCAGTTAACCACTAACACACTGCAGTTAACCACTAACAAACACACTGCAGTTAACCACTAACAAACACACTGCAGTTAACCACTAACAAACACACTGCAGTTAACCACTAACAAACACACTGCAGTTAACCACTAACAAACACACTGCAGTTAACCACTAACAAACACACTGCAGTTAACCACTAACAAACACACTGCAGTTAACCACTAACAAACACACTGCAGTTAACCACTAACAAACACACTGCAGTTAACCACTAACACACTGCAGTTAACCACTAACAAACACACTGCAGTTAACCACTAACACACTGCAGTTAACCACTAACAAACACACTGCAGTTAACCACTAACAAACACACTGCAGTTAACCACTAACACACTGCAGTTAACCACTAACAAACACACTGCAGTTAACCACTAACACACTGCAGTTAACCACTAACAAACACACTGCAGTTAACCACTAACAAACACACTGCAGTTAACCACTAACACACACACTGCAGTTAACCACTAACAAACACACTGCAGTTAACCACTAACACACTGCAGTTAACCACTAACACACTGCAGTTAACCACTAACACACTGCAGTTAACCACTAACACACTGCAGTTAACCACTAACACACTGCAGTTAACCACTAACAAACACACTGCAGTTAACCACTAACACACTGCAGTTAACCACTAACACACTGCAGTTAACCACTAACACACTGCAGTTAACCACTAACACACTGCAGTTAACCACTAACACACTGCAGTTAACCACTAACACACTGCAGTTAACCACTAACAAACACACTGCAGTTAACCACTAACACACTGCAGTTAACCACTAACACACTGCAGTTAACCACTAACAAACACACTGCAGTTAACCACTAACAAACACACTGCAGTTAACCACTAACAAACACACTGCAGTTAACCACTAACACACTGCAGTTAACCACTAACACACAGCAGTTAACCACTAACACACTGCAGTTAACCACTAACAGACACACTGCAGTTAACCACTAACACACAGCAGTTAACCACTAACAAACACACTGCAGTTAACCACTAACAAACACACTGCAGTTAACCACTAACACACTGCAGTTAACCACTAACACACTGCAGTTAACCACTAACAAACACACTGCAGTTAACCACTAACACACTGCAGTTAACCACTAACACACTGCAGTTAACCACTAACAAACACACTGCAGTTAACCACTAACACACTGCAGTTAACCACTAACAAACACACTGCAGTTAACCACTAACACACTGCAGTTAACCACTAACACACTGCAGTTAACCACTAACAAACACACTGCAGTTAACCACTAACACACTGCAGTTAACCACTAACAAACACACTGCAGTTAACCACTAACACACTGCAGTTAACCACAAACACACTGCAGTTAACCACTAACAAACACACTGCAGTTAACCACTAACACACTGCAGTTAACCACTAACACACTGCAGTTAACCACTAACACACTGCAGTTAACCACTAACACACTGCAGTTAACCACTAACAAACACACTGCAGTTAACCACTAACAAACACACTGCAGTTAACCACTAACAAACACACTGCAGTTAACCACTAACAAACACACTGCAGTTAACCACTAACACACTGCAGTTAACCACTAACATACTGCAGTTAACCACTAACACACTGCAGTTAACCTGATAGTCATCTGGATATTCAGCTGTGTGTGTGTGTGTGTGTGTGTGTGTGTGTGTAGTGTGTGTGTACCGATGCCGTGTTTCTCCATCAGTGATATGAGGTCTGCCTCCGTGAGGAGTTGAGGAGGAGAGGTCTGGCCATCCAGCATCTCTATCGCTGACGGCTGGAACTGGCTACCCTGCTCATACACTGGGATCACCTGAAACACACACACACACACACACACACACATTAACAAACAAACATTATGTGGAGTCCCCCAGTGGCTCACACCCTCATACATTCAACATGATAAAGACCCCCCCAGGGGTTCATAACGGGACCCTCATATATTCAACATGATGAAGACCCCCCCCCCCCAGGGGTTCATAACGGGACCCTCATATATTCAACATGATAAAGACCCCCCCAGGGGTTCATAACGGGACCCTCATATATTCAACATGATAAAGACCCCCCCCCAGGGGTTCATAACGGGACCCTCATATTTTCAACATGATGAAGACCCCCCCCAGGGGTTCATAACGGGACCCTCATATATTCAACATGATAAAGACCCCCCCAGGGGTTCATAACGGGACCCTCATATATTCAACATGATAAAGACCCCCCCAGGGGTTCATAACGGGACCCTCATATATTCAACATGATAAAGACCCCCCCAGGGGTTCATAACGGGACCCTCATATATTCAACATGATAAAGACCCCCCCCCAGGGGTTCATAACGGGACCCTCATATATTCAACATGATAAAGACCCCCCCCCCCCCCCAGGGGTTCATAACGGGACCCTCATATATTCAACATGATAAAGACCCCCCCCAGGGGTTCATAACGGGACCCTCATATATTCAACATGATAAAGACCCCCCCCCCCCAGGGGTTCATAACGGGACCCTCATATATTCAACATGATAAAGACCCCCCCCAGGGGTTCATAACGGGACCCTCATATATTCAACATGATAAAGACCCCCCCAGGGGTTCATAACGGGACCCTCATATATTCAACATGATAAAGACCCCCCCCCCCAGGGGTTCATAACGGGACCCTCATATATTCAACATGATAAAGACCCCCCCCAGGGGTTCATAACGGGACCCTCATATATTCAACATGATAAAGACCCCCCCCCCCCCCCAGGGGTTCATAACGGGACCCTCATATATTCAACATGATAAAGACCCCCCCAGGGGTTCATAACGGGACCCTCATATATTCAACATGATAAAGACCCCCCCCCCAGGGGTTCATAACGGGACCCTCATATATTCAACATGATAAAGACCCCCCCAGGGGTTCATAACGGGACCCTCATATATTCAACATGATAAAGACCCCCCCCCCCCCCCCAGGGGTTCATAACGGGACCCTCATATATTCAACATGATAAAGACCCCCCCCCCCCCCAGGGGTTCATAACGGGACCCTCATATATTCAACATGATAAAGACCCCCCCCAGGGGTTCATAACGGGACCCTCATATATTCAACATGATAAAGACCCCCCCAGGGGTTCATAACGGGACCCTCATATATTCAACATGATAAAGACCCCCCCCAGGGGTTCATAACGGGACCCTCATATATTCAACATGATAAAGACCCCCCCCCCCCCCCAGGGGTTCATAACGGGACCCTCATATATTCAACATGATAAAGACCCCCCCCCCAGGGGTTCATAACGTGACCCTCATATATTCAACATGATAAAGACCCCCCCCCCCCAGGGGTTCATAACGGGACCCTCATATATTCAACATGATAAAGACCCCCCCCAGGGGTTCATAACGGGACCCTCATATATTCAACATGATAAAGACCCCCCCCCCCCCAGGGGTTCATAACGTGACCCTCATATATTCAACGTGATAAAGACTCCCCCCAGGGGTTCATAACGGGACCCTCATATATTCAACGTGATAAAGACACCCCACCTTAGTGCTCCAGCGGTCGTAGGGGTATGAACCCCCCCCCCCCCCCCACCTTAGTGCTCCAGCGGTCGTAGGGGTATGACCCCCCCTCGTGGTAAATGACCCCCCCCCACCTTAGTGCTCCAGCGGTCGTAGGGGTATGACCCCCCCCTCATGGTAAATGACCCCCCCCCACCTTAGTGCTCCAGCGGTCGTAGGGGTATGAACCCCCCCCCCCACCTTAGTGCTCCAGCGGTCGTAGGGGTATGAACCCCCCCCCCCCCCCCCACCTTAGTGCTCCAGCGGTCGTAGGGGTATGAACCCCCCCCCACCTTAGTGCTCCAGCGGTCGTAGGGGTATGAACCCCCCCCCCACCTTAGTGCTCCAGCGGTCGTAGGGGTATGAACCCCCCCCCCCACCTTAGTGCTCCAGCGGTCGTAGGGGTATGACCCCCCCCCCCTCGTGGTAAATGACCCCCCCCCCCCCCCCACCTTAGTGCTCCAGCGGTCGTAGGGGTATGACCCCCCCCCCCCCCTCGTGGTAAATGACCCCCCCACCTTAGTGCTCCAGCGGTCGTAGGGGTACACGTCCAGGTAGTTCCTCCTGATGATCATGAGGCCGTTTGCGGAGAACCTCTCGTGAGCCATTTCCACCTCGACCACCGTTTCCTGCCCCACAGCATCAAGGGATACGCACGCCAGGAAGTGACGCACAATGAACTCATACACACGCTGCTCGTTGCCCTGGAGACAGAAAACACATTTCAGATCTAGTCACTTAACACCGTTTTACAGATCAGGATAGTCTCATACACACGCTGCTCGTTGCCCTGGAGACAGAAAACACATTTCAGATCTAGCCACTTAACACCGTTTTACAGATCAGGATAGTCTCATACACACGCTGCTCGTTGCCCTGGAGACAGAAAACACATTTCAGATCTAGCCACTTAACACCGTTTTACAGATCAGGATAGTCTCATACACACGCTGCTCGTTGCCCTGGAGACAGAAAACACATTTCAGATCTAGCCACTTAACACCGTTTTACAGATCAGGATAGTCTCATACACACGCTGCTCGTTGCCCTGGAGACAGAAAACACATTTCAGATCTAGCCACTTAACACCGTTTTACAGATCAGGATAGTCTCATACACACGCTGCTCGTTGCCCTGGAGACAGAAAACACATTTCAGATCTAGTCACTTAACACCGTTTTACAGATCAGGATAGTCAACTCAGGAACACGGTTGGTGTACTTGGTGTACATACAGTTGATGTCAGAACTTTACATACACTTAGGTTGGAGTCACTAGTATATTATATTATATGTTATATTATATAGATTATATAGACCTAGACCGTGTCCCGATGTCTCCATGTCCCTAGATACAGTTGAAGTCAGAAGTTTACATACACTTAGGTTGGAGTCATTAAAACTCGTTTTTCAACCACTCCACAAATTTCTTGTTAACAAACTATAGTTTTGGGAAGTCGGTTAGGACATCTACTTTGTGCTTGACACAAGTCATTTTTCCAACAATTGTTTACAGACAGATTATTTCACTTATAATTTACTGTATCACAATTCCAGTGGGTCAGAAGTTTACATACACTAAGTTGACTTCATGAGCTACCCCAGTTCTGCACTCCATATTTCTCTGTGTACAATAAACATTTTGGTTCATTCATCCCTGCTTCCTCTTCTGAGTCCGTTCTTGGGTTCCCCCGTTTCGCACCACATAACAATACACACCATGGGACCACATAACAACACACACCATGGGACCACATAACAATACACACCATGGGACCACATAACAATAAACACCATGGGACCATGGTACCACATAACAATACACACCATGGGACCACATAACAATACACACCATGGGACCACATAACAATAAACACCATGGTACCACATAACAATACACACCATGGAACCACATAACAACACACACCATGGGACCACATAACAATAAACACCATGGGACCACATAACAATACACACCATGGGACCACATAACAATAAACACCATGGGACCACATAACAACACACACCATGGGACCATGGGACCACATAACAATACACACCATGGGACCACATAACAACACACACCATGGGACCACATAACAATACACACCATGGGACCACATAACAACACACACCATGGGACCACATAACAACACACACCATGGGACCATGGGACCACATAACAATACACACCATGGGACCACATAACAATACACACCATGGGACCACATAACAATACACACCATGGGACCACATAACAATACACACCATGGGACCACATAACAATAAACACCATGGGACCACATAACAATACACACCATGGGACCACATAACAATACACACCATGGGACCACATAACAATACACACCATGGGACCACATAACAATACACACCATGGGACCACATAACAATACACACCATGGGACCACATAACAATACACACCATGGGACCACATAACAATACACACCATGGGACCACATAACAATAAACACCATGGGACCATGGGACCACATAACAATAAACACCATGGGACCACATAACAATAAACACCATGGGACCACATAACAACACACACCATGGGACCACATAACAATACACACCATGGGACCATGGGACCACATAACAATAAACACCATGGGACCACATAACAATACACACCATGGGACCACATAACAATACACACCATGGGACCACATAACAATACACACCATGGGACCACATAACAATACACACCATGGGACCACATAACAATACACACCATGGGACCACATAACAATACACACCATGGGACCACATAACAACACACACCATGGGACCATGGGACCACATAACAATACACACCATGGGACCACATAACAACACACACCATGGGACCATGGGACCACATAACAATACACACCATGGGACCATGGGACCACATAACAATACACACCATGGGACCACATAACAATACACACCATGGGACCATGGGACCATGGGACCACATAACAATACACACCATGGGACCATGGGACCACATAACAATACACACCATGGGACCACATAACAATACACACCATGGGACCATGGGACCACATAACAATACACACCATGGGACCACATAACAATACACACCATGGGACCACATAACAACACACACCATGGGACCACATAACAATACACACCATGGGACCACATAACAATACACACCATGGGAACACATAACAATACACACCATGGGACCACATAACAATACACACCATGGGACCACATAACAATACACACCATGGGACCACATAACAATACACACCATGGGACCATGGGACCACATAACAACACACACCATGAGACCACATAACAACACACACCATGGGACCACATAACAATACACACCATGGGACCACATAACAATACACACCATGGGACCATGGGACCACATAACAATACACACCATGGGACCACATAACAATACACACCATGGGACCACATAACAATACACACCATGGGACCACATAACAACACACACCATGGGACCACATAACAATACACACCATGGGACCACATAACAATACACACCATGGGACCACATAACAATACACACCATGGGACCACATAACAATAAACACCATGGGACCATGGGACCACATAACAATACACACCATGGGACCACATAACAATACACACCATGGGACCACATAACAATAAACACCATGGGACCACATAACAATAAACACCATGGGACCACATAACAATAAACACCATGGGACCACATAACAATACACACCATGGGACCACATAACAATACACACCATGGGACCACATAACAATACACACCATGGGACCACATAACAATACACACCATGGGACCACATAACAATACACACCATGGGACCACATAACAATACACACCATGGGACCACATAACAATACACACCATGGGACCACATAACAATAAACACCATGGGACCACATAACAATACACACCATGGGACCACATAACAATACACACCATGGGACCACATAACAATAAACACCATGGGACCACATAACAACACACACCATGGGACCACATAACAATACACACCATGGGACCACATAACAACACACACCATGGGACCATGGGACCACATAACAATACACACCATGGGACCATGGGACCACATAACAATACACACCATGGGACCACATAACAATACACACCATGGGACCACATAACAATAAACACCATGGGACCACATAACAATACACACCATGGGACCACATAACAATACACACCATGGGACCACATAACAATACACACCATGGGACCACATAACAACACACACCATGGGACCATGGGACCACATAACAATACACACCATGGGACCACATAACAATACACACCATGGGACCATGGGACCACATAACAATACACACCATGGGACCATGGGACCACATAACAATACACACCATGGGACCACATAACAATAAACACCATGGGACCACATAACAATACACACCATGGGACCACATAACAATACACACCATGGGACCATGGGACCACATAACAATAAACACCATGGGACCATGGGACCACATAACAATACACACCATGGGACCACATAACAATACACACCATGGGACCACATAACAATACACACCATGGGACCATGGGACCACATAACAATAAACACCATGGGACCATGGGACCACATAACAATACACACCATGGGACCACATAACAATACACACCATGGGACCACATAACAATACACACCATGGGACCATGGGACCACATAACAATAAACACCATGGGACCACATAACAATACACACCATGGGACCACATAACAATACACACCATGGGACCATGGGACCACATAACAATAAACACCATGGGACCACATAACAATACACACCATGGGACCACATAACAATAAACACCATGGGACCATGGGACCACATAACAATACACACCATGGGACCATGGGACCACATAACAATACACACCATGGGACCACATAACAATACACACCATGGGACCACATAACAATAAACACCATGGGACCATGGGACCACATAACAATACACACCATGGGACCACATAACAATACACACCATGGGACCACATAACAATAAACACCATGGGACCACATAACAACACACACCATGGGACCATGGGACCACATAACAACACACACCATGGGACCATGGGACCACATAACAATACACACCATGGGACCACATAACAACACACACCATGGGACCACATAACAATAAACACCATGGGACCACATAACAATACACACCATGGGACCATGGGACCACATAACAATACACACCATGGGACCACATGGTCAGGAATTGTGAAAAACTGAGTTTAAATGTATTTGGCTAAGGTGTACTGTATACCTGTAGTGTTGGTGTACTTGATATATATATTATATATATACACACACCTGTAGTGTGTTGGTGTACTTGGTGTATATATATATATATACCTGTAGTGTGTTGGTGTACTTGGTGTATATATATATATATACCTGTAGTGTGTTGGTGTACTTGGTGTATATATATATACCTGTAGTGTGTTGGTGTACTTGGTGTATATATATATATACCTGTAGTGTGTTGGTGTACTTGGTGTATATATATATATACCTGTAGTGTGTTGGTGTACTTGGTGTATATATATATATATACCTGTAGTGTGTTGGTGTACTTGGTGTATATATATATACCTGTAGTGTGTTGGTGTACTTGGTGTATATATATATATATATACCTGTAGTGTGTTGGTGTACTTGGTGTATATATATATATATATATATATACCTGTAGTGTGTTGGTGTACTTGGTGTATATATATATATATATACCTGTAGTGTGTTGGTGTACTTGGTGTATATATATATATATATACCTGTAGTGTGTTGGTGTACTTGGTGTATATATATATATATACCTGTAGTGTGTTGGTGTACTTGGTGTATATATATATATATACCTGTAGTGTGTTGGTGTACTTGGTGTATATATATATATATACCTGTAGTGTGTTGGTGTACTTGGTGTATATATATATATACCTGTAGTGTGTTGGTGTACTTGATGTATATATATATATATATATACCTGTAGTGTGTTGGTGTACTTGGTGTATATATATATATATACCTGTAGTGTGTTGGTGTACTTGGTGTATATATATATATACCTGTAGTGTGTTGGTGTACTTGGTGTATATATATATATATATACCTGTAGTGTGTTGGTGTACTTGGTGTGTATATATATATATATACCTGTAGTGTGTTGGTGTACTTGGTGTATATATATATATATACCTGTAGTGTGTTGGTGTACTTGGTGTGTATATATATATATATATATATACCTGTAGTGTGTTGGTGTACTTGGTGTATATATATATACCTGTAGTGTGTTGGTGTACTTGGTGTATATATATATATATATACCTGTAGTGTGTTGGTGTACTTGGTGTGTATATATATATATACCTGTAGTGTGTTGGTGTACTTGGTGTATATATATATATATATACCTGTAGTGTGTTGGTGTACTTGGTGTATATATATATATATATACCTGTAGTGTGTTGGTGTACTTGGTATATATATATATATACCTGTAGTGTGTTGGTGTACTTGGTGTGTATATATATATACCTGTAGTGTGTTGGTGTACTTGATGGGGTGTATAGGGGGATGAGCCTGATCTGTCTTGGTGCCCTGCCGTGGGTTGGGTCCCCCTGGCTGCTCCATCACCCCCCTAGCGAAGGCCCCCCAGGAGGGGCTGTGTGTCTGATGCTCCACCAAGGGGCCCAGGGCCAGGTCCTTAGGAAACAGGTTGGTCTCTGTACGCGGATAACTGATTAACCTAAACACACAGAGATGAAAATATTACCACACACCTCTACAACTGATGAGGGGGGCCTTCACAGGCAATCCTGGGACACCCAGGTTTCACTCTCCTAGTTCCCAAAAGCCTGGGGGCCTGGTTACCAGAAAGATGATTAAAAGCCTGGGGAACTTGTTAACAGAAAGATGATTAAAAGCCTGGGGGCCTTGTTAACAGAAAGATGATTAAAAGCCTGGGGAACTGGTTAACAGAAAGATGTATAAAAGCCTGGGGGCCTGGTTAACAGAAAGTTGATTAAAAGCCTGGGGAACTGACCAAGTGGCAGTAGCTTACCAGAGTACCAACGCTGAATGCCAGCTCTCCCATTCAAATGCACTATCCTCCACTAACGCCCTCCAGACCTGCGACACTAACATCCTCCGGACTTGCGACAATAACGTCCCCCAGACCTGCGACACTAACGTCCTCCGGACCTGCTCTACTAACGTCCTCCACTAACGTCCTCCACTAACGTCCTCCAGACCTGCGACACTAACGTCCTCCACTAATGTCCTCCACTAACGTCCTCCACTAATGTCCTCCACTAACGTCCTCCAGACCTGCGACACTAACGTCCTCCAGACCTGCGACACTAGCGTCCTCCAGACCTGCGACACTAGCGTCCTCCGGACTTGCGACACTAATGTCCTCCACTAACGTCCTCCAGACCTGCGACACTAATGTCCTCCAGACCTGCGACACTAACGTCCTCCAGACCTGCGACACTAACGTCCTCCAGACTTGCGACACTAATGTCCTCCACTAACGTCCTCCACTAACGTCCTCCAGACCTGCGACACTAGCGTCCTCCGGACCTGCGACACTAACGTCCTCCAGACTTGCGACACTAACGTCCTCCAGACCTGCGACACTAACGTCCTCCAGACTTGTGACACTAACGTCCTCCGGACATGCGACACTAACGTCCTCCAGACCTGCGACACTAACGTCCTCCAGACCTGCGACACTAACGTCCTCCACTAATGTCCTCCAGACCTGCGACACTAACGTCCTCCAGACCTGCGACACTAACGTCCTCCAGACCTGCGACACTAGCGTCCTCCGGACCTGCGAAACTAACGTCCTCCAGACTTGCGACACTAGCGTCCTCCAGACCTGCGACACTAACGTCCTCCAGACTTGCGACACTAACGTCCTCCACTAACGTCCTCCAGACCTGCGACACTAACTTCCTCCACTAACGTCCTCCACTAACGTCTAGGGTCTAAGGTTTAGGGAGTAGGGACTAGGGTTTAGGGAGTAGGGACTAGGGTTTAGGGAGTAGGGATTAGGGTTTAGGGAGTAGGAACTATGGTTAGGGTCTAAGGTTTAGGGTTGAAGGTTTAGGGAGTAGGGACTAGGGTTTAGGGAGTAGGGAGTAAGGTTTAGGGAGTAGGGACTAGGGTTTAGGGTCTAGGGCATAGGGTTTAGGGTCTAAGGTTTAGGGTCTAAGGTTTAGGGAGTAGGGTTTTGGGTCTAAGGTTAAGGGAGTAGGGTTTAGGGTCTAGGGTTTAGGGAGTAGGGACTATGGTTTAGGGAGTAGGGACTAGGGTTTAGGGTCTAGGGTTTAGGGTCTAAGGTTTAGGGAGTAGGGGTTTGGGTCTAAGGTTAAGGGAGTAGGGTTTAGGGTCTAGGGTTTAGGGAGTAGGGACTATGGTTTAGGGAGTAGGGACTAGGGTTTAGGGTCTAGGGTTTAGTGAGTAGGGTCTAGGGTTTAGGGAGTAGGGACTAGGGTTTAGGGTCTAGGGT
>NC_092158.1:94297726-94462726 GCF_045791955.1 Oncorhynchus clarkii lewisi | reverse complement strand
AGCCAAGAGGCCCATGATCACTCTGGATGAACTGCAGAGATCTACAGCTGAGGTGGGAGACTCTGTCCATAGGACAACAATCAGTCGTATATTGCACAAATCTGGCCTTTATGGAAGAGTGGCAAGAAGAAAGACATTTCTTAAAGATATCCATAAAAAGTGTCGTTTAAAGTTTTCCACAAGCCACCTGGGAGACACACCAAACATGTGGAAGAAGGTGCTCTGGTCAGATGAAACCAAAATTGAACTTTTTGGCAACAATGCAAAACGTTAAAAGCAACACAGCTGAACACACCATCCCCACTGTCAAACATGGTGGTGGCAACATCATGGTTTGGGCCTGCTTTTCTTCAGCAGGGACAGGGAAGATGGTTAAAATTGATGGGAAGATGAATGGAGCCAAATACAGGACCATTCTGGAAGAAAACCTGATGGAGTCTGCAAAAGACCTGCGACTGGGACGGAGATTTGTCTTCCAACAAGACAATGATTCAAAACATAAAGCAAAATCTACAATGGAATGGTTCAAAAATAAACATATCCAGGTGTTAGAATGGCCAAGTCAAAGTCCAGACCTGAATCCAATCGAGAATCTGTGGAAAGAACTGAAAACTGCTGTTCACAAATGCTCTCCATCCAACCTCACTGAGCTCGAGCTGTTTTGCAAGGAGGAATGGGAAAAAAATTCAGTCTCTCGATGTGCAAAACTGATAGAGACATACCCCAAGCGACTTACAGCTGTAATCGCAGCAAAAGGTGGCGCTACAAAGTATTAACTTAAGGGGGCTGAATAATTTTGCACGCCCAATTTTTCAGTTTTTGATTTGTTAAAAAAGTTTGAAATATCCAATAAATGTCGTTCCACTTCATGATTGTGTCCCACTTGTTGTTGATTCTTCACAAAAAATACAGTTTTATATCTTTATGTTTGAAGCCTGAAATGTGGCAAAAGGTCGCAAAGTTCAAGGGGGCCGAATACTTTCGCAAGGCACTGTAGCTGTGTGTGAACTGACTGTTTAATCAGTATATAGCTGTGTGAACTGACTGTTTAATCAGTATATAGCTGTGTGTGAACTGACTGTTTAATCAGTATATAGCTGTGTGAACTGACTGTTTAATCAGTATATAGCTGTGTGTGAACTGACTGTTTAATCAGTATATGGCTGTGTGTGAACTGACTGTTTAATCAGTATAGCTGTGTGTGAACTGACTGTTTAATCAGTATATAGCTGTGTGAACTGACTGTTTAATCAGTATATAGCTGTGTGAACTGACTGTTTAATCAGTATATAGCTGTGTTTGAACTGACTGTTTAATCCACGTTTCTGTTAGGTTAGCCACGTTTCTGTTTATTGGTTAGCCACATTTCTGTTTGGTTAGCCACATTTCTGTTAGCCACGTTTCTGTTTATAGGTTAGCCACGTTTCTGTTTATAGGTTAGCCACGTTTCTGTTTATTGGTTAGCCACGTTTCTGTTTATAGGTTAGCCACGTTTCTGTTTATAGGTTAGCCACGTTTCTGTTAGCCTAGCCACGTTTCTGTTTATAGGTTAGCCACGTTTCTGTTTATAGGTTAGCCACGTTTCTGTTTATAGGTTAGCCACGTTTCTGTTAGCCTAGCCACGTTTCTGTTTATAGGTTAGCCACGTTTCTGTTTGGTTAGCCACGTTTCTGTTTGGTTAGCCACGTTTCTGTTTGGTTAGCCACGTTTCTGTTTATTGGTTAGCCACGTTTCTGTTTATAGGTTAGCCACGTTTCTGTTTATAGGTTAGCCACGTTTCTGTTTATAGGTTAGCCACGTTTCTGTTTATAGGTTAGCCACGTTTCTGTTAGCCTAGCCACGTTTCTGTTTATAGGTTAGCCACGTTTCTGTTAGCCTAGCCACGTTTCTGTTTATTGGTTAGCCACGTTTCTGTTTGGTTAGCCACGTTTCTGTTTGGTTAGCCACGTTTCTGTTTATTGGTTAGCCACGTTTCTGTTTATAGGTTAGCCACGTTTCTGTTTATAGGTTAGCCACGTTTCTGTTTATAGGTTAGCCACGTTTCTGTTTATAGGTTAGCCACGTTTCTGTTAGCCTAGCCACGTTTCTGTTTATAGGTTAGCCACGTTTCTGTTTATAGGTTAGCCACGTTTCTGTTAGCCTAGCCACGTTTCTGTTTATAGGTTAGCCACGTTTCTGTTAGCCTAGCCACGTTTCTGTTTATAGGTTAGCCACGTTTCTGTTTATAGGTTAGCCACGTTTCTGTTTATAGGTTAGCCACATTTCTGTTAGCCTAGCCACGTTTCTGTTTATAGGTTAGCCACGTTTCTGTTTATAGGTTAGCCACGTTTCTGTTTATAGGTTAGCCACGTTTCTGTTTGGTTAGCCACGTTTCTGTTTGGTTAGCCACGTTTCTGTTTATAGGTTAGCCACGTTTCTGTTTATAGGTTAGCCACGTTTCTGTTTATAGGTTAGCCACGTTTCTGTTTATTGGTTAGCCACGTTTCTGTTTGGTTAGCCACGTTTCTGTTTATAGGTTAGCCACGTTTCTGTTTGGTTAGCCACGTTTCTGTTTATAGGTTAGCCACGTTTCTGTTTATAGGTTAGCCACGTTTCTGTTTATTGGTTAGCCACGTTTCTGTTTGGTTAGCCACGTTTCTGTTTGGTTAGCCACGTTTCTGTTTGGTTAGCCACGTTACTGTTAGGTTAGCCACGTTTCTGTTTGGTTAGCCACGTTTCTGTTTGGTTAGCCACGTTTGTGTTAGCCACGTTTCTGTTAGCCACGTTTCTGTTTGGTTAGCCACGTTTCTGTTTGGTTAGCCACGTTTGTGTTAGCCACGTTTCTGTTAGCCACGTTTCTGTTTGGTTAGCCACGTTTCTGTTAGGTTAGCCACGTTTCTGTTAGGTTAGCCACGTTTCTGTTAGGTTAGCCACGTTTCTGTTAGGTTAGCCACGTTTCTGTTAGCCACGTTTCTGTTTATAGGTTAGCCACGTTTCTGTTTATAGGTTAGCCACGTTTCTGTTTATAGGTTAGCCACGTTTCTGTTTATAGGTTAGCCACGTTTCTGTTTATAGGTTAGCCACGTTTCTGTTTATAGGTTAGCCACGTTTCTGTTAGCCTAGCCACGTTTCTGTTTATAGGTTAGCCACGTTTCTGTTTATAGGTTAGCCACGTTTCTGTTTATAGGTTAGCCACGTTTCTGTTTATTGGTTAGCCACGTTTCTGTTTGGTTAGCCACGTTACTGTTTGGTTAGCCACGTTTCTGTTTGGTTAGCCACGTTTCTGTTTATTGGTTAGCCACATTTCTGTTTGGTTAGCCACGTTTCTGTTTGGTTAGCCACGTTTCTGTTTCTGTTAGCCACGTTTCTGTTTGGTTAGCCACGTTTCTGTTTGGTTAGCCACGTTTGTGTTAGCCACGTTTCTGTTAGGGTTAGCCACGTTTCTGTTTGGTTAGCCACGTTTCTGTTAGCCACGTTTCTGTTAGGTTAGCCACGTTTATGTTAGGTTAGCCACGTTTCTGTTAGGTTAGCCACGTTTCTGTTAGCCACGTTTCTGTTAGGTTAGCCACGTTTATGTTAGGTTAGCCACGTTACTGTTTGGTTAGCCACGTTTCTGTTTGGTTAGCCACGTTTCTGTTTATTGGTTAGCCACGTTTCTGTTAGGGTTAGCCACGTTTCTGTTTGGTTAGCCACGTTTGTGTTAGCCACGTTTCTGTTAGCCACGTTTCTGTTAGCCTAGCCACGTTTCTGTTTATTGGTTAGCCACGTTTCTGTTTATAGGTTAGCCACGTTTCTGTTTATAGGTTAGCCACGTTTCTGTTTATAGGTTAGCCACGTTTCTGTTTATTGGTTAGCCACGTTTCTGTTTATTGGTTAGCCACGTTTCTGTTTGGTTAGCCACGTTTCTGTTTGGTTAGCCACGTTTCTGTTTGGTTAGCCACGTTTCTGTTTGATTAGCCACGTTTCTGTTTGGTTAGCCACGTTACTGTTAGGTTAGCCACGTTTCTGTTTGGTTAGCCACGTTTCTGTTTGGTTAGCCACGTTTGTGTTAGCCACGTTTCTGTTAGCCACGTTTCTGTTTGGTTAGCCACGTTTCTGTTTATTGGTTAGCCACATTTCTGTTTGGTTAGCCACGTTACTGTTAGGTTAGCCACGTTTCTGTTTGGTTAGCCACGTTTCTGTTTGGTTAGCCACGTTTCTGTTTGGTTAGCCACGTTTCTGTTTGGTTAGCCACGTTTGTGTTAGCCACGTTTCTGTTAGGGTTAGCCACGTTTCTGTTTGGTTAGCCACGTTTGTGTTAGCCACGTTTCTGTTAGCCACGTTTCTGTTAGGTTAGCCACGTTTATGTTAGGTTAGCCACGTTTCTGTTAGGTTAGCCACGTTTCTGTTAGCCACGTTTCTGTTAGCCTAGCCACGTTTCTGTTTATAGGTTAGCCACGTTTCTGTTTATAGGTTAGCCACGTTTCTGTTTGGTTAGCCACGTTTCTGTTTGGTTAGCCACGTTTCTGTTTGGTTAGCCACGTTTCTGTTTGGTTAGCCACGTTTCTGTTTGATTAGCCACGTTTCTGTTTGGTTAGCCACGTTACTGTTAGGTTAGCCACGTTTCTGTTTGGTTAGCCACGTTTCTGTTTGGTTAGCCACGTTTCTGTTAGCCACGTTTCTGTTAGCCACGTTTCTGTTAGCCTAGCCACGTTTCTGTTTATAGGTTAGCCACGTTTCTGTTTATAGGTTAGCCACGTTTCTGTTTATTGGTTAGCCACGTTTCTGTTTATTGGTTAGCCACGTTTCTGTTTGGTTAGCCACGTTTCTGTTTGGTTAGCCACGTTTCTGTTTGGTTAGCCACGTTTCTGTTTGATTAGCCACGTTTCTGTTTGGTTAGCCACGTTACTGTTAGGTTAGCCACGTTTCTGTTTGGTTAGCCACGTTTCTGTTTGGTTAGCCACGTTTCTGTTAGCCACGTTTCTGTTAGCCACGTTTCTGTTTGGTTAGCCACGTTTCTGTTTGGTTAGCCACGTTTCTGTTTGGGTTAGCCACGTTTCTGTTTCGGTTAGCCACGTTTCTGTTAGCCACGTTTCTGTTTCGGTTAGCCACGTTTCTGTTTCGGTTAGCCACGTTTCTGTTTGGTTAGCCACGCTTCTGTTAGCCACGCTTCTGTTAGCCACGCTTCTGTTTGGTTAGGTTAGCCACATTTCTGTTTGGTTAGCCACGTTTCTGTTTGGTTAGCCACGTTTCTGTTTGGTTAGCCACGTTTCTGTTTGGTTAGCCACGTTTCTGTTAGCCACGCTTCTGTTAGGTTAGCCACGTTTCTGTTTGGTTAGCCACGTTTCTGTTTCGGTTAGCCACGTTTCTGTTTCGGTTAGCCACGTTTCTGTTTCGGTTAGCCACGTTTCTGTTTCGGTTAACCACGTTTCTGTTTCGGTTAGCCACGTTTCTGTTTCGGTTAGCCACGTTTCTGTTTCGGTTAGCCACGTTTCTGTTTCGGTTAGCCACGTTTCTGTTTGGTTAGCCACGCTTCTGTTAGCCACGCTTCTGTTAGCCACGCTTCTGTTTGGTTAGGTTAGCCACGTTTCTGTTTGGTTAGCCACGTTTCTGTTTGGTTAGCCACGTTGCTGTTTGGTTAGCCACGTTTCTGTTAGCCACGCTTCTGTTAGGTTAGCCACGTTTCTGTTTGGTTAACCATGTTTCTGTTTGGTTAGCCACGTTCTGTTAGCCACGTTTCTGTTTGGTTAGCCACGTTTCTGTTTGGATAGCCACGTTTCTGTTTGGTTAGCCACGTTTCTGTTTGGTTAGCCACGTTTCTGTTTGGTTAGCCACGTTTCTGTTAGCCACGCTTCTGTTAGGTTAGCCACGTTTCTGTTTGGTTAACCATGTTTCTGTTTGGTTAGCCACGTTCTGTTAGCCACGTTTCTGTTTGGTTAGCCACGTTTCTGTTTGGTTAGCCACGTTTCTGTTTGGTTAGCCACGTTTCTGTTAGCCACGTTTCTGTTTTGTTAGCCACGTTTCCTTTAGGTTAGCCACGTTTCTGTTAGCCACGTTTCTGTTAGCCTAGCCACGTTTCTGTTTATAGGTTAGCCACGTTTCTGTTTGGTTAGCCACGTTTCTGTTTGGTTAGCCACGTTTCTGTTAGGTTAGCCACGTTTCTGTTAGGTTAGCCACGTTTCTGTTAGGTTAGCCACGTTTCTGTTAGGTTAGCCACGTTTGTTAGCCTAGCCACGTTTCTGTTTATAGGTTAGCCACGTTTCTGTTTATAGGTTAGCCACGTTTCTGTTTATAGGTTAGCCACGTTTCTGTTTATTGGTTAGCCACGTTTCTTTTTATTGGTTAGCCACGTTTCTGTTAGGTTAGCCACGTTTCTGTTAGGTTAGCCACGTTTCTGTTAGGTTAGCCACGTTTTTGTTAGGTTAGCCACATTTCTGTTAGGTTAGCCACGTTTCTGTTAGGTTAGCCACGTTTCTGTTAGCCACGTTTCTGTTAGCCTAGCCACGTTTCTGTTTATAGGTTAGCCACGTTTCTGTTTATAGGTTAGCCACGTTTCTGTTTATTGGTTAGCCACGTTTCTGTTTATTGGTTAGCCACGTTTCTGTTTGGTTAGCCACGTTTCTGTTTGGTTAGCCACGTTTCTGTTTGGTTAGCCACGTTTCTGTTTGGTTAGCCACATTTCTGTTTGGTTAGCCACGTTACTGTTAGGTTAGCCACGTTTCTGTTTGGTTAGCCACGTTTCTGTTTCTGTTAGCCACGTTTCTGTTTGGTTAGCCACGTTTCTGTTTGGTTAGCCACGTTTCTGTTTGGTTAGCCACGTTTCTGTTTGGTTAGCCACGTTCTGTTAGCCACGTTTCTGTTAGGTTAGCCACGTTTCTGTTAGGTTAGCCACGTTTCTGTTTGGTTAGCCACGTTTCTGTTTGGGTTAGCCACGTTTCTGTTAGGCTAGCCACGTTTCTGTTTCTGTTAGCCACGTTTCTGTTAGCCACGTTTCTGTTAGCCACGTTTCTGTTAGCCACGTTTCTGTTAGCCACGTTTCTGTTTGGTTAGCCACGTTTCTGTTTGGTTAGCCACGTTACTGTTAGGTTAGCCACGTTTCTGTTTGGTTAGCCACGTTTCTGTTCGGTTAGCCACGTTTGTGTTAGCCACGTTTCTGTTAGCCACGTTTCTGTTTGGTTAGCCACGTTTCTGTTTGGTTAGCCACGTTTGTGTTAGCCACGTTTCTGTTAGCCACGTTTCTGTTTGGTTAGCCACGTTTCTGTTAGGTTAGCCACGTTTCTGTTAGGTTAGCCACGTTTCTGTTAGGTTAGCCACGTTTCTGTTAGCCACGTTTCTGTTAGCCTAGCCACGTTTCTGTTTATAGGTTAGCCACGTTTCTGTTTATAGGTTAGCCACGTTTCTGTTTATTGGTTAGCCACGTTTCTGTTTATTGGTTAGCCACATTTCTGTTTGGTTAGCCACGTTACTGTTAGGTTAGCCACGTTTCTGTTTGGTTAGCCACGTTTCTGTTTCTGTTAGCCACGTTTCTGTTTGGTTAGCCACGTTTCTGTTTGGTTAGCCACGTTTCTGTTTGGTTAGCCACGTTTGTGTTAGCCACGTTTCTGTTAGGGTTAGCCACGTTTCTGTTTGGTTAGCCACGTTTGTGTTAGCCACGTTTCTGTTAGCCACGTTTCTGTTAGGTTAGCCACGTTTATGTTAGGTTAGCCACGTTTCTGTTAGGTTAGCCACGTTTCTGTTAGCCACGTTTCTGTTAGCCTAGCCACGTTTCTGTTTATAGGTTAGCCACGTTTCTGTTTATAGGTTAGCCACGTTTCTGTTTATTGGTTAGCCACGTTTCTGTTTATTGGTTAGCCACGTTTCTGTTTGGTTAGCCACGTTTCTGTTTGGTTAGCCACGTTTCTGTTTGGTTAGCCACGTTTCTGTTTGATTAGCCACGTTTCTGTTTGGTTAGCCACGTTACTGTTAGGTTAGCCACGTTTCTGTTTGGTTAGCCACGTTTCTGTTTGGTTAGCCACGTTTCTGTTAGCCACGTTTCTGTTAGCCACGTTTCTGTTTGGTTAGCCACGTTTCTGTTTGGTTAGCCACGTTTCTGTTTGGGTTAGCCACGTTTCTGTTTCGGTTAGCCACGTTTCTGTTAGCCACGTTTCTGTTTCGGTTAGCCACGTTTCTGTTTCGGTTAGCCACGTTTCTGTTTGGTTAGCCACGCTTCTGTTAGCCACGCTTCTGTTAGCCACGCTTCTGTTTGGTTAGGTTAGCCACATTTCTGTTTGGTTAGCCACGTTTCTGTTTGGTTAGCCACGTTTCTGTTTGGTTAGCCACGTTTCTGTTTGGTTAGCCACGTTTCTGTTTCGGTTAGCCACGTTTCTGTTTCGGTTAGCCACGTTTCTGTTTCGGTTAGCCACGTTTCTGTTTGGTTAGCCACGCTTCTGTTAGCCACGCTTCTGTTAGCCACGCTTCTGTTTGGTTAGGTTAGCCACGTTTCTGTTTGGTTAGCCACGTTTCTGTTTGGTTAGCCACGTTTCTGTTTGGTTAGCCACGTTTCTGTTTGGTTAGCCACGTTTCTGTTAGCCACGCTTCTGTTAGGTTAGCCACGTTTCTGTTTGGTTAACCATGTTTCTGTTTGGTTAGCCACGTTCTGTTAGCCACGTTTCTGTTTGGTTAGCCACGTTTCTGTTTGGATAGTCACGTTTCTGTTTGGTTAGCCACGTTTCTGTTTGGTTAGCCACGTTTCTGTTTGGTTAGCCACGTTTCTGTTTGGTTAGCCACGTTTCTGTTAGCCACGCTTCTGTTAGGTTAGCCACGTTTCTGTTTGGTTAACCATGTTTCTGTTTGGTTAGCCACGTTCTGTTAGCCACGTTTCTGTTTGGTTAGCCACGTTTCTGTTTGGTTAGCCACGTTTCTGTTTGGTTAGCCACGTTTCTGTTAGCCACGTTTCTGTTTTGTTAGCCACGTTTCTGTTAGGTTAGCCACGTTTCTGTTAGCCACGTTTCTGTTAGCCTAGCCACGTTTCTGTTTATAGGTTAGCCACGTTTCTGTTTGGTTAGCCACGTTTCTGTTTGGTTAGCCACGTTTCTGTTAGGTTAGCCACGTTTCTGTTAGGTTAGCCACATTTCTGTTAGGTTAGCCACGTTTCTGTTAGGTTAGCCACGTTTCTGTTAGCCTAGCCACGTTTCTGTTTATAGGTTAGCCACGTTTCTGTTTATAGGTTAGCCACGTTTCTGTTTATAGGTTAGCCACGTTTCTGTTTATTGGTTAGCCACGTTTCTTTTTATTGGTTAGCCACGTTTCTGTTAGGTTAGCCACGTTTCTGTTAGGTTAGCCACGTTTCTGTTAGGTTAGCCACGTTTCTGTTAGGTTAGCCACATTTCTGTTAGGTTAGCCACGTTTCTGTTAGGTTAGCCACGTTTCTGTTAGCCTAGCCACGTTTCTGTTTATAGGTTAGCCACGTTTCTGTTTATAGGTTAGCCACGTTTCTGTTTATTGGTTAGCCACGTTTCTGTTTATAGGTTAGCCACGTTTCTGTTTGGTTAGCCACATTTCTGTTTGGTTAGCCACGTTTCTGTTAGGTTAGCCACATTTCTGTTTGGTTAGCCACGTTTCTGTTTGGTTAGCCACGTTTCTGTTTGGTTAGCCACGTTTCTGTTTGGTTAGCCACGTTTCTGTAGCAATAATGTGATTGCAGAGTTTACGAAATTGATGCAAATAACAAAAGACGATATTCTGCCATGTAGCCATAGACTACTGTGTAGTTTCCATTTAACTCTATCGGAAGAAGGTTAGCATTAGCATCATGTTGCTAACGGCTACAGGAAGTGTGCCTACACCAGGTTGTCTAACACACACACACAAACACACACAAAAACACACACACACACACACTCCTGTTTCAGAAAGCTGCAAGGAAATACCCATCACTGATGAATTCTGTTCATATATTATGATTCACTTGATTCCCTACCAAGTTCAATACATCTAGTTTATTCCCTACCAAGTTCAATACATTTAGTTGATTCCCTACTAACGTCAATACATTTAGTTGATTCCCTACTAAGTTCAATACATTTAGTTGATTCCCTACTAAGTTCAATACATTTAGTTGATTCCCTACTAAGTTCAATACATTTAGTTGATTCCCTACTAAGTTCAATACATTTAGTTGATTCCCTACTAAGTTCAATACATTTAGTTGATTCCCTACTAACGTCAATACATTTAGTTGATTCCCTACTAACGTCAATACATTTAGTTGATTCCCTACTAAGTTCAATACATGTTTGAATATTGTTGAATTCAGTTTTAATGTCTGGATTCCGTACTCAATGTAGATTTTATAGAGCCCTAGTGGGGGTGTGGTGTTTGGTGTGTGTGTGGTGTTTGGTGTGTGTGTATGTGTGTGTAGTGTGTGTGTAGTGTGTGGTGTTTGGTGTGTGTGTGGTGTTTGGTGTGTGTGTATGTGTGTGTAGTGTGTGTGTAGTGTGTGGTGTTTGGTGTGTGTCTGGTGTTTGGTGTGTGTGTATGTGTGTGTAGTGTGTGGTGTTTGGTGTGTGTGTATGTGTGTGTAGTGTGTGTAGTGTGTGTGGTGTTTGGTGTGTGTGTGTGTTTGTGTGTGTAGTGTGTCTAGTAGTGTGTAGTGTGTGTGTGTATGTGTAGTGTGTGTAGTGTGTAGTGTGTGTGTGTGTTACCTATCCTGAGGTCCAGCTCCTGACGGACGTCCACAGCATCACTGACGTTGCCGTCTGGTTAGTGTGTGTAGTGTGTAGTGTGTGTGTGTAGTGTGTGTGTGTGTTACCTATCCTGAGGTCCAGCTCCTGACGGACGTCCACAGCATCACTGACGTTGCCGTCTGGTTAGTGTGTGTAGTGTGTAGTGTGTAGTGTGTGTGTGTAGTGTGTAGTGTATAGTGTGTGTGTGTAGTGTGTGTGTGTAGTGTGTAGTGTATAGTGTGTGTGTGTAGTGTGTGTGTGTAGTGTGTAGTGTATAGTGTGTGTGTGTAGTGTGTGTGTGTGTTACCTATCCTGAGGTCCAGCTCCTGACGGACGTCCACAGCATCACTGACGTTGCCGTCTGGTTCCGTTAGCGTGTCACATGCTCTCCTGATAGAGTTGGGAGTGATCTCAGAGAACCGAGCACGGAACACCTGCACACCGGGCTTGACTGGAACACACACACACAGAGAGAGGGGTAACTGCTATCACAACACACATTATCCAGCCAGAGGTGCACAAGTGTGTGTGTGTGTGTGTGTGTGTGTGTGTGTGTGTGTGTGTGTGTGTGTGTGTGTGTGTGTGTGTGTGTACCTGCTTTGCAGACGTCTATCACCTCAAAGCCGATGTTCTCTCCCTCTCTGTCACAATCTGTCCAGATGACAAGCGCCTGGCACTGACTCACCTCTCTCTCTAGGGTCCGCTAGGAGACACACAGAGAGACACACACACACCCCCACACACACACACAGGGAGAGACACACACACAGGGACACACAGCGAGACACACGCACAGAGAGACACACACACCCACAGGGAGAGACACACACACACAGAGAAAAGGTTACACACACACATCAGACTGAGAAGCTTGTTTGTTTCTGTCTTCGGAATCTTTGTCTGTCTTTCAGAAACTCTTTCTCTGTCTTTCAGAAACTCTGTCTTTCAGAAACACTCAGAAACTCTTTCTCTGTCTTTCAGAAACTCTCAGAAACTCTTTCTATGTCAGTGCATGATTGCAGTATTGAACAACATGCCAATGAGTCCAATCAAAGGAAGTGTCAGAGAACCACAGTAACAGTTCAAGACAGAAGACAGTAACATTTCAAGACAGAAGACAGTAACAGTACGTTCAACTAGACTACCTTGATCTGAACAAAGTTCTCAGGACAATACTTCTCCACCTCAGCATCAAACAGCAGGACAGGATTACAGCTGTGCCTGGACACACACACACACACACACACACACACACACACACACACACACACACACACACACACACACACACACAGTTACACACAGGTACACACACACAGAGAGAGAGCACTATAGGAAGTGTCGTACGATGACAGAAGTCGTAAACCTCACCATTTCTGGAACTGAGCCTTGAACTCCAGACCCAACAGATGACCTGAAACTGACGTCATACACACCGTCACATTCTGTAGGGACACACACACACACACAAAATGAGCCACCACCAAATCCCAAACACACCTGGGATAGAGCAGTTACTACTGGGATAGAGCAGTTACTACTGGGATAGAGCAGTTACTACTGGGATAGAGCAGTTACTACTGGGATAGAGCAGTTACTACTGGGATAGAGCAGGAGTAGTGTTGCATGCTGCTACTTACCCTTCCAAACAGGTTGTATTCAAACTCATAGAGTTTATTATAGACAGACAGCCCCTCCCTCTGAAACACAGACAACAGACAGTATATTATAGACAGACAGCCCCTCCCTCTGAAACACAGACAACAGACAGTATATTATAGACAGACAGCCCCTCCCTCTGAAACACAGACAACAGACAGTTTATTATAGACAGACAGCCCCTCCCTCTGAAACACAGACAGTTTATTATAGACAGACAGCCCCTCCCTCTGAAACACAGACAGTTTATTATAGACAGACAGCCCCTCCCTCTGAAACACAGACAGTATATTATAGACAGACAGCCCCTCCCTCTGAAACACAGACAGTATATTATAGACAGACAGCCCCTCCCTCTGAAACACAGACAGTATATTATAGACAGACAGCGCCTCACTCTGAAACACAGACAACAGACAGTATATTATAGACAGACAGCCCCTCCCTCTGAAACACAGACATTATATTATAGACAGACAGCCCCTCACTCTGAAACACAGACAGTATATTATAGACAGACAGCCCCTCACTCTGAAACACAGACAACAGACAGTTTATTATAGACAGACAGCCCCTCCCTCTGAAACACAGACAACAGACAGTTTATTATAGACAGACAGCCCCTCCCTCTGAAACACAGACAACAGACAGTTTATAATAGACAGACAGCCCCTCACTCTGAAACACAGACAACAGACAGTTTATTATAGACAGACAGCCCCTCCCTCTGAAACACAGACAGTTTATTATAGACAGACAGCCCCTCCCTCTGAAACACAGACAGTTTATTATAGACAGACAGCCCCTCCCTCTGAAACACAGACAACAGACAGTTTATTATAGACAGACAGCCCCTCACTCTGAAACACAGTCAGTTTATTATAGACAGACAGCCCCTCCCTCTGAAACACAGACACTATATTATAGACAGACAGCCCCTCCCTCTGAAACACAGACAGATTATTATAGACAGACAGCCCCTCACTCTGAAACACAGACAACAGACAGTTTATTATAGACAGACAACAGACAGTTTATTATAGACGGACAGCCCCTCCCTCTGAAACACAGACAGTTTATTATAGACAGACAGCCCCTCCCTCTGAAACACAGACAACAGACAGTTTATTATTGACAGACAGCCAGAGACAATAAACAGAGACAATCACACCTGATGATGTGAGACATTATGTCATGGGAAGACAGCTGGAAGCTGAGATAAACAGACAATCGTCCCATGTACTGATAAAAACCATTTATCTCACACACCTAAGACCCAAACACACACAGACAGACCCACCCTCCTCGCTCTGCCGTCAGACATGATCTCCGCGATGCATTTGGCCGCGTCATTCTTCTCCGCCACACAGAGAACCCGTTTGATCTGAGTCCTCCGGATCATGTCTCCCGGGGAGTCTGTCCTCTTCTGTCCGGTGACGCTAAACCCCCTGTGGACCTGGAGCCGTAACGTTAACGGTCGTCCGGATGTGAACAGAGCCCTAGTCAGATGATGTATCAGCATAGCTAGCCTAGCCTAGCCAGGGCGCGTTGGAGCTACACTTGGCATAACGTTACACACACACGTCGTGCCCAGCTAACATTAGTCAATATAACTCCTGAAGCGTTGTTACAAACTGTTATTTTGACTGATCCAACAGATTGACACAACATAAAACTGTCCAGATCTCACAGGGTCAGTTAGCTTGATGGGAGTAGCTAGCTAAATCATGTCAAACTTCAACCCTGAAACTAAGTTTACATGCCGAAGCTTAACCTTACAATTTTCCTGATCACCTAAACACAATTTACAATGTAACGTGCATTAGCGTGGACCCAATCTGCTAATAAATAAATAGTTTTAAAACTATTTTTCCAACTGAAAGGGTTGGTAAAAACGGCAGATAAATGTGATGTTGTTGATTTTACAAATTCCGCGCCTGTCAACGACAGCAGTCGTAAAACGACGATGTCGTAAAACAACTGTCGTAAAACCCCTTCCTGTTCTTGTGAATAATACTTTTTATGCCGATGTCCTTTAATTTTACGCCAAAAATACTACGCGAAGAGTATCTATTTTCAAGATTGAAATTGTGATTCATAATCTTAAATCACGTTGAATGTGTAATATTAGGTTTGTAATTTTAGGACAGTTAGCTACTTCCTTATGTGAGCTGGTCACGTGGTAACTACCAGCGGATTTTAATATGGCTACGGTCAGGATGTACATTTAACATTAAATAGTTTCACCGTATTTACTACTGGGACTTTATTATACCAGTGCATGACGGGCCACTGCCGATATTACCCGGTAACGGTGCACGATTCCCCGGACGAGCAATGTGTCATTGATGGAGTGTCGGGATACGGTCGTGTTCCGTTACGCGTCGTCTGTTTGCCAGATAACTGTCTTGACGTCGGTACTGTACGGGGGACGGAGCCAGAGAGATAGTCCCGGTGTTAAGTGCTATTGTTTATATACAGCGGTGACAGACATGTTGATGTGTGGCCTTCCTGCATCGTATTTTATCATCATGGACAGACAGGTGAAGACCACTCCCAGCTGGTAGAGGTAACGGGACGCAGACAGACAGACAGACAACCGTCAGTGTCGTGGACTGTTACTCCCAGCGAGTAGAGGGATACAGACAGACGGACAGTCAGACAGCTAGCCTAGTGGATGGACTTCCTCTGACGTCAAAGCTGACCCAAGCCCGGTCCAGAGAAAGATGATTGGTGCCCCAGACGTGGTGGCGTTTACTAAGGAGGATGATTTTGGGGAGGTAGGGTACCCCAACCCCTGGGTGGTGCCAGAAGAGTTCTCTGTCCCTCTGTTCCCATCGAATAACAACGCCAACCCCTGGGCCAAGACGTCATACGCCAAGTTCACTAAGGACTTCATCCTCATATCAGAGTTCTCTGAGCAGGTCGGTACCATGGGCAACTGGGGGAGGGGTGTGTGTGTTGATCTGATCTGTCCGGACGGGGTGTGTGTGTGTAATGAGCTGACCTTGTGTTGTCCTCCCCTCCAGGTGGGCCCCCAGCCTCTTCTCACCATTCCGGACGACCCAAAGGTGTTTGGGACCTTTGACCTGAACTACTTCAGTCTGAGGATCATGTCTGTTGACTACCAGGCCTCGTTCGTAGGACACCCCACCGGCAGCGGATACCCACGACTCAGGTGGCTGTCCTATTTTATTATGTTTTATTGTACTCCACTCAGATGTCCTATTTTATTATGTTTTATTGTACTCCACTCTGATGTTTGATTTGTATTGTACTCTAATGATGTCCTATTGTATTTGTACTCTACTCTAATGATATCCTATTGTATTTGTACTCCACTCTGATGTTTGATTTGTATTGTACTCTAATGATGTCCTATTTTATTATGTTTTATTGTACTCCACTCTGATGTTTGATTTGTATTGTACTCTAATGATGTCCTATTGTATTTGTACTCTACTCTAATGATATCCTATTGTATTTGTACTCTACTCTAATGATATCCTATTGTATTTGTACTCTACTCTAATGATATCCTATTGTATTTGTACTCTACTCTACTGATATCCTATTGTATTTGTACTCTACTCTAATGATATCCTATTGTATTTGTACTCTACTCTAATGATATCCTATTGTATTTGTACTCTACTCTACTGATATCCTATTGTATTTGTACTCTACTCTAATGATATCCTATTGTATTGTATTGTACTCTACTCTAATGATATCCTATTGTATTTGTACTCTACTCTACTGATATCCTATTGTATTTGTATTGTACTCTAATGATATCCTATTGTATTGTACTCTACTCTAATGATATCCTATTGTATTTGTACTCTACTCTAATGATATCCTATTGTATTTGTACTCTACTCTAATGATATCCTATTGTATTTGTACTCTACTCTAATGATATCCTATTGTATTTGTACTCTACTCTAATGATATCCTATTGTATTTGTACTCTACTCTAATGATATCCTATTGTATTTGTACTCTACTCTAATGATGTCCTATTGTATTTGTACTCTACTCTAATGATATCCTATTGTATTTGTACTCTACTCTAATGATATTGTATTTGTATTGTACTCTACTGTAATGACATCCTATTTTACTGTTTTCTGTTACATTCTATTATATTCTACTCTAATTCTATTCTACTCTAATTCTGTTCTATTCTACTCTACTTCTATTCTGTTATTCTACTCTAGTTCTATTCTATTCTGTTCTATTCTACTCTAGTTCTATTATGTTCTATTCTATTCTACTCTAGTTCTATTCTGTTCTATTCTACTCTAGTTCTATTCTACTCTAGTTCTATTCTACTCTAGTTCTATTCTACTCTAGTTCTGTTCTATTCTACTCTAGTTCTATTCTGTTCTATTCTACTCTAGTTATATTCTGTTCTATTCTACTCTAGTTATATTCTGTTCTATAGTTATATTCTACTCTAGTTATATTCTACTCTAATTCTGTTCTATTCTAATTATTTTCTGTTATTTCCTGTTACATTATATTCTACTCTAATTCTGTTCTATTCTGCTATAATTATTTTCTGTTCTATTCTTGTTAGAATGTAACAGAAAATAATTACAGTAGAATATAATATAATATTGTACTCTAATTCTTTTCTGTTACATTCTACTCTAATTCTGTTCTGTTACATTCTATTATATTCTACTCTAATTCTTTTCTGTTACATTCTACTCTAATTCTGTTCTGTTGCATTCTATTATATTCTACTCTAATTCTGTTCTATTCTAATTATTTTCTGTTACATTCTATTATATTCTACTCTAATTCTGTTACATTCTATTATATTCTACTCTAATTGTATCATCCTGTTCTCTCCTCCCCTGTAGTTTTGTGGAGGACTCCAGGGTGGTTCTGGGTAACTCTAAGGAGGGGGCGTTTGACTAGTCTGTTCTCTCCTCCCCTGTAGTTTTGTGGAGGACTCCAGGGTGGTTCTGGGTAACTCTAAGGAGGGGGCGTTTGACTAGTCTGTTCTCTCCTCCCCTGTAGTTTTGTGGAGGACTCCCGGGTGGTGCTGGGTGACTCTAAGGAGGGGGCGTTTGACTAGTCTGTTCTCTCCTCCCCTGTAGTTTTGTGGAGGACTCCCGGGTGGTTCTGGGTGACTCTAAGGAGGGGGCGTTTGACTAGTCTGTTCTCTCCTCCCCTGTAGTTTTGTGGAGGACTCCCGGGTGGTGCTAGGTGACTCCAAGGAGGGGGCGTTTGCCTACGTTCACCACCTGACGCTCTATGACCTGGAGGCCCGAGGCTTCGTCCGCCCGTTCTGCATGGCCTACGTCTCTGCCGACGAGAGGAAGATCATGCTGCAGTTCCAGGAGCTGTCGCTCCTCTTCTCCCGCGCCTCCGAGTGCCTGAAGACCGGAAACCGACGGGCCTTCGCCCGCGAGCTGCAGAGGAAGCTACGTGACCTGGAGTACGAGGACACACACACTCTGACACACACGCTCTGACATACACACACACTCTGACACACACACACACACACACACTCTGACACACACACACTGACACACACACACACACACTCTGACACACACTCTGACACACTCTGACAGGTTCCTACTGCTACCATCTGTTGTAACTTCCTGTTGTGCTTCTCCTGCCAGGTACACACGGTCTGTTCTGCAGAAAGAGGAGGGGCTTCAGCGGGAGGCGGGGCCTCAGGGGTGTTACTCCGCCCGCGCGGTGGACAAGGCCAATGAGCTTGCGGCGATGGAGAAGAGTATCTACGAGCACCGAGACCTGCTGAGGCAGATCACCTCGTACCCCCTCCGCCCCCGCCGAGACCCCCACGCCGCACACTGTCAACACTGTGTCACAGAGTCACAGAGACACAGAGACGCGCCGCCTGGCCCCGACCGTGACACGGGGGAGGAGGCGGGACAGAGGAGGCAGTCCTACACCCCGCAGCTGATCAAGGGGAAGTCGGCCAAGTGTTTCGCCAAGCGTCTGAAGAACCTGACGGAGTTATGCGAGGAGAGGTTCTACGAGGCCACCGTGGAACTACTCAACCACACAGAGCGGTGTTTCCGGGGGGACTTGTGTTACCTGTACACCCGTCGCCTGGACCGAGCGCTACGCAGGAAGCAGAACATCACCAACTTCCTGTTTGAGGAGGAGCTAGGGGAGGAGGAAGAGGAAGTAGCGGTGCTGGGAAGAATCTTCTGTTCTCTCAACCACACAGTGGGGACGGACTCACATATACACACCCCTTCCATCGTGCTTTGCCCCGAGCCACCGGAGTCTGTGGAGGGTCTGGTGGTGAACCCTCCCTGCCCTGATAACTCTGCCCAGCAGAGTGAGGCCCTGACCGGGGAGGAGAGGCTGGAGTCGTCACTCTCTGATCTGACCATGGAGACGCAGGACCAGGAAAGCTCTGAGGAGAATAAGGACAGCTTTAGTAGTGACAGGAGTGGAGGAGAGGAGGAGGAGGAGGGACGGGAGGGAGGAGATCAGACCCCTGTTTTTCTGCTGGAGGCTGAGGAGGGGGGAGAGGGTGAGACACACCGTGTGTGTGAGAGGGAGGGAGAGGCAGAAGGAGTGTTTAACAGAAAGAGGGAGGGAGAGGCAGAAGGAGTGGTTAACAGAAAGAGGGAGGGCGAGGCAGAAGGAGTGTTTAATGGAGAGAGGGAGGGAGAGGCAGAAGGAGTGTTTAATGGAGAGAGGGAGGGAGAGGCAGAAGGAGTGTTTACCGGAAAGACGGAGGGAGAGGCAGGAGTGCTTGGGAGAGAGGAGGGAGGGGCTGAGACAGAGGAGGGAGGGGCTGAGACAGAGGAGGGAGGGGCTGAGACAGAGGAGGGAGGGGCTGAGACAGAGGAGGGTGATGGACAGAGAGTTCCTGACCCTGAGTTACTGGTCCAGATGGACACGGCCTGCTGCATGTCTCAGGAGGGCTTCCTGTACAACTCTTCTCCCCCAGACATGCTGCCTGCTTCTGGGCTGCAGCCCGGCTCTCTACCCCTTCCCCTGGTGGTCAACCAGGAGCCCCAGGCCCTGCTGCCGGTCCAGGGGGACTACGGCCTGGGTTCCCCCCACTGCCCGAGCCCTGGGGCTGGGCTGGACCTGCCCGTCTCCTCCTCGGGAGATACCACCTCCAGGGGTTCGGACCAGGACGGGTGGGACTGTACCATGTCAGCGTCTACGGGGTCCGAACGGGCCGGCTCACCTCTGGGGTACGGGGGGTTGGTAACGCTGAGGCAGAAGAAGAGGGCCGGGCAGGGAGCGCTCAGGTGAGTCACTCATTGGTTGATTAATTCATTCTATAGCTTAGAGGACTCCTGATATCTCCAGTCTATGTGTGTGTTTTCTATACCTGCTCCCCCCCCCCCCCCCCCCCCCCCCATGGAAGGTGTTTTCTATATACCTGCTCCCCCCCCCCCTCCATGGAAGGTGTTTTCTATACCTGCTCCCCCTCCATGGAAGGTGTTTTCTATACCTGCCCCCCCCTCCATGGAAGGTGTTTTCTATACCTGCTCCCCCCCATGGAAGGTGTTTTCTATACCGGCCCCCCCCCCCCCCCCCCCCATGGAAGGTGTTTTCTATACCTGCCCCCCCCTCCATGGAAGGTGTTTTCTATACCTGCCCCCCCCCCCCCTCCATGGAAGGTGTTTTCTATACCTGCCCCCCCCATGGAAGGTGTTTTCTATACCTGCTACCCCCCCCGTGGAAGGTGTTTTCTATACCTGCTCCCCCCCCCCCCCCTCCATGGAAGGTGTTTTCTATACCTGCCCCCCCCCCCCCCCCCATGGAAGGTGTTTTCTATACCTGCCCCCCCCTCCATGGAAGGTGTTTTCTATACCTGCCCCCCCCCATGGAAGGTGTTTTCTATACCTGCCCCCCCCCCCCCTCCATGGAAGGTGTTTTCTATACCTGCTCCCCCCCCCCCCCCCCCATGGAAGGTGTTTTCTATACCTGCTCCCCCCCCCCCCCCCCCATGGAAGGTGTTTTCTATACCTGGTCTCCCCCCCCCCCCTCCATGGAAGGTGTTTTCTATACCTGCTCCCCCCCCCCCCCCATGGAAGGTGTTTTCTATACCTGCTCCCCCCCCCCCCCCCCATGGAAGGTGTTTTCTATACCTGCTCCCCCCCCCCCCCCCCATGGAAGGTGTTTTCTATACCTGGTCTCCCCCCCCCCCCCCCCCCCCCATGGAAGGTGTTTTCTATACCTGCTCCCCCCCCATGGAAGGTGTTTTCTATACCTGCTCCCCCCCCCCCCCCCATGGAAGGTGTTTTCTATACCTGCTCCCCCCCCCCCCATGGAAGGTGTTTTCTATACCTGCTCCCCCCCCCCCCATGGAAGGTGTTTTCTATACCTGCTCCCCCCCCCCCCATGGAAGGTGTTTTCTATACCTGCTCTGCTCTCCCCCCCCCCCCCCTCCATGGAAGGTGTTTTCTATACCTACTCTCCCCCCCCCTCCATGGAAGGTGTTTTCTATACCTACTCTCCCCCCCCCCCCTCCCCCCATGGAAGGTGTTTTCTATACCTGCTCCCCCCCCATGGAAGATGTTTTCTATACCTGCTCCCCCCCCCCCCCCCCCCCCCCCCCCCTCCATGGAAGGTGTTTTCTATACCTGCTCCCCCCATGAAAGGTGTTTTCTATACCTGCCCCCCCCCCCCCATGGAAGGTGTTTTCTATACCTGCTCCCCCCCCCCCCCCCCTCCATGGAAGGTGTTTTCTATACCTGCTCTCTCCCCCCCCCCCCCCCCCTCCATGGAAGGTGTTTTCTATACCTGCTCCCCCCCCATGGAAGGTGTTTTCTATACCTGCTCCCCCCCCCATGGAAGGTGTTTTCTATACCTGCCCCCCCCCCCCATGGAAGGTTTTTTCTATACCTGCCCCCCCCATGGAAGGTGTTTTCTATACCTGCTCCCCCCCATGGAAGGTGTTTTCTATACCTGCCCCCCCCCCCCCCCCATGGAAGGTGTTTTCCATACCTGCCCCCCCATCCATGGAAGGTGTTTTCTATACCTGCTCCCCCCCCATGGAAGGTGTTTTCTATACCTGCCCCCCCCCCCCCCCTCCATGGAAGGTGTTTTCTATACCTGCCCCCCCCCGCTCCTTCTCTTTTACCTGTCCATCTGCTCTCCCTCACCTGTCCATCTGCTCTCTCTCTCACCTGTCCATCTACTCTCTGTCCATCTGCTCCCTCTCTCTCACCTGTCCATCTGCTCTCTCTCACCTGTCCATCTGCTCTCTCTCTCACCTCTCCATCTGCTCTCTCTCACCTCTCCATCTGCTCTCTCTCTCACCTGTCCATCTGCTCCCTCTCACCTTTCCATCTGCTCCCTCTCACCTTTCCATCTGCTCCCTCTCTCACCTGTCCATCTGCTCCCCATCATCTGCTCCTTCTCTCTCACCTGTCCATCTGCTCCCTCTCTCTCACCTGTTCCATCTGCTCTCTCTCACCTGTCCATCTGCTCTCTCTCTCACCTGTCCATCTACTCTCTCTGTCCATCTGCTCCCTCTCTCTCACCTGTCCATCTGCTCCCTCTCTCTCACCTGTCCATCTGCTCCCTCTCTCTCACCTGTCCATCTGCTCTCTCTCTCTCACCTGTCCATCAGTCCCTCTCTCTCACCTGTCCATCTACTCTCTGTCCATCTGCTCCCTCTCTCTCACCTGTCCATCTGCTCTCTCTCTCTCACCTGTCCATCTGCTCCCTCTCTCTCACCTGTCCATCTGCTCACTCTCCCACCTGTCCTTCTGCTGTCTCTCTCACCTATCCATCTGCTGTCTCTCACCTGTCCATCTGCTCCCTCTCTCACCGTTCCATCTGCTCCCTCTCTCACCTTTCCATCTGCTCCCTCTCTCACCTGTCCATCTGCTCTCTCTCTCACCTGCTGTCACTGTCACTTGTCCACTCAACTGTAACATTATTGTCATTGGAGAGTTCCTCAATGAGCACGACACCTCGGAGAGTTCCTCAATGAGCTAGACACCTCGTAGAGTTCCTCAATGAGCACGACACCTCGGAGAGTTCCTCAATGAGCACGACACCTCGGAGAGTTCCTCAATGAGCACGACACCTCGGAGAGTTCCTCAATGAGCACGACACCTCGGAGAGTTCCTCAATGAGCACGACACCTCGGAGAGTTCCTTAATGAGCTAGACACATTGATTAGCTCATTTCCTGACGATGGCTCGCCACTCATCGTTCTTGGCGACTTCAACCTCCCAATGTCTGCCTTCAATTCATTTCTTTCCAAGTTTCTCTTTCCCCTCCTTGTGATCTTACAGAACAGGGCTGTGGGAGGCTGAGATACTCATTGTGATCTTACAGAACAGGGCTGTGGGAGGCTGAGATACTCATTGTGATCTTACAGAACAGGGCTGTGGGAGGCTGAGATACTCCTTGTGATCTTACAGAACAGGGCTGTGGGAGGCTGAGATACTCATTGTGATCTTACAGAACAGGGCTGTGGGAGGCTGAGATACTCATTGTGATCTTACAGAACAGGGCTGTGGGAGGCTGAGATACTCATTGTGATCTTACAGAACAGGGCTGTGGGAGGCTGAGATACTCATGTATATACTATATCCTGTATCTTAGTCTATGTATTACTCATCTCATATGTATATACTATATTCTGTCCTATTCTACTGTATCTTAGTCTATGCATTACTCATCTCATATGTATATACTATATTCTACTGTATCTTAATCTATGCATTACTCATCTCATATGTATATACTATATTCTATCCTATTCTACTGTATCTTAGTCTATGCATTACTCATCTCATATGTATATACTATATTCTGTCCTATTCTACTGTATCTTAGTCTATGCATTACTCATCTCATATGTATATACTATATTCTACTGTATCTTAATCTATGCATTACTTACATTAGTCCTATTCTACTGTATCAAGCATTAGATATTACTGTTGGAGCTAGAAACACAAGCATTATATATTACTGTACTGTTGGAGCTAGAAACACAAGCATTAGATATTACTGTTGGAGCTAGAAACACAAGCATTAGATATTACTGCACTGTTGGAGCTAGAAACACAAGCATTATATATTACTGCACTGTTGGAGCTAGAAACACAAGCATTTAGTTAGATATTACTATACTGTTGGAGCTAGAAACACAAGCATTATATATTACTGTACTGTTGGAGCTAGAAACACAAGCATTATATATTACTGTACTGATGGAGCTAGAAACACAAGCATTATATATTACTGTTGGAGCTAGAAACACAAGCATTTAGTTAGATATTACTGTACTGTTGGAGCTAGAAACACAAGCATTAGATATTACTGTTGGAGCTAGAAACACAAGCATTAGATATTACTGTTGGAGCTAGAAACACAAGCATTAGATATTACTGCACTGTTGGAGCTAGAAACACAAGCATTAGATATTACTGCACTGTTGGAGCTAGAAACAAGCATTGTTGGAGCTAGAAACAAGCATTATATATTACTGTACTGATGGAGCTAGAAACACAAGCATTAGATATTACTGTACTGATGGAGCTAGAAACACAAGCATTTAGTTAGATATTACTATACTGTTACTCATCTCATATGTATATACTATATTCTACTGTATCTTAATCTATGCATTACTTACATTAGTCCTATTCTACTGTATCAAGCATTAGATATTACTGTTGGAGCTAGAAACACAAGCATTATATATTACTGTACTGTTGGAGCTAGAAACACAAGCATTAGATATTACTGTTGGAGCTAGAAACACAAGCATTAGATATTACTGCACTGTTGGAGCTAGAAACACAAGCATTATATATTACTGCACTGTTGGAGCTAGAAACACAAGCATTAGATATTACTGTACTGATGGAGCTAGAAACACAAGCATTTAGTTAGATATTACTATACTGTTGGAGCTAGAAACACAAGCATTATATATTACTGTACTGTTGGAGCTAGAAACACAAGCATTATATATTACTGTACTGATGGAGCTAGAAACACAAGCATTATATATTACTGTTGGAGCTAGAAACACAAGCATTTAGTTAGATATTACTGTACTGTTGGAGCTAGAAACACAAGCATTAGATATTACTGTTGGAGCTAGAAACACAAGCATTAGATATTACTGATGGAGCTAGAAACACAAGCATTAGATATTACTGTTGGAGCTAGAAACACAAGCATTAGATATTACTGTACTGATGGAGCTAAAAACACAAGCATTTAGTTAGATATTACTGCACTGTTGGAGCTAGAAACACAAGCATTAGATATTACTGACTGTTGGAGCTAGAAACACAAGCATTAGATATTACTGTACTGATGGAGCTAGAAACACAAGCATTAGATATTACTGTTGGAGCTAGAAACACAAGCATTAAATATTACTGTACTGTTGGAGCTAGAAACACAAGCATTATATATTACTGTACTGATGGAGCTAGAAACACAAGCATTAGATATTACTGTTGGAGCTAGAAACACAAGCATTAAATATTACTGTACTGTTGGAGCTAGAAACACAAGCATTATATATTACTGTACTGTTGGAGCTAGAAACACAAGCATTAGATATTACTGTTGGAGCTAGAAACACAAGCATTAGATATTACTGTTGGAGCTAGAAACACAAGCATTAGATATTACTGTACTGTTGGAGCTAGAAACACAAGCATTATATATTACTGTACTGTTGGAGCTAGAAACACAAGCATTATATATTACTGTTGGAGCTAGAAACACAAGCATTAGATATTACTGCACTGTTGGAGCTAGAAACACAAGCATTAGATATTACTGCACTGTTGGAGCTAGAAACACAAGCATTAGATATTACTGTACTGATGGAGCTAGAAACACAAGCATTTGATATTACTGTACTGATGGAGCTAGAAACACAAGCATTAGATATTACTGTTGGAGCTAGAAACACAAGCATTAGATATTACTGTTGGAGCTAGAAACACAAGCATTAGATATTACTGTACTGTTGGAGCTAGAAACACAAGCATTATATATTACTGTACTGTTGGAGCTAGAAACACAAGCATTATATATTACTGTTGGAGCTAGAAACACAAGCATTAGATATTACTGCACTGTTGGAGCTAGAAACACAAGCATTAGATATTACTGCACTGTTGGAGCTAGAAACACAAGCATTAGATATTACTGTACTGATTGAGCTAGAAACACAAGCATTAGATATTACTGCACTGTTGGAGCTAGAAACACAAGCATTATATATTACTGTTGGAGCTAGAAACAAAAGCATTAGATATTACTGCACTGTTGGAGCTAGAAACACAAGCATTATATATTACTGACTGTTGGAGCTAGAAACACAAGCATTAGATATTACTGTACTGATGGAGCTAGAAACACAAGCATTATATATTACTGTACTGTTGGAGCTAGAAACACAAGCATTATATATTACTGTTGGAGCTAGAAACACAAGCATTAGATATTACTGTACTGTTGGAGCTAGAAACACAAGCATTAGATATTACTGTTGGAGCTAGAAACACAAGCATTAGATATTACTGTTGGAGCTAGAAACACAAGCATTAGATATTACTGTACTGATGGAGCTAGAAACACAAGCATTTAGTTAGATATTACTGCACTGTTGGAGCTAGAAACACAAGCATTAGATATTACTGTTGGAGCTAGAAACACAAGCATTAGATATTACTGTACTGTTGGAGCTAGAAACACAAGCATTATATATTACTGTACTGATGGAGCTAGAAACACAAGCATTAGATATTACTGTACTGTTGGAGCTAGAAACACAAGCATTAGATATTACTGTTGGAGCTAGAAACACAAGCATTATATATTACTGTTGGAGCTAGAAACACAAGCATTAGATATTACTGTTGGAGCTAGAAACACAAGCATTAGATATTACTGTTGGAGCTAGAAACACAAGCATTAGATATTACTGTACTGTTGGAGCTAGAAACACAAGCATTAGATATTACTGCACTGTTGGAGCTAGAAACACAAGCATTAGATATTACTGTACTGATGGAGCTAGAAACACAAGCATTAGATATTACCGTACTGATGGAGCTAGAAACACAAGCATTAGATATTACTGTTGGAGCTAGAAACACAAGCATTAGATATTACTGTTGGAGCTAGAAACACAAGCATTAGATATTACTGTACTGATGGAGCTAGAAACACAAGCATTATATATTACTGTACTGTTGGAGCTAGAAACACAAGCATTATATATTACTGTTGGAGCTAGAAACACAAGCATTAGATATTACTGCACTGTTGGAGCTAGAAACACAAGCATTAGATATTACTGCACTGTTGGAGCTAGAAACACAAGCATTAGATATTACTGTACTGATGGAGCTAGAAACACAAACATTAGATATTACTGCACTGTTGGAGCTAGAAACACAAGCATTAGATATTACTGCACTGTTGGAGCTAGAAACACAAGCATTATATATTACTGACTGTTGGAGCTAGAAACACAAGCATTAGATATTACTGTACTGATGGAGCTAGAAACACAAGCATTATATATTACTGTACTGATGGAGCTAGAAACACAAGCATTATATATTACTGTTGGAGCTAGAAACACAAGCATTAGATATTACTGTACTGTTGGAGCTAGAAACACAAGCATTATATATTACTGTACTGATGGAGCTAGAAACACAGGCATTATATATTACTGTACTGTTGGAGCTAGAAACACAAGCATTAGATATTACTGTACTGATGGAGCTAGAAACACAAGCATTTGATATTACCGTACTGATGGAGCTAGAAACACAAGCATTAGATATTACTGTTGGAGCTAGAAACACAAGCATTAGATATTACTGCACTGTTGGAGCTAGAAACACAAGCATTATATATTACTGTACTGATGAAGCTAGAAACACAAGCATTAGATATTACTGTACTGTTGGAGCTAGAAACACAAGCATTATATATTACTGTACTGTTGGAGCTAGAAACACAAGCATTATATATTACTGTACTGTTGGAGCTAGAAACACAAGCATTAGATATTACTGTACTGATGGAGCTAGAAACACAAGCATTAGATATTACTGTTGGAGCTAGAAACACAAGCATTAGATATTACTGTACTGTTGGAGCTAGAAACACAAGCATTATATATTACTGTACTGATGGAGCTAGAAACACAAGCATTAGATATTACTGTACTGTTGGAGCTAGAAACACAAGCATTAGATATTACTGTTGGAGCTAGAACCACAAGCATTATATATTACTGTTGGAGCTAGAAACACAAGCATTAGATATTACTGTTGGAGCTAGAAACACAAGCATTAGATATTACTGTTGGAGCTAGAAACACAAGCATTAGATATTACTGTACTGTTGGAGCTAGAAACACAAGCATTAGATATTACTGCACTGTTGGAGCTAGAAACACAAGCATTAGATATTACTGCACTGTTGGAGCTAGAAACACAGGCATTAGATATTACTGTACTGATGGAGCTAGAAACACAAGCATTAGATATTACCGTACTGATGGAGCTAGAAACACAAGCATTAGATATTACTGTTGGAGCTAGAAACACAAGCATTAGATATTACCTCTTGGAGCTAGAAACACAAGCATTAGATATTACTGTACTGATGGAGCTAGAAACACAAGCATTATATATTACTGTACTGTTGGAGCTAGAAACACAAGCATTATATATTACTGTTGGAGCTAGAAACACAAGCATTAGATATTACTGCACTGTTGGAGCTAGAAACACAAGCATTAGATATTACTGCACTGTTGGAGCTAGAAACACAAGCATTAGATATTACTGTTGGAGCTAGAAACACAAGCATTAGATATTACTGACTGTTGGAGCTAGAAACACAAGCATTATATATTACTGTTGGAGCTAGAAACACAAGCATTAGATATTACTGCACTGTTGGAGCTAGAAACACAAGCATTATATATTACTGTTGGAGCTAGAAACACAAGCATTAGATATTACTGCACTGTTGGAGCTAGAAACACAAGCATTATATATTACTGACTGTTGGAGCTAGAAACACAAGCATTAGATATTACTGCTCTGTTGGAGCTAGAAACACAAGCATTGTATATTACTGTACTGTTGGAGCTAGAAACACAAGCATTAGATATTACTGCACTGTTGGAGCTAGAAACACAAGCATTATATATTACTGTACTGTTGGAGCTAGAAACACAAGCATAAGATATTACTGTACTGTTGGAGCTAGAAACACAAGCATTAGATATTACTGTACTGATGGAGCTAGAAACACAAGCATTATATATTACTGTACTGTTGGAGCTAGAAACACAAGCATTATATATTACTGTACTGATGGAGCTAGAAACACAGGCATTATATATTACTGTACTGTTGGAGCTAGAAACACAAGCATTAGATATTACTGTACTGTTGGAGCTAGAAACACAAGCATTAGATATTACTGTACTGTTGGAGCTAGAAACACAAGCATTAGATATTACTGACTGTTGGAGCTAGAAACACAAGCATTAGATATTACTGTACTGTTGGAGCTAGAAACACAAGCATTATATATTACTGTTGGAGCTAGAAAAACAAGCATTAGATATTACTATACTGTTGGAGCTAGAAACACAAGCATTAGATATTACTGTTGGAGCTAGAAACACAAGCATTATATATTACTGTTGGATCTAGAAATACAAGCATTATATATTACTGTTGGAGCTAGAAACACAAGCATTAGATATTACTGTTGGAGCTAGAAACACAAGCATTTAGTTAGATGTTACTGTTGGAGCTAGAAACACAAGCATTTAGTTAGATATTACTGTTGGAGCTAGAAACACAAGCATTATATATTACTGTACTGATGGAGCTAGGAACACAAGCATTAGATATTACTGTTGGAGCTAGAAACACAAGCATTAGATATTACTATACTGATGGAGCTAGAAACACAAGCATTTTATATATTACTGTACTGATGGAGCTAGAAACACAAGCATTATATATTACTGTTGGAGCTAGAAACACAAGCATTAGATATTACTGCACTGTTGGAGCTAGAAACACAAGCATTAGATATTACTGTACTGTTGGAGCTAGAAACACAAGCATTAGATATTACTGCACTGTTGGAGCTTGAAACACAAGCATTATATATTACTGTACTGATGGAGCTAGAAACACAAGCATTAGATATTACTGTACTGTTGGAGCTAGAAACACAAGCATTAGATTGTACTGTTGGAGCTAGAAACACAAGCATTAGATATTACTGTACTGATGGAGCTAGAAACACAAGCATTAGATATTACTGTACTGTTGGAGCTAGAAACACAAGCATTATATATTACTGTACTGATGGAGCTAGAAACACAAGCATTAGATATTACTGTACTGATGGAGCTAGAAACACAAGCATTAGATATTACTGTACTGATGGAGCTAGAAACACAAGCATTAGATATTACTGCACTGTTGGAGCTAGAAACACAAGCATTAGATATTACTGTACTGTTGGAGCTAGAAACACAAGCATTAGATATTACTTTTGGAGCTAGAAACACAAGCATTAGATATTACTGTACTGATGGAGCTAGAAACACAAGCATTAGATATTACTGTTGGAGCTAGAAACACAAGCATTAGATATTACTGTTGGAGCTAGAAACACAAGCATTATATATTACTGTTGGAGCTAGAAACACAAGCATTAGATATTACTGCACTGTTGGAGCTAGAAACACAAGCATTATATATTACTGTACTGTTGGAGCTAGAAACACAAGCATTGTATATTACTGCACTGTTGGAGCTAGAAACACAAGCATTATATATTACTGTTGGAGCTAGAAACACAAGCATTGTATATTACTGCACTGTTGGAGCTAGAAACACAAGCATTTAGTTAGATATTACTGCACTGTTGGAGCTAGAAACACAAGCATTATATATTACTGTACTGATGGAGCTAGAAACACAAGCATTAGATATTACTGTACTGTTGGAGCTAGAAACACAAGCATTAGATATTACTGTACTGTTGGAGCTAGAAACACAAGCATTATATATTACTGTACTGTTGGAGCTAGAAACACAAGCATTAGATATTACTGTACTGATGGAGCTAGAAACACAAGCATTAGATATTACTGTACTGATGGAGCTAGAAACACAAGCATTAGATATTACTGTACTGATGGAGCTAGAAACACAAGCATTAGATATTACTGTACTGTTGGAGCTAGAAACACAAGCATTATATATTACTGTACTGATGGAGCTAGAAACACAAGCATTAGATATTACTGTACTGTTGGAGCTAGAAACACAAGCATTAGATATTACTGTACTGATGGAGCTAGAAACACAAGCATTAGATATTACTGTACTGTTGGAGCTAGAAACACAAGCATTAGATATTACTGTACTGATGGAGCTAGAAACACAAGCATTAGATATTACTGCACTGTTGGAGCTAGAAACACAAGCATTAGATATTACTGTACTGATGGAGCTAGAAACACAAGCATTAGATATTACTGTACTGATGGAGCTAGAAACACAAGCATTAGATATTACTTTTGGAGCTAGAAACACAAGCATTAGATATTACTGTACTGATGGAGCTAGAAACACAAGCATTAGATATTACTGTTGGAGCTAGAAACACAAGCATTAGATATTACTGTTGGAGCTAGAAACACAAGCATTATATATTACTGTTGGAGCTAGAAACACAAGCATTAGATATTACTGCACTGTTGGAGCTAGAAGCACAAGCATTATATATTACTGTACTGTTGGAGCTAGAAACACAAGCATTAGATATTACTGCACTGTTGGAGCTAGAAACACAAGCATTGTATATTACTGCACTGTTGGAGCTAGAAACACAAGCATTTAGTTAGATATTACTGTACTGTTGGAGCTAGAAACACAAGCATTATATATTACTGCACTGTTGGAGCTAGAAACACAAGCATTAGATATTACTGCACTGTTGGAGCTAGAAACACAAGCATTAGATATTACTGTACTGATGGAGCTAGAAACACAAACATTAGATATTACTGCACTGTTGGAGCTAGAAACACAAGCATTAGATATTACTGCACTGTTGGAGCTAGAAACACAAGCATTATATATTACTGACTGTTGGAGCTAGAAACACAAGCATTAGATATTACTGTACTGATGGAGCTAGAAACACAAGCATTATATATTACTGTACTGATGGAGCTAGAAACACAAGCATTATATATTACTGTTGGAGCTAGAAACACAAGCATTAGATATTACTGTACTGTTGGAGCTAGAAACACAAGCATTATATATTACTGTACTGATGGAGCTAGAAACACAGGCATTATATATTACTGTACTGTTGGAGCTAGAAACACAAGCATTAGATATTACTGTACTGATGGAGCTAGAAACACAAGCATTTGATATTACCGTACTGATGGAGCTAGAAACACAAGCATTAGATATTACTGTTGGAGCTAGAAACACAAGCATTAGATATTACTGCACTGTTGGAGCTAGAAACACAAGCATTATATATTACTGTACTGATGAAGCTAGAAACACAAGCATTATATATTACTGTACTGTTGGAGCTAGAAACACAAGCATTAGATATTACTGTACTGTTGGAGCTAGAAACACAAGCATTATATATTACTGTACTGTTGGAGCTAGAAACACAAGCATTATATATTACTGTACTGTTGGAGCTAGAAACACAAGCATTAGATATTACTGTACTGATGGAGCTAGAAACACAAGCATTAGATATTACTGTTGGAGCTAGAAACACAAGCATTAGATATTACTGTACTGTTGGAGCTAGAAACACAAGCATTATATATTACTGTACTGATGGAGCTAGAAACACAAGCATTAGATATTACTGTACTGTTGGAGCTAGAAACACAAGCATTAGATATTACTGTTGGAGCTAGAAACACAAGCATTATATATTACTGTTGGAGCTAGAAACACAAGCATTAGATATTACTGTTGGAGCTAGAAACACAAGCATTAGATATTACTGTTGGAGCTAGAAACACAAGCATTAGATATTACTGTACTGTTGGAGCTAGAAACACAAGCATTAGATATTACTGCACTGTTGGAGCTAGAAACACAAGCATTAGATATTACTGCACTGTTGGAGCTAGAAACACAGGCATTAGATATTACTGTACTGATGGAGCTAGAAACACAAGCATTAGATATTACCGTACTGATGGAGCTAGAAACACAAGCATTAGATATTACTGTTGGAGCTAGAAACACAAGCATTAGATATTACTGTTGGAGCTAGAAACACAAGCATTAGATATTACTGTACTGATGGAGCTAGAAACACAAGCATTATATATTACTGTACTGTTGGAGCTAGAAACACAAGCATTATATATTACTGTTGGAGCTAGAAACACAAGCATTAGATATTACTGCACTGTTGGAGCTAGAAACACAAGCATTAGATATTACTGCACTGTTGGAGCTAGAAACACAAGCATTAGATATTACTGTACTGATGGAGCTAGAAACACAAACATTAGATATTACTGCACTGTTGGAGCTAGAAACACAAGCATTAGATATTACTGCACTGTTGGAGCTAGAAACACAAGCATTATATATTACTGACTGTTGGAGCTAGAAACACAAGCATTAGATATTACTGTACTGATGGAGCTAGAAACACAAGCATTATATATTACTGTACTGATGGAGCTAGAAACACAAGCATTATATATTACTGTTGGAGCTAGAAACACAAGCATTAGATATTACTGTACTGTTGGAGCTAGAAACACAAGCATTATATATTACTGTACTGATGGAGCTAGAAACACAGGCATTATATATTACTGTACTGTTGGAGCTAGAAACACAAGCATTAGATATTACTGTACTGATGGAGCTAGAAACACAAGCATTTGATATTACCGTACTGATGGAGCTAGAAACACAAGCATTAGATATTACTGTTGGAGCTAGAAACACAAGCATTAGATATTACTGCACTGTTGGAGCTAGAAACACAAGCATTATATATTACTGTACTGATGAAGCTAGAAACACAAGCATTATATATTACTGTACTGTTGGAGCTAGAAACACAAGCATTAGATATTACTGTACTGTTGGAGCTAGAAACACAAGCATTATATATTACTGTACTGTTGGAGCTAGAAACACAAGCATTATATATTACTGTACTGTTGGAGCTAGAAACACAAGCATTAGATATTACTGTACTGATGGAGCTAGAAACACAAGCATTAGATATTACTGTTGGAGCTAGAAACACAAGCATTAGATATTACTGTACTGTTGGAGCTAGAAACACAAGCATTATATATTACTGTACTGATGGAGCTAGAAACACAAGCATTAGATATTACTGTACTGTTGGAGCTAGAAACACAAGCATTAGATATTACTGTTGGAGCTAGAAACACAAGCATTATATATTACTGTTGGAGCTAGAAACACAAGCATTAGATATTACTGTTGGAGCTAGAAACACAAGCATTAGATATTACTGTTGGAGCTAGAAACACAAGCATTAGATATTACTGTACTGTTGGAGCTAGAAACACAAGCATTAGATATTACTGCACTGTTGGAGCTAGAAACACAAGCATTAGATATTACTGCACTGTTGGAGCTAGAAACACAGGCATTAGATATTACTGTACTGATGGAGCTAGAAACACAAGCATTAGATATTACCGTACTGATGGAGCTAGAAACACAAGCATTAGATATTACTGTTGGAGCTAGAAACACAAGCATTAGATATTACCTCTTGGAGCTAGAAACACAAGCATTAGATATTACTGTACTGATGGAGCTAGAAACACAAGCATTATATATTACTGTACTGTTGGAGCTAGAAACACAAGCATTATATATTACTGTTGGAGCTAGAAACACAAGCATTAGATATTACTGCACTGTTGGAGCTAGAAACACAAGCATTAGATATTACTGTACTGATGGAGCTAGAAACACAAGCATTAGATATTACTGTTGGAGCTAGAAACACAAGCATTAGATATTACTGTACTGTTGGAGCTAGAAACACAAGCATTATATATTACTGTACTGATGGAGCTAGAAACACAAGCATTAGATATTACTGTACTGTTGGAGCTAGAAACACAAGCATTAGATATTACTGTTGGAGCTAGAAACACAAGCATTATATATTACTGTTGGAGCTAGAAACACAAGCATTAGATATTACTGTTGGAGCTAGAAACACAAGCATTAGATATTACTGTTGGAGCTAGAAACACAAGCATTAGATATTACTGTACTGTTGGAGCTAGAAACACAAGCATTAGATATTACTGCACTGTTGGAGCTAGAAACACAAGCATTAGATATTACTGCACTGTTGGAGCTAGAAACACAGGCATTAGATATTACTGTACTGATGGAGCTAGAAACACAAGCATTAGATATTACCGTACTGATGGAGCTAGAAACACAAGCATTAGATATTACTGTTGGAGCTAGAAACACAAGCATTAGATATTACCTCTTGGAGCTAGAAACACAAGCATTAGATATTACTGTACTGATGGAGCTAGAAACACAAGCATTATATATTACTGTACTGTTGGAGCTAGAAACACAAGCATTATATATTACTGTTGGAGCTAGAAACACAAGCATTAGATATTACTGCACTGTTGGAGCTAGAAACACAAGCATTAGATATTACTGCACTGTTGGAGCTAGAAACACAAGCATTAGATATTACTGTTGGAGCTAGAAACACAAGCATTAGATATTACTGACTGTTGGAGCTAGAAACACAAGCATTATATATTACTGTTGGAGCTAGAAACACAAGCATTAGATATTACTGCACTGTTGGAGCTAGAAACACAAGCATTATATATTACTGTTGGAGCTAGAAACACAAGCATTAGATATTACTGCACTGTTGGAGCTAGAAACACAAGCATTATATATTACTGACTGTTGGAGCTAGAAACACAAGCATTAGATATTACTGCTCTGTTGGAGCTAGAAACACAAGCATTGTATATTACTGTACTGTTGGAGCTAGAAACACAAGCATTAGATATTACTGCACTGTTGGAGCTAGAAACACAAGCATTATATATTACTGTACTGTTGGAGCTAGAAACACAAGCATAAGATATTACTGTACTGTTGGAGCTAGAAACACAAGCATTAGATATTACTGTACTGATGGAGCTAGAAACACAAGCATTATATATTACTGTACTGTTGGAGCTAGAAACACAAGCATTATATATTACTGTACTGATGGAGCTAGAAACACAGGCATTATATATTACTGTACTGTTGGAGCTAGAAACACAAGCATTAGATATTACTGTACTGTTGGAGCTAGAAACACAAGCATTAGATATTACTGTACTGTTGGAGCTAGAAACACAAGCATTAGATATTACTGACTGTTGGAGCTAGAAACACAAGCATTAGATATTACTGTACTGTTGGAGCTAGAAACACAAGCATTATATATTACTGTTGGAGCTAGAAAAACAAGCATTAGATATTACTATACTGTTGGAGCTAGAAACACAAGCATTAGATATTACTGTTGGAGCTAGAAACACAAGCATTATATATTACTGTTGGATCTAGAAATACAAGCATTATATATTACTGTTGGAGCTAGAAACACAAGCATTAGATATTACTGTTGGAGCTAGAAACACAAGCATTTAGTTAGATGTTACTGTTGGAGCTAGAAACACAAGCATTTAGTTAGATATTACTGTTGGAGCTAGAAACACAAGCATTATATATTACTGTACTGATGGAGCTAGGAACACAAGCATTAGATATTACTGTTGGAGCTAGAAACACAAGCATTAGATATTACTATACTGATGGAGCTAGAAACACAAGCATTTTATATATTACTGTACTGATGGAGCTAGAAACACAAGCATTATATATTACTGTTGGAGCTAGAAACACAAGCATTAGATATTACTGCACTGTTGGAGCTAGAAACACAAGCATTAGATATTACTGTACTGTTGGAGCTAGAAACACAAGCATTAGATATTACTGCACTGTTGGAGCTTGAAACACAAGCATTATATATTACTGTACTGATGGAGCTAGAAACACAAGCATTAGATATTACTGTACTGTTGGAGCTAGAAACACAAGCATTAGATTGTACTGTTGGAGCTAGAAACACAAGCATTAGATATTACTGTACTGATGGAGCTAGAAACACAAGCATTAGATATTACTGTACTGTTGGAGCTAGAAACACAAGCATTATATATTACTGTACTGATGGAGCTAGAAACACAAGCATTAGATATTACTGTACTGTTGGAGCTAGAAACACAAGCATTAGATATTACTGTACTGATGGAGCTAGAAACACAAGCATTAGATATTACTGTACTGATGGAGCTAGAAACACAAGCATTAGATATTACTGCACTGTTGGAGCTAGAAACACAAGCATTAGATATTACTGTACTGTTGGAGCTAGAAACACAAGCATTAGATATTACTTTTGGAGCTAGAAACACAAGCATTAGATATTACTGTACTGATGGAGCTAGAAACACAAGCATTAGATATTACTGTTGGAGCTAGAAACACAAGCATTAGATATTACTGTTGGAGCTAGAAACACAAGCATTATATATTACTGTTGGAGCTAGAAACACAAGCATTAGATATTACTGCACTGTTGGAGCTAGAAACACAAGCATTATATATTACTGTACTGTTGGAGCTAGAAACACAAGCATTGTATATTACTGCACTGTTGGAGCTAGAAACACAAGCATTATATATTACTGTTGGAGCTAGAAACACAAGCATTGTATATTACTGCACTGTTGGAGCTAGAAACACAAGCATTTAGTTAGATATTACTGCACTGTTGGAGCTAGAAACACAAGCATTATATATTACTGTACTGATGGAGCTAGAAACACAAGCATTAGATATTACTGTACTGTTGGAGCTAGAAACACAAGCATTAGATATTACTGTACTGTTGGAGCTAGAAACACAAGCATTATATATTACTGTACTGTTGGAGCTAGAAACACAAGCATTAGATATTACTGTACTGATGGAGCTAGAAACACAAGCATTAGATATTACTGTACTGATGGAGCTAGAAACACAAGCATTAGATATTACTGTACTGATGGAGCTAGAAACACAAGCATTAGATATTACTGTACTGTTGGAGCTAGAAACACAAGCATTATATATTACTGTACTGATGGAGCTAGAAACACAAGCATTAGATATTACTGTACTGTTGGAGCTAGAAACACAAGCATTAGATATTACTGTACTGATGGAGCTAGAAACACAAGCATTAGATATTACTGTACTGTTGGAGCTAGAAACACAAGCATTAGATATTACTGTACTGATGGAGCTAGAAACACAAGCATTAGATATTACTGCACTGTTGGAGCTAGAAACACAAGCATTAGATATTACTGTACTGATGGAGCTAGAAACACAAGCATTAGATATTACTGTACTGATGGAGCTAGAAACACAAGCATTAGATATTACTTTTGGAGCTAGAAACACAAGCATTAGATATTACTGTACTGATGGAGCTAGAAACACAAGCATTAGATATTACTGTTGGAGCTAGAAACACAAGCATTAGATATTACTGTTGGAGCTAGAAACACAAGCATTATATATTACTGTTGGAGCTAGAAACACAAGCATTAGATATTACTGCACTGTTGGAGCTAGAAGCACAAGCATTATATATTACTGTACTGTTGGAGCTAGAAACACAAGCATTAGATATTACTGCACTGTTGGAGCTAGAAACACAAGCATTGTATATTACTGCACTGTTGGAGCTAGAAACACAAGCATTTAGTTAGATATTACTGTACTGTTGGAGCTAGAAACACAAGCATTATATATTACTGCACTGTTGGAGCTAGAAACACAAGCATTTAGTTAGATATTACTGCACTGTTGGAGCTAGAAACACAAGCATTGTATATTACTGCACTGTTGGAGCTAGAAACACAAGCATTATATATTACTGCACTGTTGGAGCTAGAAACACAAGCATTAGATATTACCGTACTGATGGAGCTAGAAACACAAGCATTAGATATTACTGTTGGAGCTAGAAACACAAGCATTAGATATTACTGCACTGTTGGAGCTAGAAACACAAGCATTAGATATTCCTGTTGGAGCTAGAAACACAAGCATTATATATTACTGTTGGAGCTAGAAACACAAGCATTAGATATTACTGTACTGTTGGAGCTAGAAACACAAGCATTAGATATTACTGTACTGTTGGAGCTAGAAACACAAGCATTAGATATTACTGTACTGTTGGAACTAGAAACACAAGCATTATATATTACTGTACTGATGGAGCTAGAAACACAAGCATTAGATATTACTGTACTGATGGAGCTAGAAACACAAGCATTATATATTACTGTACTGTTGGAGCTAGAAACACAAGCATTAGATATTACTGTACTGTTGGAGCTAGAAACACAAGCATTAGATATTACTGTACTGTTGGAGCTAGAAACACAAGCATTATATATTACTGTACTGATGGAGCTAGAAACACAAGCATTATATATTACTGTACTGATGGAGCTAGAAACACAAGCATTAGATATTACTGTACTGTTGGAGCTAGAAACACATGCATTTAGTTAGATATTACTGTACTGTTGGAGCTAGAAACACAAGCATTATATATTACTGTTGGAGCTAGAAACACAAGCATTAGATATTACTGTACTGATGGAGCTAGAAACACATGCATTTAGTTAGATATTACTGTACTGTTGGAGCTAGAAACACAAGCATTAGATATTACTGTACTGTTGGAACTAGAAACACAAGCATTATATATTACTGTACTGATGGAGCTAGAAACACAAGCATTAGATATTACTGTACTGATGGAGCTAGAAACACAAGCATTATATATTACTGTACTGTTGGAGCTAGAAACACAAGCATTAGATATTACTGTACTGTTGGAGCTAGAAACACAAGCATTAGATATTACTGTACTGTTGGAGCTAGAAACACAAGCATTATATATTACTGTACTGATGGAGCTAGAAACACAAGCATTATATATTACTGTACTGATGGAGCTAGAAACACAAGCATTAGATATTACTGTACTGTTGGAGCTAGAAACACATGCATTTAGTTAGATATTACTGTACTGTTGGAGCTAGAAACACAAGCATTATATATTACTGTTGGAGCTAGAAACACAAGCATTAGATATTACTGTACTGTTGGAGCTAGGAACACAAGCATTTAGTTAGATATTACTGACTGTTGGAGCTAGAAACACAAGCATTTAGTTAGATATTACTGTTGGAGCTGGGAACACCAGCATTTAGTTAGATATTACTGACTGTTGGAGCTAGAAACACAAGCATATAGTTAGATATTGCTGTTGGAGCTAGAAACACAAGCATTTAGTTAGATATTGCTGTTGGAGCTAGAAACACAAGCATTTAGTTAGATATTGCTGTTGGAGCTAGAAACACAAGCATTTAGTTAGATATTGCTGTTGGAGCTAGAAACACAAGCATTTAGTTAGATATTGCTGTTGGAGCTAGAAACACAAGCATTTAGTTAGATATTGCTGTTGGAGCTAGAAACACAAGCATTTAGTTAGATATTGCTGTTGGAGCTAGAAACACAAGCATTTAGTTAGATATTACTGTTGGAGCTAGAAACACAAGCATTTAGTTAGATATTGCTGTTGGAGCTAGAAACACAATCATTTAGTTAGATATTGATGTTGGAGCTAGAAACACAAGCATTTAGTTAGATATTACTGTTGGAGCTAGAAACACAAGCATTTAGTTAGATGTTACTGTTGGAGCTAGAAACACAAGCATTTAGTTAGATGTTACTGTTGGAGCTAGAAACACAAGCATTAGATATGACTGCACTGTTGGAGCTAGGAACACCCTCAATAACATTGCTAAAAACGTGTATGTGACCAATAACGTGATCATCTCTCTCTCGGTCTCTACCTCCAGGTTTGTGCGTCAGTATCCGTTTGCCCTGCATGCCCTGTGGTCCCTACTGAGTGGTCGAACCCTGGTGGTCCTGGGATCTGAGGAGGGGAGGGTCAGGAGGCTGGTGTCCGCTCTAGCCCTCTACGTGCCTGGACCCGGGCGCTGTGGGGAGAGGGTCCAGCCCTGGTTGTCCTGCCCCTTCAGCCTCACTGACCTACAGCGATGGAAACTCATAGGACTGCAGAGGTGAGGAGGAAGGGGCGGTGCCTGTGTTCTACAGCAGCAGGCTGTCACATGACATGATGCTGTCATCTGTCCTGGTTTCAGTCTGTGCATCTTTTGACCGAAACACTTCCTGTTATAACTAGCCCATATACAGTCAACTTCCTGTTATAACTAGCCCATATACAGTCAACTTCCTGTTATAACTAGCCTATCTACGGTCTACTTCCTGTTATAACTAGCCTATATACGGTGAACTTCCTGTTATAACGAGCCTATATACAGTGAACTTCCTGTTATAACTAGCCTATATACGGTCAACGTTCTGTTATAACTAGCCTATATACAGTCAACTGCCCTATATACAGTAGACATGTCTCCTAGCTCCTACCCTATATACAGTAGACATGCCTCCTCCTCCTGCCCTATATACAGTAGACATGCCTCCTAGCTCCTACCCTATATACAGTAGACATGCCTCCTAGCTCCTACCCTATATACAGTAGACATGCCTCCTAGCTCCTACTCATACAGACAGCCTAATTAAAGTCTACACACCCCTTGCATAGTTCTCATTTTGCGGCCTTAAATTAAAGTATAAAAAGTGCATTTATATACAGTAGACGTGTCTCCTAGCTCCTACCCTATATACAGTAGACATGCCTCCTAGCTCCTACCCTATATACAGTAGACATGCCTCCTAGCTCCTACTCATACAGACAGCCTAATTAAAGTCTACACACCCCTTGCATAGTTCTCATTTTGCGGCCTTAAATTAAAGTATAAAAAGTGCATTTATTTGGGATCGTTTTCCCCCATTAATCAATATAAAATATGTCTAGACTTTCACGAGGCGCTGTGCATCTCACTCAGACTGAGGTTCTCCTCCCTCTTTACCTCCCAGGATGGCGTCTCCCGTGGGGACCAGCATGCTCTGCTCTCTGTCTCGCTACAGCCGTTACATCTCCGTCCTGGACGCCGACCGGAAGACCCTCCGTTGCCCCGGCTACCGCGGAACCCTCCTGGCCAACGTGGCGGACCACCGTACCCATCTGCGCCGAGGTTCCACCTACTTCCTTCATCTCCAGAACGTGCTCAGTAGACTGGCTTCCCGGGCCTTCCTCCTTAGCTTTACGCATCACCTCCACCTTCCCATCAGCCACCTGGAGCAGAGACAGGAAGTGGAGGAGAGGACGAGAGGCTTCCTGAGGGATCAGCTCAGGCTTGGGGAAGACGACTGTTCCATCCTGATGTACCTGAGTCAGCTGATCACACAGCACTACCTGGACAGTACCTCAGGAGGAGCTGTTACGACACAACCCCACCTGGAGAAGGACAACACGCCTGGAACCAACCAGCAGGACCTGGAAGCTAACAACATACTAGACCCTACCACTGGGGGCACTATAAACCCAGAGCAGTACCTACACCCTACCACAGGGGGTGCTGTAGACCAACAAGACCCTGAGTCTAATACTGGAGGCAGAGTGAATACAGGGCAGTACCTAGACCCTACCACTGGGGGCGCTATAACCCCAGAGACGGGCATAGACTCTACCACTGGGGGCGGTATAACCCCAGAGATGGGCCTAGACCCTACCACTGGGGGCGCTATAACCCCAGAGACGGGCGTAGAGCCTACCACTGGGGGCGCTATAACCCCAGAGACGGGCGTAGACTCTACCACTGGGGGTGCTATAACCCCAGCGCAGTACCTAGACCCTTCCACTGGGGGCGCTATAACCCCAGAGCAGTACCTAGACCCTACCATCCATCAGTCTGCTACTAGGAGCAGAGCTCCACCCAGCTTCACCTTTAACTACACCACCAGTCTCTTATACAAGATCTGATCTGACGGGGGTTGAATCTCCTGAGAGCCTTCAAGTCCTCAAAACAACACCGGAGGAGACAGATCTGCGGTAGATTCACTCTGGGTTGGAGACGGGAGGGCCTGTCTCTGTCTCCTAGGTAACCAGGAGAGACTGAGGGCCTGTCTCTGTCTCCTAGGTAATCAGGAGAGACGGGAGGGCCTGTCTCTGTCTCCTAGGTAATCAGGAGAGACTGAGGGCCTGTCTCTGTCTCCTAGGTAATCAGGAGAGACTGAGGGCCTGTCTCTGTCTCCTAGGTAATCAGGAGAGACTGAGGGCCTGTCTCTGTCTCCTAGGTAATCAGGAGGGACTGAGGGCCTGTCTCTGTCTCCTAGGTAATCAGGAGGGACTGAGGGCCTGTCTCTGTCTCCGAGGTAATCAGGAGAGACTGAGGGCCTGTCTCTGTCTCCTAGGTAACCAGGAGAGACTGAGGGGGTTTAGTGAATGTAATGTAGCAGTGTTCATGCTGTCCATCAAGTCCTCCTTCCGATGAATGCCCTAACCTCGGGGGGGGGGGGGGGGGCCTGGACGCTGATCAGCCTGGACGCTGATTTAGATTTATTGACAAGTCACTATGAACCGTCCTTCTGATCTGAGCGAGAAGTGTGTGTGTGTGTGTGTGTGTAACGTTAATATGAGGCATGTTCTGTGTGTGTTCGTGCCGGTCTGTCTCCCGTGACGTTGCATGTTGTCCACGGAACCACAGTACTACTACAGTTGCTTAGGAACGTTGACGTTGTAAAAAGATCAGATTGGTGCCCATTCAACACATCTAATCTAACAAAAGAGGATAATTTGTCAAATCTGTCACGATTTATGTTTTGTAACAAACCCACAATGTATTTACTTAAGTCCCGATTATATTGGACTGTTTTCCCTGCGTAACATGTAGAAGTTGTCCCTTTCCCAGGTTTAGAAGAAGAGGTGACTGCTAAATGCTAACTCCCATTCGTATAAGCTGGTAGCATAGCTAGCATACAGAAATTGTTGATGGTAGTCATGTCGTTTAAAAAAAAACGAATGCACTTGATTGGTGACGATGACATGAGTTGATGTTAACGTCCACACAAGCATTATACCTCAACATCGTGTGAAATAGACAATAGCTTAACTGTAGGCTAATTTAGCTTTGTCGCCCCCCCCCCCCCCCCCCCCCCAATGAGGAAGCTTGGGGATCTTAACCCCCGATGTGTTTCCATGGCAACGGCGTTCCCATTGTTTTGTTCAGTTGGATTTACTTTCAGCCACCGGTCGGCCATTTTGACAGTCCTCCATAGGATTGAATGGAATTCTACAGCATTTCAATTAAAGGTTTCGAGGACCAAATTACATGTATTTCAGTATTTGTTGTTGTTGTAGTTTGGGACAGTAACATTAGTAGTTTTAAGGTGGGGGGGACGTTTATTTTTTTTAGTGTAGCTCACATGTGTAAAATTATACATTTAAGGTGTATAATGGAATAAACGTGTCAGAAATGAATGTTGTGACATTAGTAAATGGATTTCTATATCTTCCAACATATTATTTACAATTGAGAGCCAAGATGGCTGCCGATGGCTTCAATACAGCACCCCCCTGTCAGCCATCCAGGGTTTATACACATCATTAAGGAGAGCCAAGATGGCTGCCGGTGGCTTCAATACAGCACCCCTTTGTCAGCCATCCAGGGTTTATACACATCATTAATGAGAGCCAAGATGGCTGCCCGGTGGCTTCAATACAGCACCCCTTTGTCAGCCATCCAGGGTTTATACACGTCATTAAGGAGAGCCAAGATGGCTGCCGGTGGCTTCAATACAGCACCCCCCTGTCAGCCACCCATGGTTTATACACATCATTAAGGAGAGCCAAAATGGCTGCCGGTGGCTTCAATACAGCACCCCCCTGTCAGCCATCCAGGGTTTATACACATCAATAAGGAGAGCCAAGATGGCTGCCCGGTGGCTTCAATACAGCACCCCTTTGTCAGCCATCCAGGGTTTATACACATTAAGGAGAGCCAAGATGGCTGCCCAGTGGCTTCAATACAGCACCCCTTTGTCAGCCATCCAGGGTTTATACACATCATTGATTTATAGAGCCCCATAGTGGTGTCATAATTCCCATAAAACCTAGCGGTCAAATAGGAAAATGGTTCCAATCATTTTTCCACCATGTTAATCTCCCTCGGACAAGGTGACTTTTATCAATATATTCGGCTCTGTTTACTCTGATTTGAAAATGCTAATTAGCATCAAAGTAGACATGCAAAACTACAAATCCCAGCATGCTCCTACACATCATCTCTAGCTGACACCTTTGCTAACAGGTATTGTGTCAATTAAAAACTTACTCAAGACAGTTCGCAGAATTGTCCATTTAAATGAAATGTAGCCAATTTATTAATAACTACATTTAGCTAACATTAGATAGTTAATACAGAGATTCTTACCTTTGTCTCGATTCGTCTCTTGTCCAGATCATCATGGTATTTGTAGTTCTTTATGATAGCCACATTAGCAGATAATTAGCATTTCTTTTTTTGTGTGTGTGTGGGGGGGGGGGGGGGGTAAATAAAGGCAACCTATATTTGATTTAAAGAATCACCTTGTCCAAGAGAGATTTACACAGCCCTTATTTTAAGTGTATTCTGGGAAAAACGATTTGAACCATTTCCCTGTTTTTGGGTCCTATGACTGTACTGTGGTACTCTACAGAGGAGGGACTGTCAGATGTGAACCATTTCCCTGTTATTGGGTCCTATGACTGTACTGTGGTACTCTACAGAGGAGGGACTGTCAGATGTGAACCATTTCCCTGTTATTGGGTCCTATGACTGTACTGTGGTACTCTACAGAGGAGGGACTGTCAGATGTGAACCATTTCCCTGTTATTGAGTACTATGACTGTACTGCGGTACTCTACAGAGGAGGGACTGTCAGATGTGAACCATTTCCCTGTTATTGAGTACTATGACTGTACTGTGGTACTCTACAGAGGAGGGACTGTCAGATGTGAACCATTTCCCTGTTATTGGGTCCTATGACTGTACTGTGGTACTCTACAGAGGAGGGACTGTCAGATGTGAAGCATTTCCCTGTTATTGAGTACTATGACTGTACTGTGGTACTCTACAGAGGAGGGACTGTCAGATGTGAACCATTTCCCTGTTATTGGGTCCTATGACTGTACTGCGGTACTCTACAGAGGAGGGACTGTCAGATGTGAAGCATTTCCCTGTTATTGAGTACTATGACTGTACTGTGGTACTCTACAGAGGAGGGACTGTCAGATGTGAACCATTTCCCTGTTATTGAGTACTATGACTGTACTGTGGTACTCTACAGAGGAGGGACTGTCAGATGTGAAGCATTTCCCTGTTATTGAGTACTATGACTGTACTGTGGTACTCTACAGAGGAGGGACTGTCAGATGCACCATAATAACCTGAAGGTAAAGCAGTACTGGAAGCCATATTTAAAATGGCATACGTGGAGCATGCTGGGAAAATAATTGATTTAAATGTGTTTTCAGATGGTCACCGTTCATATAATGCATTAAATACATACAGGTTATAGTCGGAAGTTTACATACACTTAGGTTGGAGTCACTAAAACTCGTTTTTCAACCACTCCACACATTTCTTGTTAACAAACTATAGTTTTGGCAAGTCGGTTAGGACATCTACTTTGTGCATGACACAAGTCATTTTTCCAACAATTGTTTACAGACAGATTACTGTCAGGAGGAATGAGCCAAAATTCACCCAATTCATTGTGGGAAGATTGTGGAAGGCTACCCAAAACGTTTGACCCAAGTTAAACAATTTAAAGACAATGCTACCAAATACTAATTGAGTGTATGTAAACCTCTGACCCACTGGGAATGTGATGAAAGAAATTAAAGCTGAAATAAATAATTGTCTCTACTATTATTCTGACATTTCACATTCTTAAAATAAAGTGGTGATCCTAACTGACCTAAAACAGGGATTTTTTACTTGGATTAAATGTCAGAAATTGTGAAAAACTGAGTTTAAATGTATTTGACTAAGGTGTATGTAAACTTCCGACTTCAACTGTACATCAGACGATATTGGCGAGCTATTTTCACAGGTACATTATTTTCCCCATTTCAACCTGATGCTTAAATATTGTGATATTTCAACCTGGAAGTAACATGTAAAGGGAGCAGTGCAATGTAACAACACAACAACAACCAGGAAATATGTAACAACAACCAGGAAATATGTAACAACACAACAACAACCAGGAAATATGTAACGACAACAACAACCAGGAAATATGTAACAACAACCAGGAAATATGTAACAACAACAACAACCAGGAAATATGTAACAACACAACAACCAGGAAATATGTAACGACAACAACAACCAGGAAATATGTAACAACACAACAACCAGGAAATATGTAACAACAACAACAACCAGGAAATATGTAACACAACAACAACCAGGAAATATGTAACAACAACAACAACCAGGAAATATGTAACAACACAACAACAACCAGGAAATATGTAACAATAACAACAACCAGGAAATATGTAACAACAACCAGGAAATATGTAACAACACAACAACCAGGAAATATGTAACAACACAACAACCAGGAAATATGTAACAACAACCAGGGAATATGTAACGACACAACAACAACCAGGAAATATGTAACAACAACAACAACCAGGAAATATGTAACAACAACCAGGAAATATGTAACGACACAACAACAACCAGGAAATATGTAACAACACAACAACCAGGAAATATGTAACAACACAACAACCAGGAAATATGTAACAACAACAACAACAACAACCAGGAAATATGTAACAACACAACAACCAGGAAATAGGTCCTTAATACCGTAGGGATGTTGGGTTTTATATATTTAAAGCAGCGTTTCCCCAAACTCGGTCCTGGGGACCCTAGGTTGTATGGTGCTAGGGGAAAAACACCAAAAGGTCCCCAGGACCGAGTTTGAGAAACACTGCTTTTAATGTATTACTGTACACAAATGGTGACCACAGCTCTTCCCAAAATACATTTAAATAGTTTGTTTTATGCCAATTTGTTTTCCTACCCTGCTCCGTGTATTCAATGTATTGCTGATGGGGGATCCTAATGAATCAAAAGTCCATTTGAAATGTGCCGCCCGGTGCGGCTCGTCCCCGGGGGTGAAGCGTCCGACAGTTCCTACTCTGTACGTTCCTAGTTACGGCGCTACTACACCCGGGCGGCGGCAACCACTTTCCCCATAGTAACCATCCAGCGTCTCCCTGGACACTTTTTAAAAGTACTACTAAATGTGACGTATTGAAACTGTTTTTCGAAGGTTGTCGTAGTAACGCTGTGGGAGTGTTGTGACGTCACCATGTAAGGGGGTCGTTTTTAAACGTTGACAGGACGACCACCGTTTTACGGAGATGTTGACCAAATGTTTGTGGATTGACGCGATAACCTGTTACCAAACCATTCCATCAACACATCTATAACCTGTTACCAGACCATTCCATCTATAACCTGTTACCAGACCATTCCATCTATAACCTGTTACCAGACCATTCCATCTATAACCTGTTACCAGACCATTCCATCTATAACCTGTTACCAGGCAATTCCATCTATAACCTGTTCCCAGACCATTCCATCTACACATCTATAACCTGTTACCAGACCATTCCATCTACACATCTATAACCTGTTACCAGACCATTCCATCTCCAACCTGTTACCAGAACATTCCATCTATAACCTGTTACCAGACCATTCCATCTCCAACCTGTTACCAGACCATTCCATCTATAACCTGTTACCTGACCATTCCATCTATAACCTGTTACCAGACCATTCCATCTATAACCTGTTACCAGACCATTCCATCTATAACCTGTTACCAGACCATTCCATCTATAACCTGTTACCAGACCATTCCATCTCCAACCTGTTACCAGACCATTCCATCTATAACCTGTTACCAGACCATTCCATCTATAACCTGTTACCAGACCATTCCATCTATAACCTGTTACCAGACCATTCCATCTATAACCTGTTACCTGACCATTCCATCTATAACCTGTTACCTGACCATTCCATCTATAACCTGTTACCAGACCATTCCATCTATAACCTGTTACCTGACCATTCCATCTATAACCTGTTACCTGACCATTCCATCTATAACCTGTTACCAGACCATTCCATCTATAACCTGTTACCAGACCATTCCATCTATAACCTGTTACCAGACCATTCCATCTATAACCTGTTACCAGACCATTCCATCTATAACCTGTTACCAGACCATTCCATCTATAACCTGTTACCAGACCATTCCATCTATAACCTGTTACCAGACCATTCCATCTATAACCTGTTACCTGACCATTCAATCTATAACCTGTTACCAGACCATTCCATCTATAACCTGCTACCAGACCATTCCATCTACACATCTATAACCTGTTACCAGACCATTCCATCTATAACCTGTTACCAGACCATTCCATCTATAACCTGTTACTAGACCATTCCATCTATAACCTGTTACCAGACCATTCCATCTATAACCTGTTACCTGACCATTCCATCTATAACCTGTTACCTGACCATTCCATCTATAACCTGTTACCAGACCATTCCATCTATAACCTGTTACCAGACCATTCCATCTATAACCTGTTACCAGACCGTTCCATCTATAACCTGTTACCTGACCATTCCATCTATAACCTGTTACCTGACCATTCCATCTATAACCTGTTACCAGACCATTCCATCTATAACCTGTTACCAGACCATTCCATCTATAACCTGTTACCAGACCATTCCATCTATAACCTGTTACCTGACCATTCCATCTATAACCTGTTATCTGACCATTCCATCTATAACCTGTTACCAGACCATTCCATCTATAACCTGTTACCAGACCATTCCATCTATAACCTGTTACCAGACCATTCCATCTATAACCTGTTACCAGACCATTCCATCTATAACCTGTTACCAGACTATTCCATCTATAACCTGTTACCAGACCATTCCATCTATAACCTGTTACCAGACCATTCCATCTATAACCTGTTACCAGACCATTCCATCTATAACCTGTTGCCAGACCATTCCATCTATAACCTGTTACCTGACCATTCCATCTATAACCTGTTACCAGACCATTCCATCTATAACCTGTTACCAGACCATTCCATCTATACCCTGTTACCAGACCATTCCATCTATAACCTGTTACCAGACCATTCCATCTATAACCTGTTACCAGACCATTCCATCTATAACCTGTTACCTGACCATTCCATCTATAACCTGTTACCTGACCATTCCATCTATAACCTGTTACCAGACCATTCCATCTATAACCTGTTATCAGACCATTCCATCTATAACCTGTTACCAGACCATTCCATCTATAACCTGTTACCAGACCATTCCATCTATAACCTGTTACCTGACCATTCCATCTATAACCTGTTACCAGACCATTCCATCTATAACCTGCTACCAGACCATTCCATCTACACATCTATAACCTGTTACCAGACCATTCCATCTACAACCTGTTACCAGACCATTCCATCTATAACCTGTTACCAGACCATTCCATCTATAACCTGTTACCAGACCATTCCATCCCGCTAGTTTCCCTCCAATATCCTAACTGCTGTTCTACCATCTACAGGTCAAAACCCTTGTGTAAATGAGGGACACAAAGTATATTGACAGCAGGTACTTCCACACAGGTGTGGTTCCTGACTTAATTAAGCAGTTAACATCCCATCATGCTTAGGTTCGTGTATGAATATCCTGGGCAGGCCATTGTTTTGGCTACCATGGTTATTCCCTCATAGGATGAGAATGCCCTCCATCCACAGGGAACGAGTGGTCACTGATTGGTTTGATGAGCGTGAAAACGATGGTTATGCCCTCCATCCACAGGGAACGAGTGGTTACTGATTGGTTTGATGAGCGTGAAAACGATGGTTATGCCCTCCATCCACAGGGTGGTCACTGAATGGTCTGATGAGCGTGAAAACGATGGTTATGCCCTCCATCCACAGGGTGGTCACTGATTGGTCTGATGAGCGTGAAAACGATGTGAACCGTACGCCTCGGCCGTCTGTCACCAGATCTCAACCTTATTGGACACTCGTGGGAGATTCTGAGACGGCGTTCTCCCACCACCATCAACAAGACACCAAACGATGGAATTGTGAAGAATGGTGCCTCATCCCTCCATTACACTTTCCAGACACTTGTAGAATCGATGCCAAGGTGCATTGGAGCTGTTCTGATTGGTGGAGACCCTATACCAAGGTGCATTGGAGCTGTTCTGATTGGTGGAGACCCTATACCAAGGTGCATTGAAGCTGTTCTGATTGGTGGAGACCCTATGCCAAGGTGCATTGAAGCTGTTCTGATTGGTGGAGACCCTATGCCAAGGTGCATTGAAGCTGTTCTGATTGGTGGAGCCCCTATACCAAGGTGCATTGGAGCTGTTCTGATTGGTGGAGACCCTATGCCAAGGTGCATTGAAGCTGTTCTGATTGGTGGAGACCCTATACCAAGGTGCATTGAAGCTGTTCTGATTGGTGGAAACCCTATACCAAGGTGCATTGAAGCTGTTCTGATTGGTGGAGACCCAACGCCCTATTAAAACACTTTATGTTGGCGTTTCCTTTGCCAAGGTCATTCCGTCTTGCTGTTTGTTTGAAAGGTCAAGTTGATTAGATGTGTATTTTATTCTTCTGATTGTTACAGACAGAATGGAAACTAAAACAGCCTCACCATGTGTTTCATCAGGTCTGGTTTCACCTAGTTATGTATAGCTGTCTGGTTTCACCTAGTTATGTATAGCTGTCTGGTTTCACCTGGTCTGGTTTCACCTAGTTATGTATAGCTGTCTGGTTTCACCTAGTGATGTATAGCTGTCTGGTTTCACCTAGTTATGTATAGCTGTCTGGTTTCACCTAGTTATGTATAGCTGTCTGGTTTCATCAGGTCTGGTTTCACCTAGTTATGTATAGCTGTCTGGTTTCACCTAGTGATGTATAGCTGTGGGGTTTCATCAGGTCTGGTTTCACCTAGTGATGTATAGCTGTCTGGTTTCACCTAGATATGTATAGCTGTCTGGTTTCACCTAGATATGTATAGCTGTCTGGTTTCATCAGGTCTGGTTTCACCTAGTTATGTATAGCTGTCTGGTTTCACCTAGTTATGTATAGCTGTCGTGTTTCATCAGGTCTGGTTTCACCTAGTTATGTATAGCTGTTGAATGAGTCTCACCCTATGTCCCCAGGTGTGAATGAGTCTCACCCGATGTCCCCAGGTGTGAATGAGTCTCGCCCGATGTCCCCAGGTGTGAATGAGTCTCGCCCGATGTCCCCAGGTGTGAATGAGTCTCGCCCGATGTCCCCAGGTGTGAATGAGTCTCGCCCGATGTCCCCAGGTGTGAATGAGGCTCACCTGATGTCCCCAGGTGTGAATGAGTCTTTCCTGATGTCCCCAGGTGTGAATGTCTGGTTCACACCATTAGAGGGGTGAAATATAACTGACCATAAGACTGATCTAGAATCAGCTTCCTCCCCTCCAGTCCTAACGGCCACCATTAGAGGGGTGATATAAGACTGATCTAGGACCAGTGTTAAACTGAGCTGAATGTCTGGTTCACACCATTAGAGGGGTGATATAAGACTGATCTAGGACCAGTGTTAAACAGAGCTGAATGTCTGGTTCACACCATTTTGATGCTGATTTATTGTTATTGTAATTACATTAAATTGTTGAATGTTTCTGTCGATTTGGAAGTTCTTGAAGTCTCCGTCATTTGTTGGGTGTTGTGGAGACGGATCCAACCTGATGATGATCAATATCAAAGATAAAACACAGCCGGTTCCTCTCCAGCCGGTTCCTCTCCAGCCGGTTCCTCTCCAGTCAGATAAAACACAGCCGGTTCCTCTCCAGTCGGTTCCTCTCCAGCCGGTTCCTCTCCAGTCAGATAAAACACAGCCGGTTCCTCTCCAGTCAGATAAAACACAGCCGGTTCCTCTCCAGTCGGTTCCTCTCCAGCCGGTTCCTCTCCAGTCAGATAAAACACAGCCGGTTCCTCTCCAGTCAGATATAAAACAGCCGGTTCCTCTCCAGTCGGTTCCTCTCCAGCCGGTTCCTCTCCAGTCAGATAAAACACAGCCGGTTCCTCTCCATTCAGATAAAACACAGCCGGTTCCTCTCCAGTCGGTTCCTCTCCAGCCGGTTCCTCTCCAGTCAGATAAAACACAGCCGGTTCCTCTCCAGTCAGATATAAAACAGCCGGTTCCTCTCCAGTCGGTTCCTCTCCAGCCGGTTCCTCTCCAGTCAGATAAAACGCAGCCGGTTCCTCTCCAGTCAGATAAAACACAGCCGGTTCCTCTCCAGTCGGTTCCTCTCCAGTCAGATAAAACAGCCGGTTCCTCTCCAGTCAGATAAAACACAGCTGGTTCCTCTCCAGTCAGATAAAACACAGCCGGTTCCTCTCCAGCCGGTTCCTCTCCAGCCGGTTCCTCTCCAGTCAGATAAAACACAGCCGGTTCCTCTCCAGTCGGTTCCTCTCCAGCCGGTTCCTCTCCAGTCAGATAAAACACAGCCGGTTCCTCTCCAGTCAGATAAAACACAGCCGGTTCCTCTCCAGTCGGTTCCTCTCCAGCCGGTTCCTCTCCAGTCAGATAAAACACAGCCGGTTCCTCTCCAGTCAGATAAAACACAGCCGATTCCTCTCCAGTCGGTTCCTCTCCAGCCGGTTCCTCTCCAGTCAGATAAAACACAGCCGGTTCCTCTCCAGTCAGATATAAAACAGCCGGTTCCTCTCCAGTCGGTTCCTCTCCAGCCGGTTCCTCTCCAGTCAGATAAAACACAGCCGGTTCCTCTCCAGTCAGATAAAACACAGCCGGTTCCTCTCCAGTCGGTTCCTCTCCAGTCAGATAAAACAGCCGGTTCCTCTCCAGTCAGATAAAACACAGCTGGTTCCTCTCCAGTCAGATAAAACACAGCCGGTTCCTCTCCAGCCGGTTCCTCTCCAGCCGGTTCCTCTCCAGTCAGATAAAACACAGCCGGTTCCTCTCCAGTCGGTTCCTCTCCAGCCGGTTCCTCTCCAGTCAGATAAAACACAGCCGGTTCCTCTCCAGTCAGATAAAACACAGCCAGTTCCTCTCCAGTCGGTTCCTCTCCAGCCGGTTCCTCTCCAGTCAGATAAAACACAGCCGGTTCCTCTCCAGTCGGTTCCTCTCCAGTCATCTTTCTCTCTCAATGGAAACATGATAAATGTGTGTATCTGGAACCCAATCCTAATGGCCGACGGGCTCTATATCTACCCACAATGCACGCTCTAATCACATCCAGTGATCCACACATGCTATCTACAGTATCGTTCCTCTTCTGAAGAAAAAGAGACGGTAGAGACCGAGGTGTGTTCCACATCCTTGAGTTTTATTTGTCTTGGGTTTCATTACATTAAACCGGTAAGGCAGAGACGGAAACACAGTCAGTCAAACTGTTAAGGCAGGGGACAAACCAGTCAGTCAAACCGTTTAGGCAGAGGACAGCAGAGAAGGAAACAGTCAGTCAAACAAACCGTTAAGGCAGAGAAGGAAACACAGTCAGTCAAACCGTTAAGGCAGAGGACAAACCAGTCAGTCAAACCGTTTAGGCAGAGGACAGCAGAGAAGGAAACAGTCAGTCAAACAAACCGTTAAGGCAGAGAAGGAAACACAGTCAGTCAAACTGTTAAGGCAGGGGACAAACCAGTCAGTCAAACTGTTAAGGCAGAGGACAAACCAGTCAGTCAAACCGGTAAGGCAGAGACGGAAACACAGTCAGTCAAACTGTTTAGGCAGAGACGGAAACACAGTCAGTCAAACTGTTAAGGCAGGGGACAAACCAGTCTGTTAAGGCAGAGGACAGCAGAGAAGGAAACAGTCAGTCAAACCGGTAAGGCAGGGGACAAACCAGTCAGTCAAACCGGTAAGGCAGGGGACAAACCAGTCAGTCAAACTGTTAAGGCAGGGGACAAACCAGTCAGTCAAACCGTTAAGGCAGGGGACAGCAGAGAAGGAAACAGTCAGTCAAACAAACCGTTAAGGCAGAGACGGAAACACAGTCAGTCAAACTGTTAAGGCAGGGGACAAACCAGTCAGTCAAACCGTTTAGGCAGAGGACAGCAGAGAAGGAAACAGTCAGTCAAACAAACCGTTAAGGCAGAGAAGGAAACACAGTCAGTCAAACCGTTAAGGCAGGGGACAAACCAGTCAGTCAAACCGTTTAGGCAGAGGACAGCAGAGAAGGAAACAGTCAGTCAAACCGGTAAGGCAGAGGACACACCAGTCAGTCAAACCGGTAAGGCAGGGGACAAACCAGTCAGTCAAACCGTTTAGACAGAGGACAGCAGAGAAGGAAACATTCAGTCAAACCGGTAAGACAGAGGACAGCAGAGAAGGAAACAGTCAGTCAAACAAACCCTTAAGGCAGAGGACAAACCAGTCAGTCAAACCGTTAAGGCAGGGGACAAACCAGTCAGTCAAACCGTTTAGACAGAGGACAGCAGAGAAGGAAACAGTCAGTCAAACCGGTAAGACAGAGGACAGCAGAGAAGGAAACAGTCAGTCAAACAAACCCTTAAGGCAGAGGACAAACCAGTCAGTCAAACCGTTTAGACAGAGGACAGCAGAGAAGGAAACAGTCAGTCAAACAAACCCTTAAGGCAGAGGACAAACCAGTCAGTCAAACCGTTTAGACAGAGGACAGCAGAGAAGGAAACATTCAGTCAAACCGGTAAGACAGAGGACAGCAGAGAAGGAAACAGTCAGTCAAACAAACCCTTAAGGCAGAGGACAAACCAGTCAGTCAAACCGTTAAGGCAGGGGACAAACCAGTCAGTCAAACCGTTAAGGCAGAGGACAGCAGAGAAGGAAACAGTCAGTCAAACAAACCCTTAAGGCAGAGGACAAACCAGTCAGTCAAACCGTTAAGGTAGAGGACAACAGAGAAGGAAACAGTCAGTCAAACCGGTAAGACAGAGGACAGCAGAGAAGGAGACAGTCAATATTCAAGAGGTATGATGAAGTGGCAGGTGACATGAAAACATTTCATCTTGAAAACAGGTCTTTAAAGTTCCTCCAGACCAGGCATGGGGAACCCCCCAGCGAAAGCCTCCACCTCCCCCCTCAGCTCTGCTACCCTCTCCTGGTGCTTCCCCTCCCCTGCCAGGGCCTCCTTAAACTCCTTCAGGGTCGCCTTGGGCTGCAGAGAGGCCTGGATGTCCAGGGTCATCTGGATACCTGTAGGGAGAACGAGGGGTGAGAGGTCAAGGGGTTAGAGGTGGCCTTGGTCTGCTAGCTGGACATCTAGGGTCAGCACTATGTCTATAGACACAGAGGTCAGGGGGTTTGAGGTGGCCCTGGTCTGCTAGCTGGACATCTAGGGTCAGCACTATGTCTATCGACACAGGGGTTAGGGGTGGTCTTGGTCTGCTAACTGGACATCTAGGGTCAGCACTATGTCTATAGACACAGAGGTCAGGGGGTTAGGAGGTGGCCTTGGTCTGCTAGCTGGACATCTAGGGTCAGCACTATGTCTATAGACACAGAGGTCAGGGGTTAAGGGTCACCTCTGTGGATGAACTCTGCGACCTTCCTGAAGTCGTCTTCAACCATTCCTCTGGAGGTCAGAGCAGGAGAGCCGAACCTCAGACCGCTGGGACGCAACGCACTCTTATCACCTACACACACACAAACACACACACACATTACGTATATACACGCATATACAGACAACTGGGACACAGAGCACTCTCACCACCTACAGAGGACTGTGTCTGTTACCATATACAGACAACTGGGACACAGAGCACTCTCACCACCTACAGAGGACTGTGTCTGTTAGTTACCTGGACAGGTGTTCTTGTTGCAGGCGATGGCAGCAGCTTCTAGAACCTTCTCAGCTCGTCCTCCGTCCGTCCCGTTAGGCCTCAGGTCCAGTAAGATCAGATGGTTATCAGAACCCCCTGGAGGACATTAACACAACCATACAACAACATTAACACAACCCTACAACAACATTAACACAACCCTACAGCAACATTAACACAACCATACAACAACATTAACACAACCCTACAACAACATACAGCAACATTAACACAACCCTACAACAACATTAACACAACCCTACAGCAACATTAACACAACCCTACAGCAACATTAACACAACCATACAACAACATTAACACAACCCTACAGCAACATTAACACAACCATACAACAACATTAACACAACCCTACAACAACATTAACACAACCCTACAGCAACATTAACACAACCCTACAGCAACATTAACACAACCCTACAGCAACATTAACACAACCCTACAGCAACATTAACACAAGCCTACAACAACATACAGCAACATTAACACAACCCTACAACAACATTAACACAACCCTACAGCAACATTAACACAACCCTACAGCAACATTAACACAACCATACAACAACATACAGCAACATTAACACAACCCTACAGCAACATTAACACAACCATACAACAACATTAACACAACCCTACAGCAACATTAACACAACCCTACAGCAACATTAACACAAGCCTACAACAACATACAGCAACATTAACACAACCCTACAACAACATTAACACAACCCTACAGCAACATTAACACAACCCTACAGCAACATTAACACAACCATACAACAACATACAGCAACATTAACACAACCCTACAGCAACATTAACACAACCATACAACAACATTAACACAACCCTACAACAACATTAACACAACCCTACAACAACATTAACACAACCCTACAGCAACATTAACACAACCATACAGCAACATTAACACAACCCTACAGCAACATTAACACAACCCTACAGCAACATTAACACAACCCTACAGCAACATTAACACAACCCTACAGCAACATTAACACAACCCTACAGCAACATTAACACAACCCTACAGCAACATTAACACAACCCTACAGCAACATTAACACAACCCTACAGCAACATTAGCAAAACCCTACAACAACATTAACACAACCCTACAGCAACATTAACACAACACTAACACAGGTTACAGTATGTTAACCACAACCATGACATTATTGTCTCACCGGTGACGATCTTGTAGCCATGGTTGATGAGGGCGTTGGCCATAGCTCTGCAGTTAGAGAGCACCTGGTACTGATACGCCTTAAACTCTGGGGTCAGAGCCTGCTTCAGGGCCACCGCCACACCTAGAGAAACATTCACACACATTAACACACACACACACACTAACCCTTAAACTCTGGGGTCAGAGCCTGCTCCACCTGGAGAAACACTAACCCTTAAACTCTGGGGTCAGAGCCTGCTTCAGGGCCACCGCCACACCTAGAGAAACATTCACACACATTAACACACACACACTAACCCTTAAACTCTGGGGTCAGAGCCTGCTCCACCTGGAGAAACACTAACCCTTAAACTCTGGGGTCAGAGCCTGCTTCAGGGCCACCGCCACACCTAGAGAAACATTCACACACATTAACACACACACACACACTAACCCTTAAACTCTGGGGTCAGAGCCTGCTCCACCTGGAGAAACACTAACCCTTAAACTCTGGGGTCAGAGCCTGCTTCAGGGCCACCGCCACACCTAGAGAAACATTCACACACATTAACACACACACACTAACCCTTAAACTCTGGGGTCAGAGCCTGCTCCACCTGGAGAAACACTAACCCTTAAACTCTGGGGTCAGAGCCTGCTTCAGGGCCACCGCCACACCTAGAGAAACATTCACACACATTAACACACACACACACACTAACCCTTAAACTCTGGGGTCAGAGCCTGCTTCAGGGCCACCGCCACACCTAGAGAAACATTCACACACACACACTAACCCTTAAACTCTGGGGTCAGAGCCTGCTTCAGGGCCACCGCCACACCTAGAGAAACATTCACACACATTAACACACAAACACTAACCCTTAAACTCTGGGGTCAGAGCCTGCTTCAGGGCCACCGCCACACCTAGAGAAACATTCACACACATTAACACACACACACTAACCCTTAAACTCTGGGGTCAGAGCCTGCTTCAGGGCCACCGCCACACCTAGAGAAACATTCACACACATTAACACACACACACTAACCCTTAAACTCTGGGGTCAGAGCCTGCTTCAGGGCCACCGCCACACCTAGAGAAACATTCACACACACACACTAACCCTTAAACTCTGGGGTCAGAGCCTGCTTCAGGGCCACCGCCACACCTAGAGAAACATTCACACACATTAACACACACACACTAACCCTTAAACTCTGGGGTCAGAGCCTGCTTCAGGGCCACCGCTACACCTAGAGAAACATTCACACACATTAACACACACACACACACACTAACCCTTAAACTCTGGGGTCAGAGCCTGCTTCAGGGCCACCGCCACACCTAGAGAAACATTCACACACATTAACACACACACACTAACCCTTAAACTCTGGGGTCAGAGCCTGCTTCAGGGCCACCGCCACACCTAGAGAAACACTAACCCTTAAACTCTGGGGTCAGAGCCTGCTCCACCTGGAGAAACACTAACCCTTAAACTCTGGAGTCAGAGCCTGCTCCACCTGGAGAAACATTAACCCTTAAACTCTGGGGTCAGAGCCTGCTCCACCTGGAGAAACATTAACCCTTAAACTCTGGGGTCAGAGCCTGCTCCACCTGGAGAAACATTAACCCTTAAACTCTGGGGTCAGAGCCTGCTCCACCTAGAGAAACATTAACCCTTAAACTCTGGGGTCAGAGCCTGCTCCACCTGGAGAAACATTAACCCTTAAACTCTGGGATCAGAGCCTGCTCCACCTGGAGAAACATTAACCCTTAAACTCTGGGGTCAGAGCCTGCTCCACCTGGAGAAACATTAACCCTTAAACTCTGGGGTCAGAGCCTGCTCCACCTGGAGAAACATTAACCCTTAAACTCTGGGATCAGAGCCTGCTCCACCTGGAGAAACATTAACCCTTAAACTCTGGGGTCAGAGCCTGCTCCACCAGGAGAAACATTAACAATTAAACTCTGGGGTCAGAGCGTGCTCCACCTGGAGAAACATTAACCCTTAAACTCTGGGGTCAGAGCCTGCTCCACCTGGAGAAACATTAACCCTTAAACTCTGGGATCAGAGCCTGCTCCACCTGGAGAAACATTAACCCTTAAACTCTGGGGTCAGAGCCTGCTCCACCTGGAGAAACATTAACCCTTAAACTCTGGGGTCAGAGCCTGCTCCACCTGGAGAAACATTAACCCTTAAACTCTGGGATCAGAGCCTGCTCCACCTGGAGAAACACACAGTGCATTCAGAAAGTATTGAGACCAACTTGGCCTTTCCCACATTTTGTTACGTTACAGCATCATTCTAAAGTGGATTCAATATTTTTTTCCCCTTATCAATTTACACACAATACCCCATAATGACATCACAATACCCCATAATGACATCACAATACCCCATAATGACATCACAATACCCCATAATGACATAACAATACCCCATAATGACAAAGCAAAAACGGGTTTTTGGAATTTTTTGCAAACGTATAAAAAATTAAAAATCACATTGACATTAGTATTCAGACCCTTCACTCAGTACTTTGTTGAAGCACCTTTGGCAGCGATTACAGCCTCTAGTCTTCTTGGGTATGACGCTACAAGCTTGGCACACCTGTATTTGGGGAGTTTCTCCCATTCTTCTCTGCAGATCCTCTCAAGCTCTGTCAGGTTGGACAGGGAGTGTCACTGCATAGCTATTTTCTCTGTAGAGATGTTCGATCAGGTTCAAGTCCGGGCTCTGGCTGGGCCACTCAAGGACATTCAGAGACTTGTTCCGAAGCCACTCCTGTGTTGTCTTGGCTGTGGGCTTAGGGTCGTTGTCCTGTTGGAAGGTGAACCTTCTCCCTAGTCTGAAGTCCTGAGTGCTCTGGAGCACATTTTCATTAAGGATCTCTCTGCACTTTGCTCTGTTCATCTTTCCCTCGATCCTGACTAGTCTCCCAGTCCCTGCTGCTGAAAAACATCCCCACAGCATGATGCTGCCACCACCGTGCTTCACCGTAGGGATGCTGCCACCACCGTGCTTCACCGTAGGGATGCTGCCACCCCCGTGCTTCACCGTAGGGATGCTGCCACCACCGTAGGGATGCTGCCACCCCCGTGCTTCACCGTAGGGATGCTGCCACCACCATGCTTCACCATCATGGTGCCAGGTTTCCTCCAGACATGACGCTTGGCATTCATGCCAAAGACTTCAATCTTGGTTTTATCAGACCAAAGAACCTTGTTTCTCATGGTCTGTCCTTTAGGTGCCTTGAGGCAAACTCCAAGCGGGCTGTCATGTGCCTTTTACTGAGGAGTGGCTTCCGTCTGGCCAATCTACCATAAAGGCCTGATTGGTGGAGTGCTGCAGAGATGGTTGTCCTTCTGGAAGTGTCTCCCATCTCCACAGAGGAAATCTGGAGCTCTGTCAGTGACCATCGGGTCTTTGGTCACCTCCCTGACCAAGGCCCTTCTCCCACGATTGCTCAGTTTTCCTGGGCAGCCAGCTCTAGGGCTTTTTACAATTAGGTTTAACTTAACCTTTATTTAACTAGGAAAGTCAGTTAAGAACAAATCCTTATTTACAATGACGGCCTACCACAACCCGGACGACGCTGGGCCAATGGTGCGCCGCCCTATTGCACTCCCAATCATGGCTGGTTGTGATACAGCCTGGAATCAAACCAGGGTCTGCAGTGACGCCTCTAGCACTGAGATCCAGTGGCTTAGACCGCTGCGCCACTCGGGAGTGATGGAGACCCACTGTGTTCTTGGGGACCTTCAATGCTGCAGACATTGTTTTGGTACCCTTCCCCAGATCTGTGCCTCGACACAATCCCGTCTCGGAGCTCTACGGACAAACTGTTTTACCTCATGGCTCGGTGTTTGCTCTGACATGCACAAACATCTCAAGGATGATCAATGGAAACCGGAAGCATCTGAGCTCAATTCCAAGTCTCATAGCAAAGGGTCTGAATACTGATGTAAATAAGGTATGTTTTTATTCTAGTTATACATTTGCCAACAATTCTAAAAACCTGTTTTCACTTTGTCTTTGTGGAGCATCGTGATGTCATTACGGGGTATTGTGATGTCATTATGGAGCATCGTGATGTCATTATGGGGTATTGTGATGTCATTATGGAGCATCGTGATGTCATTATGGGGTATTGTGATGTCATTATGGGGTATCGTGATGTCATTATGGGGTATTGTGATGTCATTATGGAGCATCGTGATGTCATTATGGGGTATTGTGATGTCATTACGGGGTATTGTGATGTCATTATGGAGCATCGTGATGTCATTATGGGGTATTGTGATGTCATTATGGGGTATCGTGATGTCATTATGGGGTATTGTGATGTCATTATGGAGCATCGTGATGTCATTATGGGGTATTGTGATGTCATTACGGGGTATTGTGATGTCATTATGGAGCATCGTGATGTCATTATGGGGTATTGTGATGTCATTATGGAGCATCGTGATGTCATTATGGGGTATTGTGATGTCATTATGGAGCATTGTGATGTCATTATGGGGTATTGTGATGTCATTATGGGGTATCGTGATGTCATTATGGGGTATCGTGATGTCATTATGGAGCATCGTGATGTCATTATGGGGTATTGTGATGTCATTATGGAGTATCGTGATGTCATTATGGGGTATTGTGATGTCATTATGGGGTATCGTGATGTCATTATGGGGTATCGTGATGTCATTATGGAGCATCGTGATGTCATTATGGAGCATCGTGATGTCATTATGGAGCATCGTGACGTCATTATGGAGCATCGTGATGTCATTATGGAGCATCGTGTGTAGATTGAAGAGAGATTTTTTTTTAAATAAATCAATTTTAGAATAAAGATGTAACTTAACAAAATGTGGAAAAAGTCAAGGGGTCTGAATACTTTCCGAAGGCACTGTACATGTACTACTACTACTATAGAGAACACCACACACACTGTGAGGTGTCCTGGCTACTGTACCTGTCATAGTGAGGTGTCCTGGTTACTGTACCTGTCATAGTGAGGTGTCCTGGCTACTGTACCTGTCACAGTGAGGTGTCCTGGCTACTGTACCTGTCATAGTGAGGTGTCCTAGCTACTTTACCTGTCATAGTGAGGTGTCCTGGCTACTGTACCTGTCACAGTGAGGTGTCCTAGCTACTTTACCTGTCATAGTGAGGTGTCCTAGCTACTTTACCTGTCACAGTGAGGTGTCCTGGCTACTGTACCTGTCATAGTGAGGTGTCCTGGCTACTGTACCTGTCACAGTGAGGTGTCCTGGTTACTGTACCTGTCATAGTGTGGTAGTGAGGTGTCCCAGCTACTTTACCTGTCATAGTGAGGTGTCCCAGCTACTTTACCTGTCATAGTGAGGTGTCCTGGCTACTGTACCTGTCATAGTGAGGTGTCCTGGCTACTGTACCTGTCATAGTGAGGTGTCCTGGTTACTGTACCTGTCATAGTGAGGTGTCCTGGCTACTGTACCTGTCATAGTGAGGTGTCCTGGCTACTTTACCTGTCATAGTGAGGTGTCCTGGTTACTGTACCTGTCATTGTGAGGTGTCCTGGCTACTGTACCTGTCATAGTGAGGTGTCCTGGCTACTGTACCTGTCATAGTGAGGTGTCCTGGTTACTGTACCTGTCACAGTGAGGTGTCCTGGTTACTGTACCTGTCATAGTGAGGTGTCCTGGCTACTTTACCTGTCATAGTGAGGTGTCCTAGCTACTGTACCTGTCATAGTGAGGTGTCCTAGCTACTTTACCTGTCATAGTGAGGTGTCCTGGCTACTGTACCTGTCATAGTGAGGTGTCCTGGTTACTGTACCTGTCATAGTGAGGTGTCCTGGTTACTGTACCTGTCACAGTGAGGTGTCCTGGTTACTTTACCTGTCATAGTGTGGTAGTGAGGTGTCCTGGCTACATTACCTGTCATAGTGTTGTAGTGAGGTTTCCTGGTTACTGTACCTGTCATAGTGAGGTGTCCTGGTTACTGTACCTGTCATAGTGAGGTGTCCTGGCTACATTACCTGTCATAGTGAGGTGTCCTGGTTACTGTACCTGTCATAGTGAGGTGTCCTGGTTACTGTACCTGTCATAGTGAGGTGTCCTGGCTACATTACCTGTCATAGTGAGGTGTCCTAGTTACTGTACCTGTCATAGTGAGGTGTCCTAGCTACTTTACCTGTCATAGTGAGGTGTCCTGGTTACTGAACCTGTCATAGTGAGGTGTCCTGGTTACTTTACCTGTCATAGTGAGGTGTCCTGGTTACTGTACCTGTCATAGTGTGGTAGTGAGGTGTCCTGGCTACATTACCTGTCATAGTGAGGTGTCCTGGTTACTGTACCTGTCATAGTGAGGTGTCCTGGTTACTGTACCTGTCATAGTGAGGTGTCCTGGCTAGATAACCTGTCATAGTGTGGTAGTGAGGTGTCCTAGCTACTTTACCTGTCATAGTGAGGTGTCCTGGCTACTTTACCTGTCATAGTGAGGTGTCCTGGCTACTGTACCTGTCATAGTGAGGTGTCCTGGCTACTGTACCTGTCATAGTGAGGTGTGCTAGCTACTTTACCTGTCATAGTGAGGTGTCCTGGCTACTTTACCTGTCATAGTGAGGTGTCCTAGCTACATTACCTGTCATAGTGAGGTGTCCTGGCTAGATAACCTGTCATAGTGTGGTTGTGAGGTTTCCTAGTTAATATCCACCTAGTGTCTGTGTAGGTGCCTGTATATAAAGCCAATATAGGTGTCCAGAGAAGTGCCTGTACCTGCGATGGCATGGTTGTGGGGTCCTCCCTGTAGTCCTGGGAACACTGCCTGGTTGATGAGAGACTCCAGATTATACAGAGTCTCCTTTCCCTTAGGGTCCACACTACGTATTCCTGGAGGACAGGGACACAGAGAGAGACCAGCATGATACACACACTAAACCCCACAGAGAGAGGGAGAGACCAGCATGATACACACACTAAACCCCACAGAGAGAGAGACCAGCATGATACCCACACTAAACCCCACAGAGAGAGACAGCATGATACCCACACTAAACCCCACAGAGAGAGACCAGCATGATACACACACTAAACCCCACAGAGAGAGACCAGCATGATACACACACGAAACCCCACAGAGAGAGAGACCAGCATGATACACACACTAAACCCCACAGAGAGAGAGACCAGCATGATACACACACTAAACCACACAGAGAGAGAGAGACCAGCATGATACACACACTAAACCCCACAGAGAGGGAGACCAGCATGATACACCCCCTAAACCCAACAGAGAGAGAGACCAGCATGATACACACACTAAACCCCACAGAGAGAGACCAGCATGATACACACACTAAACCCCACAGAGAGAGAGAGAGACCAGCAAGATACACACACTAAACCCCACAGAGAGAGACCAGCATGACACACACACTAAACCCCACAGAGAGAGACCAGCATGATACCCCCCCCTCCTCTCCGTACCCTTTCTGTAGAAGATGACCCCAGAGCGACAGCCCCGCAGCGTCTTGTGGGTCGTCGTGGAGACCACGTCACAGTACTCGAACGGAGACGGGACGACCCCGGCCGCCACCAGTCCGCTGATGTGTGCCATGTCGGCCAATAGGAAAGCTCCGTTCTCATCGGCGATACGACGCAGCCGAGCGTAGTCGAGGTTACGGGAATAACAGCTGGTACCTGGAGAGAAGACGGAACGATTAACAGGAAACGGTCTCGTTTTTTAAACCTCATCTTCAGCACCATTCCCAACATCAACTGAGAAAATGACAGATTTCGATGTTTTTTAGTCAAAAAGATGCACCAAACAATGGCACAAGTTTTTTTTTTTTTTTACAGATAATGACATTGGAAAGTCCTGGACAAGATATTTCAACAGGAGATTCTGTGTCTGAGAAACCAGGCCCAAATGATACAACAGGAGATTCTGTCCCCGAACAGAGAGGATCTATAGTCTGATTGGACACAATGTGATACAGCTGGCGACAGGTGGTGGTGGTGGTGTGTGTGTGTGTATATGATGATGATGATGATGATGATGATGGTGTGTGTGTATATGATGATGATGGTGGTGGTGGTGGTGGTGGTGGTGTGTGTGTGTGTATATGATGATGATGATGATGATGATGATGATGATGGTGTGTGTGTATATGATGATGATGGTGGTGGTGTGTGTGTGTATATGATGATGATGGTGGTGGTGGTGGTGTGTGTGTATATGATGATGATGGTGGTGGTGGTGGTGTGTGTGTATATGATGATGATGATGATGATGGTGTGTGTGTATATGATGATGATGGTGGTGGTGGTGGTGTGTGTGTATATGATGATGATGGTGGTGGTGGTGTGTGTGTGTATATGATGATGATGGTGGTGGTGGTGGTGTGTGTGTATATGATGATGATGATGATGGTGGTGGTGGTGGTGATGTGTGTGTTACCTGCAATGATCAGTCTAGGGTGGAACAGCCGGGCGTTCTCCTCCAGTCGGTCGTAGTTGATGAGACCAGTGTCTGGATCCACCTGATACAACACAGATTAACGTCACTAGGATTCACCTGATACAACACAGATTAACGTCACTAGGATCCACCTGATACAACACAGATTAACGTCACTAGTCGTAGTGGATGAGACCAGTGTCTGGATCCACCTGATACAACACAGATTAACGTCACTAGGATCCACCTGATACAACACAGATTAACGTCACTAGGATCCACCTGATACAACACAGATTAAGGAACGTCACTAGGATCCACCTGGTACAACACAGATTAACGTCACTAGTCGTAGTGGATGAGACCAGTGTCTGGATCCACCTGATACAACACAGATTAACGTCACTAGGATCCACCTGATACAACACAGATTAACGTCACTAGGATCCACCTGATACAACACAGATTAAGGAACGTCACTAGGATCCACCTGATACAACACAGATTAAGGAACGTCACTTCGTTAATCTGGGGGAACGCTTTCAGCACTTTATAGAGTCCATGACTTTATACACCTGTCAGCAACGGACGTGGCTGAACATAATCCACTCATTTGAAAAGGGGTGTCCACATACATCTGTCTACAAAGTGTTTTGTTTTTTGTCAGCTAGAAAGAAAATGGCCCCCAATTCAGAAATGGAGAAAGAGGAGAGAAAGCGCTAGAAATGTCTAGACAGCTCTAGAAAGCTCTAGAAAGGTCTAGAAAGCTACCGTTATCTGCTGCCTCTTCAACAAGAAGCCACATTGATCCTACGATCCAGAAATACACTTCCCTCCCCTCCCACATCCCCCCCCCCCCCCCCCCCCACCCCCACGGACCGTAACCGCTCCAAAAAAAGCATGGCCCCTGCTTCTCCGGAATGCCACCCGATCCCCGTGGCCGAAGCATCGCATTTCTGTTTAGGCAGCACTCGGGCTGTATAGAAAACAACCCCCGAGAGCCACAGAACGACCGAATTAGCACCACGCACAGCCACCACAAACACCTTTAGGCAGCACTCTGGCAGGCTGTATAGAAAACAACCCCCCGAGAGCCACAGAACGACCGAATTAGCACCACGCACAGCCACCATAAACACCTTTAGGCAGCAATCTGGCAGGCTGTATAGAAAACAACCCCCCGAGAGCCACAGAACGACCGAATTAGCACCACCATAAACACCTTTAGGCAGCAATCTGGCAGGCTGTATAGAAAACAACCCCGACAGCCACAGAACGACCGAATTAGCACCATGCCCAGCCACCATAAACACCGTTAGGCAGCACTCGGGCTGTATAGAAAACAACCCCCGAGAGCAACAGAACGACCGAATTAGCACCACCACAAAAACCTTTAGGCAGCACTCGGGCAGGCTGTATAGAAAACAACCCCCCGAGAGCCACAGAACGACCGAATTAGCACCACGCACAGCCACCATAAACACCTTTAGGCAGCACTCTGGCAGGCTGTATAGAAAACAACCCCCGAGAGCCACAGAACGACCGAATTAGCACCACCATAAACACCTTTAGGCAGCAATCTGGCAGGCTGTATAGAAAACAACCCCCCGAGAGCCACAGAACAACCGAATTTGCACCACGCACAGCCACCACAAACACCTTTAGGCAGCACTCTGGCAGGCTGTATAGAAAACAACCCCTCGAGAGCCACAGAACGACCGAATTAGCACCACGCACAGCCACCACAAACACCTTTAGGCAGCACTCTGGCAGGCTGTATAGAAAACAACCCCCCGAGAGCCACAGAACGACCGAATTAGCACCACGCACAGCCACCACAAACACCTTTAGGCAGCACTCTGGCAGGCTGTATAGAAAACAACCCCCGAGAGCCACAGAACGACCGAATTAGCACCACGCACAGCCACCACAAACACCTTTAGGCAGCACTCGGGCAGGCTGTATAGAAAACAACTCCCGAGAGCAACAGAACGACCGAATTAGCACCAACACCTTTAGGCAGCAATCTGGCAGGCTGTATAGAAAACAACCCCCGAGAGCAACAGAACGACCGAATTAGCACCACCATAAACACCTTTAGGCAGCAATCTGGCAGGCTGTATAGAAAACAACCCCCGAGAGCAACAGAACGACCGAATTAGCACCACCATAAACACCTTTAGGCAGCAATCTGGCAGGCTGTATAGAAAACAACCCCCCGAGAGCCACAGAACGACCGAATTAGCACCACGCACAGCCACCACAAACACCTTTAGGCAGCACTCTGGCAGGCTGTATAGAAAACAACCCCCCGAGAGCCACAGAACGACCGAATTAGCACCACGCACAGCCACCACAAACACCTTTAGGCAGCACTCTGGCAGGCTGTATAGAAAACAACCCCTCGAGAGCCACAGAACGACCGAATTAGCACCACGCACAGCCACCACAAACACCTTTAGGCAGCACTCTGGCAGGCTGTATAGAAAACAACCCCCCGAGAGCCACAGAACGACCGAATTAGCACCACGCACAGCCACCACAAACACCTTTAGGCAGCACTCTGGCAGGCTGTATAGAAAACAACCCCCGAGAGCCACAGAACGACCGAATTAGCACCACGCACAGCCACCACAAACACCTTTAGGCAGCACTCGGGCAGGCTGTATAGAAAACAACCCCCGAGAGCAACAGAACGACCGAATTAGCACCAACACCTTTAGGCAGCAATCTGGCAGGCTGTATAGAAAACAACCCCCGAGAGCAACAGAACGACCGAATTAGCACCACCATAAACACCTTTAGGCAGCAATCTGGCAGGCTGTATAGAAAACAACCCCCGAGAGCAACAGAACGACCGAATTAGCACCACCATAAACACCTTTAGGCAGCAATCTGGCAGGCTGTATAGAAAACAACCCCCCGAGAGCCACAGAACGACCGAATTAGCACCACCATAAACACCTTTAGGCAGCAATCTGGCAGGCTGTATAGAAAACAACCCCGACAGCCACAGAACGACCGAATTAGCACCATGCCCAGCCACCATAAACACCGTTAGGCAGCACTCGGGCTGTATAGAAAACAACCCCCGAGAGCAACAGAACGACCGAATTAGCACCACCACAAAAACCTTTAGGCAGCACTCGGGCAGGCTGTATAGAAAACAACCCCCCGAGAGCCACAGAACGACCGAATTAGCACCACGCACAGCCACCATAAACACCTTTAGGCAGCACTCTGGCAGGCTGTATAGAAAACAACCCCCGAGAGCCACAGAACGACCGAATTAGCACCACCATAAACACCTTTAGGCAGCAATCTGGCAGGCTGTATAGAAAACAACCCCCCGAGAGCCACAGAACAACCGAATTTGCACCACGCACAGCCACCACAAACACCTTTAGGCAGCACTCTGGCAGGCTGTATAGAAAACAACCCCTCGAGAGCCACAGAACGACCGAATTAGCACCACGCACAGCCACCACAAACACCTTTAGGCAGCACTCTGGCAGGCTGTATAGAAAACAACCCCCCGAGAGCCACAGAACGACCGAATTAGCACCACGCACAGCCACCACAAACACCTTTAGGCAGCACTCTGGCAGGCTGTATAGAAAACAACCCCCGAGAGCCACAGAACGACCGAATTAGCACCACGCACAGCCACCACAAACACCTTTAGGCAGCACTCGGGCAGGCTGTATAGAAAACAACTCCCGAGAGCAACAGAACGACCGAATTAGCACCAACACCTTTAGGCAGCAATCTGGCAGGCTGTATAGAAAACAACCCCCGAGAGCAACAGAACGACCGAATTAGCACCACCATAAACACCTTTAGGCAGCAATCTGGCAGGCTGTATAGAAAACAACCCCCGAGAGCAACAGAACGACCGAATTAGCACCACCATAAACACCTTTAGGCAGCAATCTGGCAGGCTGTATAGAAAACAACCCCCCGAGAGCCACAGAACGACCGAATTAGCACCACCATAAACACCTTTAGGCAGCAATCTGGCAGGCTGTATAGAAAACAACCCCGACAGCCACAGAACGACCGAATTAGCACCATGCCCAGCCACCATAAACACCGTTAGGCAGCACTCGGGCTGTATAGAAAACAACCCCCGAGAGCAACAGAACGACCGAATTAGCACCACCACAAAAACCTTTAGGCAGCACTCGGGCAGGCTGTATAGAAAACAACCCCCCGAGAGCCACAGAACGACCGAATTAGCACCACGCACAGCCACCATAAACACCTTTAGGCAGCACTCTGGCAGGCTGTATAGAAAACAACCCCCGAGAGCCACAGAACGACCGAATTAGCACCACCATAAACACCTTTAGGCAGCAATCTGGCAGGCTGTATAGAAAACAACCCCCCGAGAGCCACAGAACAACCGAATTTGCACCACCATAAACACCTTTAGGCAGCACTCGGGCTGTATAGAAAACAACCCCCGAGAGCAACGGAACGACCGAATTAGCACCACGCACAGCCACCATAAACACCTTGAAAACGGCTCTTTCCCATAGACATCATCAGCAGTTAAATACCAACATGGTAGACTTGTTTAAAGCTGGTTGGCTTTGATCACGTGATCTCTGAAATTCAAACAGATTTGGGGAAAAAAAAAATCAAGCCCAACTTTTAGAATAACTTTATAAGAATTGATTTAAGAATTTGTAAATTTGGGAATGTTTTCTTGGGGTGCTCTAAGTTACTATTATATGTGTTTCTGGCATTGAGAAATCAATTCCTTTAAAGGAATACTCCGGACTCAAAGGAGGATTACTCCGGGGAACTCAAAGGAGGAATACTCCGGGGAAATCAAAGGAGGAATACTCCGGGGAACTCAAAGGAGGAATACTCCGGGGAACTCAAAGGAGGAATACTCCGGGGAACTCAAAGGAGGAATACTCCGGGGAACTCAAAGGAGGAATACTCCGGGGAACTCAAAGGAGGAATACTCCGGGGAACTCAAAGGAGGATTACTCCGGGGAACTCAAAGGAGGAATACTCCGGGGAACTCAAAGGAGGAATACTCCGGGGAACTCAAAGGAGGAATACTCCGGGGAACTCAAAGGAGGAATACTCCGGGGAACTCAAAGGAGGAATACTCCGGGGCTCAAAGGAGGAATACTCCAGACTCAAAGGAGGAATACTCCGGGACTCAAAGGAGGAATACTCCGGACTCAAAGGAGGAATACTCCGGACTCAAAGGAGGAATACTCCGGGAACTTTACGGAACACTCCGGGACTCAAAGGAGGAATACTCCGGGACTCAAAGGAGGAACACTCCGGGAACTTTAAGGAACACTCCGGGAACTTTAAGGAGCACTCCGGGAACTTTAAGGAGCACTCCGGGAACTTTAAAGAACACTCCGGGAACTTTAAGTCCTTAGTGATTTGAACACTAAGGAAGCTCTCGACCCGGAAACCTGATTTACCAATAAAATGAGACCCGATCCAGAACGACTGCAGACGATCTTAGATCTTTGGTCTGCAGTATGGAAAGCCTTCGATAGGTCAATAAAGAGGGCTGCACCAGTACCTCCGTCCTATCCAGCCCTTTACATCAGCCAATCAGGTGTTGAGGATGGGTAAAGGTCAGTGACACAACTCCGTCTGGTCAAGGCCTTTGCACAGCAACATTGTTGCAACATAAAGACAACACTGACACAACCAACTAACCGTGTCAAGGCCCATCTCTGGTGTGAAGACAGAACGGTGCGTCAGACAGTTGTGTTCTCACCGTGGTTACCTTGGCTGGACAGGCAGGCAGAAGGACGTTGATCTCAAATAAACTGTGTGGTGTGTGTCTCTGCTCCTCTCCTCTCTCTCTGCATCTCTCTCTATGCCCTGGCTCCTCTCCCTATGCCCTGGCTCCTCTCTCTAGGCTCCTCTCTCTATGCTCCGGCTCCTCTCTCTATGCCCCGGCTCCTCTCTCTATGCCCAGGTTCCTCTCTCTATGCCCCGGCTCCTCTCTCTATGCTCCTCTCTCTATGCCCCGGCTCCTCTCTCTGCTCCTCACTCTATGCTCTGGCTCCACTCTCTGTGCCCCGGCTCCTCTCTCTATGCTCCGGCTCCTCTCTCTATGCTCCTCTCTCTATGCCCCGGCTCCTCTCTCTGCTCCTCACTCTATGCTCTGGCTCCACTCTCTGTGCCCCGGCTCCTCTCTCTATAGCCCGGCTCCTCCCTCTATAGCCCGGCTCCTCCCTCTATAGCCCGGCTCCTCCCTCTATAGCCCGGCTCCTCCCTCTATAGCCAGGCTCCTCCCTCTATAGCCAGGCTCCTCCCTCTATAGCCCGGCTCCTCTCTCTATGCACCTCTCTCTATGCCCCGGCTCCTCTCTCTATGCTCCGGCTCCTCTCTCTATGAGTCGGCTCCTCTCTCTATGAGTCGGCTCCTCTCTCTATGCTCCTCTCTCTATGCCCCGGCTCCTCTCTCTATGCCCCGGCTCCTCTCTCTATGCCCCGGCTCCTCTCTCTATGCCCCGGCTCCTCTCTCTATGCCCCGGCTCCTCTCTCTATGCCCCGGCTCCTCTCTCTATGCTCCAGCTCCTCTCTCTATGCTCCAGCTCCTCTCTCTATGCCCCGGCTCCTCTCTCTATGCCCCGGCTCCTCTCTCTACGCCCCGGCTCCTCTCTCCATGTTCTGGCTCCTCTCTATATCGAGTCTGCTCCTCTCTCTACGCTCCTCTCTCTGTGCTCCTCTCTCTGTGCCCCGGCTCCTCTCTCTATGCCCCGGCTCCTCTCTCTATGCCCCGGCTCCTCTCTATACGAGTCTGCTCCTCTCTCTATGCTCCTCTCTCTATGCTCCGGCTACTCTCTATGCTCCTCTCTCTATGCTCCTCGCTCTATGCCCTGGCTCCTCTCTCTATGCTCCTCTCTCTATGCCCCGGCTCCTCGCTCTATGCCCCGGCTCTTCTCTCTATGCTCTTCTCTCTATGCTCCTCTCTCTATGCTCCTCGCTCTATGCCCCGCTCCTCTCTCTATGCTCCAATCTCTATGCCCAGGCTCCTCTCTCTATGCCCCGGCTCCTCTCTATACGAGGCTGCTCCTCTCTCTATGCTCCTCTCTCTATGCTCCGGCTACTCTCTCTATGCTCCTCGCTCTATGCCCCGGCTCCTCTCTCTATAGCCCGGCTCCTCTCTCTATAGCCCGGCTCCTCTCTCTGTGCCCCGGCTCCTCTCTCTATGCTCTTCCCTCTATGCTCCTCTCTCTATGCTCCTCGCTCTATCCCCGCTCCTCTCTCTATGCTCCTCTCTCTATGCCCAGGCTCCTCTCTTTATGCCCCGGCTCCTCTCTATACGAGTCTGCTCCTCTCTCTATGCTCCTCTCTCTATGCTCCGGCTACTCTCTCTATGCTCCTCGCTCTATGCCCCGGCTCCTCTCTCTATAGCCCGGCTCCTCTCTCTATAGCCCGGCTCCTCTCTCTGTGACCCGGCTCCTCTCTCTATGCTCTTCCCTCTATGCTCCTCTCTCTATGCTCCTCGCTCTATCCCCGCTCCTCTCTCTATGCTCCTCTCTCTATGCCCAGGCTCCTCTCTCTATGCCCCGGCTCCTCTCTATACGAGTCTGCTCCTCTCTCTATGCTCCTCTCTCTATGCTCCGGCTACTCTCTCTATGCTCCTCGCTCTATGCCCCGGCTCCTCTCTCTATAGCCCGGCTCCTCTCTCTGTGCCCCGGCTCCTCTCTCTGCGCCCCGGCTCCTCTCTCTGTGCCCCGGCTCCTCTCTCTGTGCCCCGGCTCCTCACTATACAAGTCTGCTCCTCGCTTTATGCTCCTCTCTCTATGCCCCTCTCTCTATGCTCCGGCTCCTCTCTCTATACTCCTCTCTCTATGCCCCGGCTCCTCTCTATGCTCCTCTCTCTATGCCCCGGCTCCTCTCTCTATGCCCCGGCTCCTCTCTCTGTGCCCCGGCTCCTCTCTATACGAGTCTGCTCCTCTCTCTATGCTCCTCGCTCTATGTCCCGGCTCCTCTCTCTATGCTCCTCGCTCTATGCCCTGGCTACTCTCTCTATGCTCCGGCTCCTCTCTCTATGCCCCGGCTCCTCTCTCTATGCCCCGGCTCCTCTCTCTATGCCCCGGCTCCTCTCTCTGTGCCCCGGCTCCTCTCTATACGAGTCTGCTCCTCTCTCTATGCTCCTTGCTCTATGCCCCGGCTCCTCTCTCTATGCTCCTCTCTCTATGCTCCTCTCTCTATGCTCCGGCTACTCTCTCTGTGCCCCAGCTCCTCGCTCTATGCCCCGGCTCCTCTCTCCATGCTCCTCTCTCTATGCACCGGCTCCTCTCTCCATGCTCCTCTCTCTATGCCCCGGCTCCTCTCTCTATGCCCCGGCTCCTCTCTCTATGCCCCGGCTCATCTCTCTATGCCCCGGCTCCTCTCTCCATGCTCCTCTCTCTATGCACCGGCTCCTCTCTCCATGCTCCTCTCTCCATGCTCCGGCTCCTCTCTCTATAGCCCGGCTCCCCTCTCTATAGCCCGGTTCCCCTCTCTATAGCCCGGCTCCCCTCTCTATAGCCCGGCTCCCCTCTCTATAGCCCGGCTCCCCTCTCTATAGCCCGGCTCCTCTCTCTATGCTCATCTCTCTATGCCCCGGCTCCTATCTCCATGCTCTTCTCTCTATGCACCGGCTCCTCTCTCTATGCCCCGGCTCCTCTCTCTATGCACCGGCTCATCTCTCTATGCCCCGGCTCATCTCTCCATGCTCCTCTCTCCATGCTCCTCTCTCCATAGCCAGGCTCCCCTCTCTATAGCCCGGCTCCTCCCTCTATAGCCCGGCTCCTCCCTCTATAGCCCGGCTCCTCCCTCTATAGCCCGGCTCCTCCCTCTATAGCCCGGCTCCTCCCTCTATAGCCCGGCTCCTCTCTCTATGCTCCGGCTCCTCTCTCTATGAGTCGGCTCCTCTCTCTATGAGTCGGCTCCTCTCTCTATGAGTCGGCTCCTCTCTCTATGCTCCTCTCTCTATGCCCCGGCTCCTCTCTCTATGCCCCGGCTCCTCTCTCTATGCCCCGGCTCCTCTCTCTATGCCCCGGCTCCTCTCTCTATGCCCCGGCTCCTCTCTCTATGCCCCGGCTCCTCTCTCTATGCCCCGGCTCCTCTCTCTACGCCCCGGCTCCTCTCTCTACGCCCCGGCTCCTCTCTCTACGCCCCGGCTCCTCTCTCTACACCCCGGCTCCTCTCTCCATGCTCTGGCTCCTCTCTATATCGAGTCTGCTCCTCTCTCTACGCTCCTCTCTCTGTGCACCTCTCTCTGTGCCCCGGCTCCTCTCTCTATGCCCCGGCTCCTCTCTCTATGCCCCGGCTCCTCTCTATACGAGTCTGCTCCTCTCTCTATGCTCCTCTCTCTATGCTCCGGCTACTCTCTATGCTCCTCGCTCTATGCCCCGGCTCCTCTCTCTATGCTCCTCTCTCTATGCTCCTCTCTCTATGCTCCTCACTCTATGCCCCGCTCCTCTCTCTATGCTCCTCTCTCTATGCCCAGGCTCCTCTCTCTATGCCCCGGCTCCTCTCTATACGAGTCTGCTCCTCTCTCTATGCTCCTCGCTCTATGCCCCGGCTCCTCTCTCTATAGCCCGGCTCCTCTCTCTATAGCCCGGCTCCTCTCTCTATGCCCCGGCTCCTCTCTCTATGCTCTTCCCTCTATGCTCCTCTCTCTATGCTCCTCGCTCTATCCCCGCTCCTCTCTCTATGCTCCTCTCTCTATGCCCAGGCTCCTCTCTTTATGCCCAGGCTCCTCTCTATACGAGTCTGCTCCTCTCTCTATGCTCCTCTCTCTATGCTCCGGCTACTCTCTCTATGCTCCTCGCTCTATGCCCCGGCTCCTCTCTCTATAGCCCGGCTCCTCTCTCTATAGCCCGGCTCCTCTCTCTGTGCCCCGGCTCCTCTCTCTATGCTCTTCCCTCTATGCTCCTCTCTTTATGCTCTTCCCTCTATGCTCCACTCTCTATGCTCCTCGCTCTATCCCCGCTCCTCTCTCTATGCTCCTCTCTCTATGCCCTGGCTCCTCTCTCTATGCTCCTCTCCCTATAACCCGGCTCCTCTCCCTATGCTCCTCTCCCTATGCCCCGGCTCCTCTCCCTATGCCCTGGCTCCTCTCCCTATGCCCTGGCTCCTCTCCCTATGCCCTGGCTCCTCTCTCTAGGCTCCTCTCTCTATGCTCCGGCATACCTCTCTCTATGAGTCGGCTCCTCTCTCTATGAGTCGGCTCCTCTCTCTATGAGTCGGCTCCTCTCTCTATGCTCCTCTCTCTATGCCCCGGCTCCTCTCTCTATGCCCCGGCTCCTCTCTCTATGCCCCGGCTCCTCTCTCTATGCCCCGGGTCCTCTCTCTATGCCCCGGCTCCTCTCTCTATGCCCCGGCTCCTCTCTCTATGCCCGGGCTCCTCTCTCTATACTCCGGCTCCTCTCTCTATGCTCCGGCTCCTCTCTCTATGCCCCGGCTCCTCTCTCTACGCCCCGGCTCCTCTTTCTACGCCCCGGCTCCTCTCTCCATGCTCTGGCTCCTCTCTATATCGAGTCTGCTCCTCTCTCTACGCTCCTCTCTCTGTGCTCCTCTCTCTGTGCCCCGGCTCCTCTCTCTATGCCCCGGCTCCTCTCTCTATGCCCCGGCTCCTCTCTATACGAGTCTGCTCCTCTCTCTATGCTCCGGCTACTCTCTATGCTCCTCTCTCTATGCTCCTCGCTCTATGCCCCGGCTCCTCTCTCTATGCTCCTCTCTCTATGCCCCGGCTCTTCTCTCTATGCTCTTCTCTCTATGCTCCTCTCTCTATGCTCCTCTCTCTATGCTCCTCGCTCTATGCCCCGCTCCTCTCTCTATGCTCCTCTCTCTATGCCCAGGCTCCTCTCTCTATGCCCCGGCTCCTCTCTATACGAGTCTGCTCCTCTCTCTATGCTCCTCTCTCTATGCTCCGGCTACTCTCTCTATGCTCCTCGCTCTATGCCCCGGCTCCTCTCTCTATAGCCCGGCTCCTCTCTCTATGCCCCGGCTCCTCTCTCTATGCTCTTCCCTCTATGCTCCTCTCTCTATGCTCCTCGCTCTATCCCCGCTCCTCTCTCTATGCTCCTCTCTCTATGCCCAGGCTCCTCTCTTTATGCCCCGGCTCCTCTCTATACGAGTCTGCTCCTCTCTCTATGCTCCTCTCTCTATGCTCCGGCTACTCTCTCTATGCTCCTCGCTCTATGCCCCGGCTCCTCTCTCTATAGCCCGGCTCCTCTCTCTATGCCCCGGCTCCTCTCTCTATGCTCTTCCCTCTATGCTCCTCTCTCTATGCTCCTCGCTCTATCCCCACTCCTCTCTCTATGCTCCTCTCTCTATGCCCAGGCTCCTCTCTTTATGCCCCGGCTCCTCTCTATACGAGTCTGCTCCTCTCTCTATGCTCCTCTCTCTATGCTCCGGCTACTCTCTCTATGCTCCTCGCTCTATGCCCCGGCTCCTCTCTCTATAGCCCGGCTCTTCTCTCTGTGCCCCGGCTCCTCTCTCTATGCTCTTCCCTCTATGCTCCTCTCTCTATGCTCTTCCCTCTATGCTCCTCTCTCTATGCTCCTCGCTCTATCCCTGCTCCTCTCTCTATGCTCCTCTCTCTATGCCCTGGCTCCTCTCTCTATGCTCCTCTCCCTATGCCCCGGCTCCTCTCCCTATGCCCTGGCTCCTCTCCCTATGCCCTGGCTCCTCTCCCTATGCCCTGGCTCCTCTCTCTAGGCTCCTCTCTCTATGCTCCGGCTCCTCTCTCTATGCCCCGGCTCCTCTCTCTATGCCCAGGTTCCTCTCTCTATGCCCCGGCTCCTCTCTCTATGCTCCTCTCTCTATGCCCCGGCTCCTCTCTCTATGCCCCGGCTCCTCTCTCTATGCCCCGGCTCCTCTCTCTATGCTCCGGCTCCTCTCTCTATGCCCCGGCTCCTCTCTCTATGCCCCGGCTCCTCTCTCTCTCTATGCCCCGGCTCCTCTCTCTATGCCCCGGCTCCTCTCTCTATGCCCCGGCTCCTCTCTCTATGCCCCGGCTCCTCTCTCTATGCCCCGGCTCCTCTCTCTATGCCCCGGCTCCTCTCTCTATGCTCCGGCTCCTCTCTTTATGCTCCGGCTCCTCTCTCTATGCTCCGGCTCCTCTCTCTATGCCCCGGCTCCTCTCTCTACGCCCCGGCTCCTCTCTCTACGCCCCGGCTCCTCTCTCTATGCTCCTCTCTCTACGCCCAGGCTCCTCTCTCTACGCCCAGGCTCCTCTCTCTACGCCCAGGCTCCTCTCTCTATGCCCAGGCTCCTCTCTCTATGCTCCTCTCTCTACGCCCAGGCTCCTCTCTCTACGCCCAGGCTCCTCTCTCTACGCCCAGGCTCCTCTCTCTACGCCCAGGCTCCTCTCTCTATGCCCAGGCTCCTCTCTCTATGCCCTGGCTCCTCTCTCTATGCTCCTCTCCCTATGCCCCGGCTCCTCTCCCTATGCCCTGGCTCCTCTCCCTATGCCCTGGCTCCTCTCTCTAGGCTCCTCTCTCTATGCTCCGGCTCCTCTCTCTATGCCCCGGCTCCTCTCTCTATGCCCAGGTTCCTCTCTCTATGCCCCGGCTCCTCTCTCTATGCTCCTCTCTCTATGCCCCGGCTCCTCTCTCTGCTCCTCACTCTATGCTCTGGCTCCACTCTCTGTGCCCCGGTTCCTCTCTCTATGCTCCGGCTCCTCTCTCTATGCTCCTCTCTCTATGCCCCAGCTCCTCTCTCTGCTCCTCACTCTATGCTCTGGCTCCACTCTCTGTGCCCCGGCTCCTCCCTCTATAGCCCGGCTCCTCCCTCTATAGCCCGGCTCCTCCCTCTATAGCCCGGCTCCTCCCTCTATAGCCCGGCTCCTCCCTCTATAGCCCGGCTCCTCCCTCTATGCTCCTCTCTCTATGCTCCGGCTCCTCTCTCTATGAGTCGGCTCCTCTCTCTATGAGTCGGCTCCTCTCTCTATGAGTCGGCTACTCTCTCTATGCTCCTCGCTCTATGCCCCGGCTCCTCTCTCTATAGCCCGGCTCCTCTCTCTATGCTCTTCCCTCTATGCTCCTCTCTCTATGCTCTTCCCTCTATGCTCCTCTCTCTATGCTCTTCCCTCTATGCTCCTCTCTCTATGCTCCTCGCTCTATCCCCGCTCCTCTCTCTATGCTCCTCTCTCTATGCCCTGGCTCCTCTCTCTATGCTCCTCTCCCTATGCCCCGGCTCCTCTCCCTATGCCCTGGCTCCTCTCCCTATGCCCTGGCTCCTCTCCCTATGCCCTGGCTCCTCTCTCTAGGCTCCTCTCTCTATGCTCCGGCTCCTCTCTCTATGAGTCGGCTCCTCTCTCTATGAGTCGGCTCCTCTCTCTATGAGTCGGCTCCTCTCTCTATGAGTCGGCTCCTCTCTCTATGCTCCTCTCTCTATGCCCCGGCTCCTCTCTCTATGCCCCGGCTCCTCTCTCTATGCCCCGGGTCCTCTCTCTATGCCCCGGGTCCTCTCTCTATGCCCCGGCTCCTCTCTCTATGCCCCGGCTCCTCTCTCTATGCCCCGGCTCCTCTCTCTATACTCCGGCTCCTCTCTCTATGCTCCGGCTCCACTCTCTATGCCCCGGCTCCTCTCTCTATGCCCCGGCTCCTCTCTCTATGCCCCGGCTCCTCTCTCTATGCCCCGGCTCCTCTCTCTATGCCCCGGCTCCTCTCTCTATGCCCCGGCTCCTCTCTCTATGCCCCGGCTCCTCTCTCTATGCTCCGGCTCCTCTCTCTATGCTCCGGCTCCTCTCTCTACGCCCCGGCTCCTCTCTCTGCTCCTCACTCTATGCTCTATGCTCCTCTCTCTATGCCCCGGCTCCTCTCTCTATGCTCCTCTCTCTACGCCCAGGCTCCTCTCTCTACGCCCAGGCTCCTCTCTCTACGCCCAGGCTCCTCTCTCTATGCCCAGGCTCCTCTCTCTATGCCCAGGCTCCTCTCTCTATGCTCCTCTCCCTATGCCCCGGCTCCTCTCCCTATGCCCTGGCTCCTCTCCCTATGCCCTGGCTCCTCTCCCTATGCCCTGGCTCCTCTCTCTAGGCTCCTCTCTCTATGCTCCGGCTCCTCTCTCTATGCCCCGGCTCCTCTCTCTATGCCCAGGTTCCTCTCTCTATGCCCCGGCTCCTCTCTCTATGCTCCTCTCTCTATGCCCCGGCTCCTCTCTCTGCTCCTCACTCTATGCTCTGGCTCCACTCTCTGTGCCCCGGCTCCTCTCTCTATGCTCCGGCCCCTCTCTCTATGCTCCTCTCTCTATGCCCCAGCTCCTCTCTCTGCTCCTCACTCTATGCTCTGGCTCCACTCTCTGTGCCCCGGCTCCTCCCTCTATAGCCCGGCTCCTCCCTCTATAGCCCGGCTCCTCCCTCTATAGCCCGGCTCCTCCCTCTATAGCCCGGCTCCTCCCTCTATAGCCCGGCTCCTCCCTCTATAGCCCGGCTCCTCTCTCTATGCTCCGGCTCCTCTCTCTATGAGTCGGCTCCTCTCTCTATGAGTCGGCTCCTCTCTCTATGAGTCGGCTCCTCTCTCTATGCTCCTCTCTCTATGCCCCGGCTCCTCTCTCTATGCCCCGGCTCCTCTCTCTATGCCCCGGCTCCTCTCTCTATGCCCCGGCTCCTCTCTCTATGCCCCGGCTCCTCTCTCTATGCCCCGGCTCCTCTCTCTATGCCCCGGCTCCTCTCTCTATGCCCCGGCTCCTCTCTCTATGCCCCGGCTCCTCTCTCTATACTCCGGCTCCTCTCTCTATGCTCCGGCTCCTCTCTCTATGCCCCGGCTCCTCTCTCTACGCCCCGGCTCCTCTCTCTACGCCCCGGCTCCTCTCTCTACACCCCGGCTCCTCTCTCCATGCTCTGGCTCCTCTCTATATCGAGTCTGCTCCTCTCTCTACGCTCCTCTCTCTGTGCACCTCTCTCTGTGCCCCGGCTCCTCTCTCTATGCCCCGGCTCCTCTCTCTATGCCCCGGCTCCTCTCTATACGAGTCTGCTCCTCTCTCTATGCTCCTCTCTCTATGCTCCGGCTACTCTCTATGCTCCTCTCTCTATGCTCCTCGCTCTATGCCCCGGCTCCTCTCTCTATGCTCCTCTCTCTATGCTCCTCTCTCTATGCTCCTCACTCTATGCCCCGCTCCTCTCTCTATGCTCCTCTCTCTATGCCCAGGCTCCTCTCTCTATGCCCCGGCTCCTCTCTATACGAGTCTGCTCCTCTCTCTATGCTCCTCGCTCTATGCCCCGGCTCCTCTCTCTATAGCCCGGCTCCTCTCTCTATAGCCCGGCTCCTCTCTCTATGCCCCGGCTCCTCTCTCTATGCTCTTCCCTCTATGCTCCTCTCTCTATGCTCCTAGCTCTATCCCCGCTCCTCTCTCTATGCTCCTCTCTCTATGCCCAGGCTCCTCTCTTTATGCCCAGGCTCCTCTCTATACGAGTCTGCTCCTCTCTCTATGCTCCTCTCTCTATGCTCCGGCTACTCTCTCTATGCTCCTCGCTCTATGCCCCGGCTCCTCTCTCTATAGCCCGGCTCCTCTCTCTATAGCCCGGCTCCTCTCTCTGTGCCCCGGCTCCTCTCTCTATGCTCTTCCCTCTATGCTCCTCTCTTTATGCTCTTCCCTCTATGCTCCACTCTCTATGCTCCTCGCTCTATCCCCGCTCCTCTCTCTATGCTCCTCTCTCTATGCCCTGGCTCCTCTCTCTATGCTCCTCTCCCTATGCCCCGGCTCCTCTCCCTATGCTCCTCTCCCTATGCCCCGGCTCCTCTCCCTATGCCCTGGCTCCTCTCCCTATGCCCTGGCTCCTCTCCCTATGCCCTGGCTCCTCTCTCTAGGCTCCTCTCTCTATGCTCCGGCATACCTCTCTCTATGAGTCGGCTCCTCTCTCTATGAGTCGGCTCCTCTCTCTATGAGTCGGCTCCTCTCTCTATGCTCCTCTCTCTATGCCCCGGCTCCTCTCTCTATGCCCCGGCTCCTCTCTCTATGCCCCGGCTCCTCTCTCTATGCCCCGGGTCCTCTCTCTATGCCCCGGCTCCTCTCTCTATGCCCCGGCTCCTCTCTCTATGCCCGGGCTCCTCTCTCTATACTCCGGCTCCTCTCTCTATGCTCCGGCTCCTCTCTCTATGCCCCGGCTCCTCTCTCTACGCCCCGGCTCCTCTTTCTACGCCCCGGCTCCTCTCTCCATGCTCTGGCTCCTCTCTATATCGAGTCTGCTCCTCTCTCTACGCTCCTCTCTCTGTGCTCCTCTCTCTGTGCCCCGGCTCCTCTCTCTATGCCCCGGCTCCTCTCTCTATGCCCCGGCTCCTCTCTATACGAGTCTGCTCCTCTCTCTATGCTCCGGCTACTCTCTATGCTCCTCTCTCTATGCTCCTCGCTCTATGCCCCGGCTCCTCTCTCTATGCTCCTCTCTCTATGCCCCGGCTCTTCTCTCTATGCTCTTCTCTCTATGCTCCTCTCTCTATGCTCCTCTCTCTATGCTCCTCGCTCTATGCCCCGCTCCTCTCTCTATGCTCCTCTCTCTATGCCCAGGCTCCTCTCTCTATGCCCCGGCTCCTCTCTATACGAGTCTGCTCCTCTCTCTATGCTCCTCTCTCTATGCTCCGGCTACTCTCTCTATGCTCCTCGCTCTATGCCCCGGCTCCTCTCTCTATAGCCAAGGCTCCTCTCTCTATGCCCCGGCTCCTCTCTCTATGCTCTTCCCTCTATGCTCCTCTCTCTATGCTCCTCGCTCTATCCCCGCTCCTCTCTCTATGCTCCTCTCTCTATGCCCAGGCTCCTCTCTTTATGCCCCGGCTCCTCTCTATACGAGTCTGCTCCTCTCTCTATGCTCCTCTCTCTATGCTCCGGCTACTCTCTCTATGCTCCTCGCTCTATGCCCCGGCTCCTCTCTCTATAGCCCGGCTCCTCTCTCTGTGCCCCGGCTCCTCTCTCTATGCTCTTCCCTCTATGCTCCTCTCTCTATGCTCTTCCCTCTATGCTCCTCTCTCTATGCTCCTCGCTCTATCCCTGCTCCTCTCTCTATGCTCCTCTCTCTATGCCCTGGCTCCTCTCTCTATGCTCCTCTCCCTATGCCCCGGCTCCTCTCCCTATGCCCTGGCTCCTCTCCCTATGCCCTGGCTCCTCTCCCTATGCCCTGGCTCCTCTCTCTAGGCTCCTCTCTCTATGCTCCGGCTCCTCTCTCTATGCCCCGGCTCCTCTCTCTATGCCCAGGTTCCTCTCTCTATGCCCAGGTTCCTCTCTCTATGCCCCGGCTCCTCTCTCTATGCCCCGGCTCCTCTCTCTGCTCCTCACTCTATGCTCTGGCTCCACTCTCTGTGCCCCGGCTCCTCTCTCTATGCTCCGGCCCCTCTCTCTATGCTCCTCTCTCTATGCCCCAGCTCCTCTCTCTGCTCCTCACTCTATGCTCTGGCTCCACTCTCTGTGCCCCGGCTCCTCCCTCTATAGCCCGGCTCCTCCCTCTATAGCCCGGCTCCTCCCTCTATAGCCCGGCTCCTCCCTCTATAGCCCGGCTCCTCCCTCTATAGCCCGGCTCCTCCCTCTATAGCCCGGCTCCTCTCTCTATGCTCCGGCTCCTCTCTCTATGAGTCGGCTCCTCTCTCTATGAGTCGGCTCCTCTCTCTATGCTCCTCTCTCTATGCCCCGGCTCCTCTCTCTATGCCCCGGCTCCTCTCTCTATGCCCCGGCTCCTCTCTCTATGCCCCGGCTCCTCTCTCTATGCCCCGGCTCCTCTCTCTATGCCCCGGCTCCTCTCTCTATGCCCCGGCTCCTCTCTCTATGCCCCGGCTCCTCTCTCTATGCCCCGGCTCCTCTCTCTATACTCCAGCTCCTCTCTCTATGCTCCGGCTCCTCTCTCTACGCCCCGGCTCCTCTCTCTACGCCCCGGCTCCTCTCTCTACGCCCCGGCTCCTCTCTCTACGCCCCGGCTCCTCTCTCTACACCCCGGCTCCTCTCTCCATGCTCTGGCTCCTCTCTATATCGAGTCTGCTCCTCTCTCTACGCTCCTCTCTCTGTGCACCTCTCTCTGTGCCCCGGCTCCTCTCTCTATGCCCCGGCTCCTCTCTCTATGCCCCGGCTCCTCTCTATACGAGTCTGCTCCTCTCTCTATGCTCCTCTCTCTATGCTCCGGCTACTCTCTATGCTCCTCTCTCTATGCTCCTCGCTCTATGCCCCGGCTCCTCTCTCTATGCTCCTCTCTCTATGCCCCGGCTCCTCGCTCTATGCCCCGCCTCTTCTCTCTATGCTCTTCTCTCTATGCTCCTCTCTCTATGCTCCTCTCTCTATGCTCCTCACTCTATGCTCCTCACTCTATGCTCCTCTCTCTATGCCCAGGCTCCTCTCTCTATGCCCCGGCTCCTCTCTATACGAGTCTGCTCCTCTCTCTATGCTCCTCGCTCTATGCCCCGGCTCCTCTCTCTATAGCCCGGCTCCTCTCTCTATAGCCCGGCTCCTCTCTCTATGCCCCGGCTCCTCTCTCTATGCTTTTCCCTCTATGCTCCTGTCTCTATGCTCCTCGCTCTATCCCCGCTCCTCTCTCTATGCTCCTCCCTCTATAGCCCGGCTCCTCTCTCTATGCTCCGGCTCCTCTCTCTATGAGTCGGCTCCTCTATCTATGAGTCGGCTCCTCTCTCTATGAGTCGGCTCCTCTCTCTATGCTCCTCTCTCTATGCCCCGGCTCCTCTCTCTATGCCCCGGCTCCTCTCTCTATGCCCCGGCTCCTCTCTCTATGCCCCGGCTCCTCTCTCTATGCCCCGGCTCCTCTCTCTATGCCCCGGCTCCTCTCTCTATGCCCCGGCTCCTCTCTCTATACTCCGGCTCCTCTCTCTATGCTCCGGCTCCTCTCTCTACGCCCCGGCTCCTCTCTCTACGCCCCGGCTCCTCTCTCTACGCCCCGGCTCCTCTCTCTACACCCCGGCTCCTCTCTCCATGCTCTGGCTCCTCTCTATATCGAGTCTGCTCCTCTCTCTACGCTCCTCTCTCTGTGCACCTCTCTCTGTGCCCCGGCTCCTCTCTCTATGCCCCGGCTCCTCTCTCTATGCCCCGGCTCCTCTCTATACGAGTCTGCTCCTCTCTCTATGCTCCTCTCTCTATGCTCCGGCTACTCTCTATGCTCCTCTCTCTATGCTCCTCGCTCTATGCCCCGGCTCCTCTCTCTATGCTCCTCTCTCTATGCTCCTCTCTCTATGCTCCTCACTCTATGCCCCGCTCCTCTCTCTATGCTCCTCTCTCTATGCCCCGGCTCCTCTCTATACGAGTCTGCTCCTCTCTCTATGCTCCTCGCTCTATGCCCCGGCTCCTCTCTCTATAGCCCGGCTCCTCTCTCTATAGCCCGGCTCCTCTCTCTATGCCCCGGCTCCTCTCTCTATGCTCTTCCCTCTATGCTCCTCTCTCTATGCTCCTCGCTCTATCCCCGCTCCTCTCTCTATGCTCCTCTCTCTATGCCCAGGCTCCTCTCTTTATGCCCAGGCTCCTCTCTATACGAGTCTGCTCCTCTCTCTATGCTCCTCTCTCTATGCTCCGGCTACTCTCTCTATGCTCCTCGCTCTATGCCCCGGCTCCTCTCTCTATAGCCCGGCTCCTCTCTCTATAGCCCGGCTCCTCTCTCTGTGCCCCGGCTCCTCTCTCTATGCTCTTCCCTCTATGCTCCTCTCTTTATGCTCTTCCCTCTATGCTCCACTCTCTATGCTCCTCGCTCTACCCCGCTCCTCTCTCTATGCTCCTCTCTCTATGCCCTGGCTCCTCTCTCTATGCTCCTCTCCCTATGCCCCGGCTCCTCTCCCTATGCTCCTCTCCCTATGCCCCGGCTCCTCTCCCTATGCCCTGGCCCCTCTCCCTATGCCCTGGCTCCTCTCCCTATGCCCTGGCTCCTCTCTCTAGGCTCCTCTCTCTATGCTCCGGCATACCTCTCTCTATGAGTCGGCTCCTCTCTCTATGAGTCGGCTCCTCTCTCTATGAGTCGGCTCCTCTCTCTATGCTCCTCTCTCTATGCCCCGGCTCCTCTCTCTATGCCCCGGCTCCTCTCTCTATGCCCCGGCTCCTCTCTCTATGCCCCGGCTCCTCTCTCTATGCCCCGGCTCCTCTCTCTATGCCCGGGCTCCTCTCTCTATACTCCGGCTCCTCTCTCTATGCTCCGGCTCCTCTCTCAATGCCCCGGCTCCTCTCTCTACGCCCCGGCTCCTCTTTCTACGCCCCGGCTCCTCTCTCCATGCTCTGGCTCCTCTCTATATCGAGTCTGCTCCTCTCTCTACGCTCCTCTCTCTGTGCTCCTCTCTCTGTGCCCCGGCTCCTCTCTCTATGCTCCTCTCTCTATGCTCCTCGCTCTATGCCCCGGCTCCTCTCTCTATGCTCCTCTCTCTATGCCCCGGCTCCTCGCTCTATGCCCCGGCTCTTCTCTCTATGCTCTTCTCTCTATGCTCCTCTCTCTATGCTCCTCTCTCTATGCTCCTCGCTCTATGCCCCGCTCCTCTCTCTATGCTCCTCTCTCTATGCCCAGGCTCCTCTCTCTATGCCCCGGCTCCTCTCTATACGAGTCTGCTCCTCTCTCTATGCTCCTCTCTCTATGCTCCGGCTACTCTCTCTATGCTCCTCGCTCTATGCCCCGGCTCCTCTCTCTATAGCCCGGCTCCTCTCTCTATGCCCCGGCTCCTCTCTCTATGCTCTTCCCTCTATGCTCCTCTCTCTATGCTCCTCGCTCTATCCCCGCTCCTCTCTCTATGCTCCTCTCTCTATGCCCAGGCTCCTCTCTTTATGCCCCGGCTCCTCTCTATACGAGTCTGCTCCTCTCTCTATGCTCCTCTCTCTATGCTCCGGCTACTCTCTCTATGCTCCTCGCTCTATGCCCCGGCTCCTCTCTCTATAGCCCGGCTCCTCTCTCTGTGCCCCGGCTCCTCTCTCTATGCTCTTCCCTCTATGCTCCTCTCTCTATGCTCTTCCCTCTATGCTCCTCTCTCTATGCTCCTCGCTCTATCCCCGCTCCTCTCTCTATGCCCTGGCTCCTCTCTCTATGCTCCTCTCCCTATGCCCCGGCTCCTCTCCCTATGCCCTGGCTCCTCTCCCTATGCCCTGGCTCCTCTCCCTATGCCCTGGCTCCTCTCTCTAGGCTCCTCTCTCTATGCTCCGGCTCCTCTCTCTATGCCCCGGCTCCTCTCTCTATGCCCAGGTTCCTCTCTCTATGCCCAGGTTCCTCTCTCTATGCCCCGGCTCCTCTCTCTATGCCCCGGCTCTTCTCTCTGCTCCTCACTCTATGCTCTGGCTCCACTCTCTGTGCCCCGGCTCCTCTCTCTATGCTCTTCCCTCTATGCTCCTCTCTCTATGCTCTTCCCTCTATGCTCCTCTCTCTATGCTCCTCGCTCTATCCCCGCTCCTCTCTCTATGCTCCTCTCTCTATGCCCTGGCTCCTCTCTCTATGCTCCTCTCCCTATGCCCCGGCTCCTCTCCCTATGCCCTGGCTCCTCTCCCTATGCCCTGGCTCCTCTCCCTATGCCCTGGCTCCTCTCTCTAGGCTCCTCTCTCTATGCTCCGGCTCCTCTCTCTATGCCCCGGCTCCTCTCTCTATGCCCAGGTTCCTCTCTCTATGCCCAGGTTCCTCTCTCTATGCCCCGGCTCCTCTCTCTATGCCCCGGCTCTTCTCTCTGCTCCTCACTCTATGCTCCGGCTCCTCTCTCTATGCCCCGGCTCCTCTCTCTATGCCCAGGTTCCTCTCTCTATGCCCAGGTTCCTCTCTCTATGCCCCGGCTCCTCTCTCTATGCCCCGGCTCTTCTCTCTGCTCCTCACTCTATGCTCTGGCTCCACTCTCTGTGCCCCGGCTCCTCTCTCTATGCCCCGGCTCCTCTCTCTACGCCCCGGCTCCTCTCTCTACGCCCCGGCTCCTCTCTCCATGCTCTGGCTCCTCTCTATATCGAGTCTGCTCCTCTCTCTACGCTCCTCTCTCTGTGCTCCTCTCTCTGTGCCCCGGCTCCTCTCTCTATGCCCCGGCTCCTCTCTCTATGCCCCGGCTCCTCTCTATACGAGTCTGCTCCTCTCTCTATGCTCCTCTCTCTATGCTCCGGCTACTCTCTCTATGCTCCTCGCTCTATGCCCCGGCTCCTCTCTCTATAGCCCGGCTCCTCTCTCTATGCCCCGGCTCCTCTCTCTATGCTCTTCCCTCTATGCTCCTCGCTCTATCCCCGCTCCTCTCTCTATGCTCCTCTCTCTATGCCCAGGCTCCTCTCTTTATGCCCCGGCTCCTCTCTATACGAGTCTGCTCCTCTCTCTATGCTCCTCTCTCTATGCTCCGGCTACTCTCTCTATGCTCCTCGCTCTATGCCCCGGCTCCTCTCTCTATAGCCCGGCTCCTCTCTCTGTGCCCCGGCTCCTCTCTCTATGCTCTTCCCTCTATGCTCCTCTCTCTATGCTCTTCCCTCTATGCTCCTCTCTCTATGCTCCTCGCTCTATCCCCGCTCCTCTCTCTATGCCCTGGCTCCTCTCTCTATGCTCCTCTCCCTATGCCCCGGCTCCTCTCCCTATGCCCTGTCTCCTCTCCCTATGCCCTGGCTCCTCTCCCTATGCCCTGGCTCCTCTCTCTAGGCTCCTCTCTCTATGCTCTGGCTCCTCTCTCTATGCCCCGGCTCCTCTCTCTATGCCCAGGTTCCTCTCTCTATGCCCAGGTTCCTCTCTCTATGCCCCGGCTCCTCTCTCTATGCCCCGGCTCTTCTCTCTGCTCCTCACTCTATGCTCTGGCTCCACTCTCTGTGCCCCGGCTCCTCTCTCTATGCTCTTCCCTCTATGCTCCTCTCTCTATGCTCTTCCCTCTATGCTCCTCTCTCTATGCTCCTCGCTCTATCCCCGCTCCTCTCTCTATGCTCCTCTCTCTATGCCCTGGCTCCTCTCTCTATGCTCCTCTCCCTATGCCCCGGCTCCTCTCCCTATGCCCTGGCTCCTCTCCCTATGCCCTGGCTCCTCTCCCTATGCCCTGGCTCCTCTCTCTAGGCTCCTCTCTCTATGCCCCGGCTCCTCTCTCTATGCCCAGGTTCCTCTCTCTATGCCCAGGTTCCTCTCTCTATGCCCCGGCTCCTCTCTCTATGCCCCGGCTCTTCTCTCTGCTCCTCACTCTATGCTCCGGCTCCTCTCTCTATGCCCCGGCTCCTCTCTCTATGCCCAGGTTCCTCTCTCTATGCCCAGGTTCCTCTCTCTATGCCCCGGCTCCTCTCTCTATGCCCCGGCTCTTCTCTCTGCTCCTCACTCTATGCTCTGGCTCCACTCTCTGTGCCCCGGCTCCTCTCTCTATGCCCCGGCTCCTCTCTCTACGCCCCGGCTCCTCTCTCTACGCCCCGGCTCCTCTCTCCATGCTCTGGCTCCTCTCTATATCGAGTCTGCTCCTCTCTCTACGCTCCTCTCTCTGTGCTCCTCTCTCTGTGCCCCGGCTCCTCTCTCTATGCCCCGGCTCCTCTCTCTATGCCCCGGCTCCTCTCTATACGAGTCTGCTCCTCTCTCTATGCTCCTCTCTCTATGCTCCGGCTACTCTCTCTATGCTCCTCGCTCTATGCCCCGGCTCCTCTCTCTATAGCCCGGCTCCTCTCTCTATGCCCCGGCTCCTCTCTCTATGCTCTTCCCTCTATGCTCCTCTCTCTATGCTCCTCGCTCTATCCCCGCTCCTCTCTCTATGCTCCTCTCTCTATGCCCAGGCTCCTCTCTTTATGCCCCGGCTCCTCTCTATACGAGTCTGCTCCTCTCTCTATGCTCCTCTCTCTATGCTCCGGCTACTCTCTCTATGCTCCTCGCTCTATGCCCCGGCTCCTCTCTCTATAGCCCGGCTCCTCTCTCTGTGCCCCGGCTCCTCTCTCTATGCTCTTCCCTCTATGCTCCTCTCTCTATGCTCTTCCCTCTATGCTCCTCTCTCTATGCTCCTCGCTCTATACCCGCTCCTCTCTCTATGCTCCTCTCTCTATGCCCTGGCTCCTCTCTCTATGCTCCTCTCCCTATGCCCCGGCTCCTCTCCCTATGCCCTGGCTCCTCTCCCTATGCCCTGGCTCCTCTCTCTAGGCTCCTCTCTCTATGCTCCGGCTCCTCTCTCTATGCCCCGGCTCCTCTCTCTATGCCCAGGTTCCTCTCTCTATGCCCAGGTTCCTCTCTCTATGCCCCGGCTCCTCTCTCTATGCCCCGGCTCTTCTCTCTGCTCCTCACTCTATGCTCTGGCTCCACTCTCTGTGCCCCGGCTCCTCTCTCTATGCACCGGCTCATCTCTCTATGCCCCGGCTCATCTCTCCATGCTCCTCTCTCCATGCTCCTCTCTCCATGCTCCGGCTCCTCTCTCTATAGCCAGGCTCCCCTCTCTATAGCCCGGCTCCCCTCTCTATAGCCCGGCTCCCCTCTCTATAGCCCGGCTCCTCTCTCTATAGCCCCGCTCCTCTCTCTATAGCCCGGCTCCTCTCTCTATGCTCATCTCTCTATGCCCCGGCTCCTCTCTCCATGCTCTTCTCTCTATGCCCCGGCTCCTCTCTCTATGCCCCGGCTCATCTCTCTATGCCCCGGCTCCTCTCTCTATGCCCCGGCTCCTCTCTCTATGCCCCGGCTCCTCTCTCCATGCTCCTCTCTCTACGCCCAGGCTCCTCTCTCTACGCCCAGGCTCCTCTCTCTACGCCCAGGTTCTTTTCCCTACGCCCCGGCTCCTCTCCCTACACCCCGGCTCCTCTCCCTATGCCCCGGCCCCTCTCCCTATGCCCTGGCTCCTCTCCCTATGCCCTGGCTCCTCTCTCTAGGCTCCTCTCTCTATGCTACGGCTCCTCTCTCTATGCCCCGGCTCCTCTCTCTATGAGTCTGCTACTCTCTCTATGCCCCGGCTCCTCTCTCTATGAGTATGCTCCTCTCTCTATGCCCCGGCTCCTCTCTCCATGCTCCGCTCTCTATGCTCTGGCTCCACTCTCTGTGCCCCGGCTCCCCTCTCTATAGCCTGGCTCCTCTCTCTATGCCCCTCTCTCTATGCCCAGGCTCCTCTATACGCCCCGGCTCCTCTCTCTATGCCCAGGCTCCTCTCTCTATGCCCCGGCTCCTCTCTCTATGCTCCTCTCTCTACGCCCAGGCTCCTCTCTCTACGCCCAGGCTCCTCTCTCTACGCCCAGGCTCCTCTCTCTATGCCCAGGCTCCTCTCTCTATGCCCAGGCTCCTCTCTCTATGCTCCTCTCCCTATGCCCCGGCTCCTCTCCCTATGCCCTGGCCCCTCTCCCTATGCCCTGGCTCCTCTCCCTATGCCCTGGCTCCTCTCTCTAGGCTCCTCTCTCTATGCTCCGGCTCCTCTCTCTATGCCCCGGCTCCTCTCTCTATGCCCAGGTTCCTCTCTATATGCCCCGGCTCCTCTCTCTATGCTCCTCTCTCTATGCCCCGGCTCCTCTCTCTGCTCCTCACTCTATGCTCTGGCTCCACTCTCTGTGCCCCGGCTCCTCTCTCTATGCTCCGGCTCCTCTCTCTATGCTCCTCTCTCTATGCCCCGGGTCCTCTCTCTGCTCCTCACTCTATGCTCTGGCTCCACTCTCTGTGCCCCGGCTCCTCTCTCTATAGCCCGGCTCCTCCCTCTATAGCCCGGCTCCTCCCTCTATAGCCCGGCTCCTCTCTCTGCTCCTCACTCTATGCTCTATGCTCCTCTCTCTATGCCCCGGCTCCTCTCTCTATGCCCCGGCTCCTCTCTCTATGCCCCGGCTCCTCTCTCTATGCCCCGGCTCCTCTCTATACGAGTCTGCTCCTCTCTCTATGCTCCTCTCTCTATGCTCCTCTCTCTATGCTCCGGCTACTCTCTCTATGCTCCTCGCTCTATGCCCCGGCTCCTCTCTCTATAGCCCGGCTCCTCTCTCTATGCCCCGGCTCCTCTCTCTATGCTCTTCCCTCTATGCTCCTCTCTCTATGCTCCTCGCTCTATCCCCGCTCCTCTCTCTATGCTCCTCTCTCTATGCCCAGGCTCCTCTCTTTATGCCCCGGCTCCTCTCTATACGAGTCTGCTCCTCTCTCTATGCTCCTCTCTCTATGCTCCGGCTACTCTCTCTATGCTCCTCGCTCTATGCCCCGGCTCCTCTCTCTATAGCCCGGCTCCTCTCTCTGTGCCCCGGCTCCTCTCTTTATGCTCTTCCCTCTATGCTCCTCTCTCTATGCTCTTCCCTCTATGCTCCTCTCTCTATGCTCCTCGCTCTATACCCGCTCCTCTCTCTATGCTCCTCTCTCTATGCCCTGGCTCCTCTCTCTATGCTCCTCTCCCTATGCCCCGGCTCCTCTCCCTATGCCCTGGCTCCTCTCCCTATGCCCTGGCTCCTCTCTCTAGGCTCCTCTCTCTATGCTCCGGCTCCTCTCTCTATGCCCCGGCTCCTCTCTCTATGCCCAGGTTCCTCTCTCTATGCCCAGGTTCCTCTCTCTATGCCCAGGTTCCTCTCTCTATGCCCCGGCTCCTCTCTCTATGCCCCGGCTCTTCTCTCTGCTCCTCACTCTATGCTCTGGCTCCACTCTCTGTGCCCCGGCTCCTCTCTCTATGCACCGGCTCATCTCTCTATGCCCCGGCTCATCTCTCCATGCTCCTCTCTCCATGCTCCTCTCTCCATGCTCCGGCTCCTCTCTCTATAGCCAGGCTCCCCTCTCTATAGCCCGGCTCCCCTCTCTATAGCCCGGCTCCCCTCTCTATAGCCCGGCTCCTCTCTCTATAGCCCCGCTCCTCTCTCTATAGCCCGGCTCCTCTCTCTATGCTCATCTCTCTATGCCCCGGCTCCTCTCTCCATGCTCTTCTCTCTATGCCCCGGCTCCTCTCTCTATGCCCCGGCTCATCTCTCTATGCCCCGGCTCCTCTCTCTATGCCCCGGCTCCTCTCTCTATGCCCCGGCTCCTCTCTCCATGCTCCTCTCTCTACGCCCAGGCTCCTCTCTCTACGCCCAGGCTCCTCTCTCTACGCCCAGGCTCCTCTATCTACGCCCAGGTTCTTTTCCCTACGCCCCGGCTCCTCTCCCTACACCCCGGCTCCTCTCCCTATGCCCCGGCCCCTCTCCCTATGCCCTGGCTCCTCTCCCTATGCCCTGGCTCCTCTCTCTAGGCTCCTCTCTCTATGCTACGGCTCCTCTCTCTATGCCCCGGCTCCTCTCTCTATGAGTCTGCTACTCTCTCTATGCCCCGGCTCCTCTCTCTATGAGTATGCTCCTCTCTCTATGCCCCGGCTCCTCTCTCCATGCTCCGCTCTCTATGCTCTGGCTCCACTCTCTGTGCCCCGGCTCCCCTCTCTATAGCCTGGCTCCTCTCTCTATGCCCCTCTCTCTATGCCCAGGCTCCTCTATACGCCCCGGCTCCTCTCTCTATGCCCAGGCTCCTCTCTCTATGCCCCGGCTCCTCTCTCTATGCTCCTCTCTCTACGCCCAGGCTCCTCTCTCTACGCCCAGGCTCCTCTCTCTACGCCCAGGCTCCTCTCTCTATGCCCAGGCTCCTCTCTCTATGCCCAGGCTCCTCTCTCTATGCTCCTCTCCCTATGCCCCGGCTCCTCTCCCTATGCCCTGGCCCCTCTCCCTATGCCCTGGCTCCTCTCCCTATGCCCTGGCTCCTCTCTCTAGGCTCCTCTCTCTATGCTCCGGCTCCTCTCTCTATGCCCCGGCTCCTCTCTCTATATGCCCCGGCTCCTCTCTCTATGCTCCTCTCTCTATGCCCCGGCTCCTCTCTCTGCTCCTCACTCTATGCTCTGGCTCCACTCTCTGTGCCCCGGCTCCTCTCTCTATGCTCCGGCTCCTCTCTCTATGCTCCTCTCTCTATGCCCCGGGTCCTCTCTCTGCTCCTCACTCTATGCTCTGGCTCCACTCTCTGTGCCCCGGCTCCTCTCTCTATAGCCCGGCTCCTCCCTCTATAGCCCGGCTCCTCCCTCTATAGCCCGGCTCCTCTCTCTGCTCCTCACTCTATGCTCTATGCTCCTCTCTCTATGCCCCGGCTCCTCTCTCTATGCCCCGGCTCCTCTCTCTATGCCCCGGCTCCTCTCTCTATGCCCCGGCTCCTCTCTCTATGCCCCGGCTCCTCTCTATACGAGTCTGCTCCTCTCTCTATGCTCCTCTCTCTATGCTCCGGCTACTCTCTCTATGCTCCTCGCTCTATGCCCCGGCTCCTCTCTCTATAGCCCGGCTCCTCTCTCTATGCCCCGGCTCCTCTCTCTATGCTCTTCCCTCTATGCTCCTCGCTCTATCCCCGCTCCTCTCTCTATGCTCCTCTCTCTATGCCCAGGCTCCTCTCTTTATGCCCCGGCTCCTCTCTATACGAGTCTGCTCCTCTCTCTATGCTCCTCTCTCTATGCTCCGGCTACTCTCTCTATGCTCCTCGCTCTATGCCCCGGCTCCTCTCTCTATAGCCCGGCTCCTCTCTCTGTGCCCCGGCTCCTCTCTCTATGCTCTTCCCTCTATGCTCCTCTCTCTATGCTCTTCCCTCTATGCTCCTCTCTCTATGCTCCTCGCTCTATACCCGCTCCTCTCTCTATGCTCCTCTCTCTATGCCCTGGCTCCTCTCTCTATGCTCCTCTCCCTATGCCCCGGCTCCTCTCCCTATGCCCTGGCTCCTCTCCCTATGCCCTGGCTCCTCTCTCTAGGCTCCTCTCTCTATGCTCCGGCTCCTCTCTCTATGCCCCGGCTCCTCTCTCTATGCCCAGGTTCCTCTCTCTATGCCCAGGTTCCTCTCTCTATGCCCCGGCTCCTCTCTCTATGCCCCGGCTCTTCTCTCTGCTCCTCACTCTATGCTCTGGCTCCACTCTCTGTGCCCCGGCTCCTCTCTCTATGCACCGGCTCATCTCTCTATGCCCCGGCTCATCTCTCCATGCTCCTCTCTCCATGCTCCTCTCTCCATGCTCCGGCTCCTCTCTCTATAGCCAGGCTCCCCTCTCTATAGCCCGGCTCCCCTCTCTATAGCCCGGCTCCCCTCTCTATAGCCCGGCTCCTCTCTCTATAGCCCCGCTCCTCTCTCTATAGCCCGGCTCCTCTCTCTATGCTCATCTCTCTATGCCCCGGCTCCTCTCTCCATGCTCTTCTCTCTATGCCCCGGCTCCTCTCTCTATGCCCCGGCTCATCTCTCTATGCCCCGGCTCCTCTCTCTATGCCCCGGCTCCTCTCTCTATGCCCCGGCTCCTCTCTCCATGCTCCTCTCTCTACGCCCAGGCTCCTCTCTCTACGCCCAGGCTCCTCTATCTACGCCCAGGTTCTTTTCCCTACGCCCCGGCTCCTCTCCCTACACCCCGGCTCCTCTCCCTATGCCCCGGCCCCTCTCCCTATGCCCTGGCTCCTCTCCCTATGCCCTGGCTCCTCTCTCTAGGCTCCTCTCTCTATGCTACGGCTCCTCTCTCTATGCCCCGGCTCCTCTCTCTATGAGTCTGCTACTCTCTCTATGCCCCGGCTCCTCTCTCTATGAGTATGCTCCTCTCTCTATGCCCCGGCTCCTCTCTCCATGCTCCGCTCTCTATGCTCTGGCTCCACTCTCTGTGCCCCGGCTCCCCTCTCTATAGCCTGGCTCCTCTCTCTATGCCCCTCTCTCTATGCCCAGGCTCCTCTATACGCCCCGGCTCCTCTCTCTATGCCCAGGCTCCTCTCTCTATGCCCCGGCTCCTCTCTCTATGCTCCTCTCTCTACGCCCAGGCTCCTCTCTCTACGCCCAGGCTCCTCTCTCTACGCCCAGGCTCCTCTCTCTATGCCCAGGCTCCTCTCTCTATGCCCAGGCTCCTCTCTCTATGCTCCTCTCCCTATGCCCCGGCTCCTCTCCCTATGCCCTGGCCCCTCTCCCTATGCCCTGGCTCCTCTCCCTATGCCCTGGCTCCTCTCTCTAGGCTCCTCTCTCTATGCTCCGGCTCCTCTCTCTATGCCCCGGCTCCTCTCTCTATGCCCAGGTTCCTCTCTATATGCCCCGGCTCCTCTCTCTATGCTCCTCTCTCTATGCCCCGGCTCCTCTCTCTGCTCCTCACTCTATGCTCTGGCTCCACTCTCTGTGCCCCGGCTCCTCTCTCTATGCTCCGGCTCCTCTCTCTATGCTCCTCTCTCTATGCCCCGGGTCCTCTCTCTGCTCCTCACTCTATGCTCTGGCTCCACTCTCTGTGCCCCGGCTCCTCTCTCTATAGCCCGGCTCCTCCCTCTATAGCCCGGCTCCTCCCTCTATAGCCCGGCTCCTCTCTCTGCTCCTCACTCTATGCTCTATGCTCCTCTCTCTATGCCCCGGCTCCTCTCTCTATGCCCCGGCTCCTCTCTCTATGCCCCGGCTCCTCTCTCTATGCCCCGGCTCCTCTCTATACGAGTCTGCTCCTCTCTCTATGCTCCTCTCTCTATGCTCCGGCTACTCTCTATGCTCCTCTCTCTATGCTCCTCTCTCTATGCTCCTCGCTCTATGCCCCGCTCCTCTCTCTATGCTCCTCTCTCTATGCCCAGGCTCCTCTCTCTATGCCCAGGCTCCTCTCTCTATGCCCTGGCTCCTCTCTCTATGCTCCTCTCCCTATGCCCCGGCTCCTCTCCCTATGCCCTGGCTCCTCTCCCTATGCCCTGGCTCCTCTCTCTATGCTCCGGCTCCTCTCTCTATGCCCAGGTTCCTCTCTCTATGCCCCGGCTCCTCTCTCTATGCTCCTCTCTCTATGCCCCGGCTCCTCTCTCTGCTCCTCACTCTATGCTCTGGCTCCACTCTCTGTGCCCCGGCTCCTCTCTCTATGCTCCGGCTCCTCTCTCTATGCTCCTCTCTCTATGCCCCGGCTCCTCTCTCTGCTCCTCACTCTATGCTCTGGCTCCACTCTCTGTGCCCCGGCTCCTCTCTCTATAGCCCGGCTCCTCCCTCTATAGCCCGGCTCCTCTCTCTATGCCCCGGCTCCTCTCTCTGCTCCTCACTCTATGCTCTTTGCTCACTCTATGCTCTTTGCTCCTCTCTCTATGCCCCGGCTCCTCTCTCTATGCCCCGGCTCCTCTCTCTATGCTCCGGCTACTCTCTCTATGCCCCGGCTCCTCTCTATACGAGTCTGCTCCTCTCTCTATGCTCCTCTCTCTATGCTCCGGCTACTCTCTATGCTCCTCTCTCTATGCTCCTCTCTCTATGCCCCGCTCCTCTCTCTATGCTCCTCTCTCTATGCCCAGGCCCCTCTCTCTATGCCCCGGCTCCTCTCTATACGAGTCTGCTCCTCTCGCTATGCTCCTCTCTCTATGCTCCGGCTACTCTCTCTATGCTCCTCGCTCTATGCCCCGGCTCCTCTCTCTATAGCCCGGCTCCTCTCTCTGTGCCCCGGCTCCTCTCTCTGTGCCCCGGCTCCTCTCTCTATGCTCTTCCCTCTATGCTCCTCTCTCTATGCTCCTCGCTCTATCCCCGCTCCTCTCTCTATGCTCCTCTCTCTATGCCCAGGCTCCTCTCTCTATGCCCCGGCTCCTCTCTATACGAGTCTGCTCCTCTCTCTATGCTCCGGCTACTCTCTCTATGCTCCTCGCTCTATGCCCCGGCTCCTCTCTCTATAGCCCGGCTCCTCTCTCTATAGCCCGGCTCCTCTCTCTGTGCCCCGGCTCCTCTCTCTGTGCCCCGGCTCCTCTCTCTGTGCCCCGCTCCTCTCTATACGAGTCTGCTCCTCGCTTTATGCTCCTCTCTCTATGCCCCTCTCTCTATGCTCCGGGTCCTCTCTCTATACTCCTCTCTCTATGCCCCGGCTCCTCTCTATGCTCCTCTCTCTATGCCCCGGCTCCTCTCTCTATGCCCCGGCTCCTCTCTCTGTGCCCCGGCTCCTCTCTATACGAGTCTGCTCCTCTCTCTATGCTCCTCGCCCTATGCCCCGGCTCCTCTCTCTATGCTCTTCTCTCTATGCTCCTCTCTCTATGCCCTGGCTACTCTCTCTATGCTCCGGCTCCTCTCTCTATGCCCCGGCTCCTCTCTCTATGCCCCGGCTCCTCTCTCTGTGCCCCGGCTCCTCTCTCTACGAGTCTGCTCCTCTCTCTATGCTCCTCGCCCTATGCCCCGGCTCCTCTCTCTATGCTCTTCTCTCCATGCTCCGGCTCCTCTCTCTATAGCCCGGCTCCCCTCTCTATAGCCCGGCTCCCCTCTCTATAGCCCGGCTCCCCTCTCTAAAGCCCGGCTCCTCTCTCTATGCTCATCTCTCTATGCCCCGGCTCCTCTCTCCATGCTCTTCTCTCTATGCACCGGCTCCTCTCTCTATGCCCCGGCTCCTCTCTCTATGCACCGGCTCATCTCTCTATGCCCCGGCTCATCTCTCCATGCTCCTCTCTCCATGCTCCGGCTCCTCTCTCTATAGCCAGGCTCCCCTCTCTATAGCCCGGCTCCCCTCTCTATAGCCCGGCTCCCCTCTCTATAGCCCGGCTCCCCTCTCTATAGCCCGGCTCCCCTCTCTATAGCCCGGCTCCTCTCTATATAGCCCGGCTCCTCTCTCTATAGCCCGGCTCCTCTCTCTATGCCCCTCTCTCTATGCCCAGGCTCCTCTATAGCCCGGCTCCTCTATCTATAGCCCGGCTCCTCTCTCTGTGTCCCGGCTCCTCTCTCTATGCCCCGGCTCCTCTCTCTATGCCCCGGCTCCTCTCTATACGAGTCTGCTCCTCTCTCTATGCTCCTCTCTCTATGCACCTCTCTCTATGCCCCGGCTCCTCTCTATGCTCATCTCTCTATGCCCCGGCTCCTCTCTCTATAGCCCGGCTCCTCCCTCTATAGCCCGGCTCCTCCCTCTATAGCCCGGCTCCTCTCTCTGCTCCTCACTCTATGCTCTATGCTCCTCTCTCTATGCCCCGGCTCCTCTCTCTATGCCCCGGCTCCTCTCTCTATGCCCCGGCTCCTCTCTCTATGCCCCGGCTCCTCTCTCTATGCCCCGGCTCCTCTCTATACGAGTCTGCTCCTCTCTCTATGCTCCTCTCTCTATGCTCCGGCTACTCTCTCTATGCTCCTCGCTCTATGCCCCGGCTCCTCTCTCTATAGCCCGGCTCCTCTCTCTATGCCCCGGCTCCTCTCTCTATGCTCTTCCCTCTATGCTCCTCGCTCTATCCCCGCTCCTCTCTCTATGCTCCTCTCTCTATGCCCAGGCTCCTCTCTTTATGCCCCGGCTCCTCTCTATACGAGTCTGCTCCTCTCTCTATGCTCCTCTCTCTATGCTCCGGCTACTCTCTCTATGCTCCTCGCTCTATGCCCCGGCTCCTCTCTCTATAGCCCGGCTCCTCTCTCTGTGCCCCGGCTCCTCTCTCTATGCTCTTCCCTCTATGCTCCTCTCTCTATGCTCTTCCCTCTATGCTCCTCTCTCTATGCTCCTCGCTCTATACCCGCTCCTCTCTCTATGCTCCTCTCTCTATGCCCTGGCTCCTCTCTCTATGCTCCTCTCCCTATGCCCCGGCTCCTCTCCCTATGCCCTGGCTCCTCTCCCTATGCCCTGGCTCCTCTCTCTAGGCTCCTCTCTCTATGCTCCGGCTCCTCTCTCTATGCCCCGGCTCCTCTCTCTATGCCCAGGTTCCTCTCTCTATGCCCAGGTTCCTCTCTCTATGCCCCGGCTCCTCTCTCTATGCCCAGGTTCCTCTCTCTATGCCCAGGTTCCTCTCTCTATGCCCCGGCTCCTCTCTCTATGCCCTGGCTCCTCTCTCTAGGCTCCTCTCTCTATGCTCTGGCTCCACTCTCTGTGCCCCGGCTCCTCTCTCTATGCACCGGCTCATCTCTCTATGCCCCGGCTCATCTCTCCATGCTCCTCTCTCCATGCTCCTCTCTCCATGCTCCGGCTCCTCTCTCTATAGCCAGGCTCCCCTCTCTATAGCCCGGCTCCCCTCTCTATAGCCCGGCTCCCCTCTCTATAGCCCGGCTCCTCTCTCTATAGCCCCGCTCCTCTCTCTATAGCCCGGCTCCTCTCTCTATGCTCATCTCTCTATGCCCCGGCTCCTCTCTCCATGCTCTTCTCTCTATGCCCCGGCTCCTCTCTCTATGCCCCGGCTCATCTCTCTATGCCCCGGCTCCTCTCTCTATGCCCCGGCTCCTCTCTCTATGCCCCGGCTCCTCTCTCCATGCTCCTCTCTCTACGCCCAGGCTCCTCTCTCTACGCCCAGGCTCCTCTCTCTACGCCCAGGCTCCTCTATCTACGCCCAGGTTCTTTTCCCTACGCCCCGGCTCCTCTCCCTACACCCCGGCTCCTCTCCCTATGCCCCGGCCCCTCTCCCTATGCCCTGGCTCCTCTCCCTATGCCCTGGCTCCTCTCTCTAGGCTCCTCTCTCTATGCTACGGCTCCTCTCTCTATGCCCCGGCTCCTCTCTCTATGAGTCTGCTACTCTCTCTATGCCCCGGCTCCTCTCTCTATGAGTATGCTCCTCTCTCTATGCCCCGGCTCCTCTCTCCATGCTCCGCTCTCTATGCTCTGGCTCCACTCTCTGTGCCCCGGCTCCCCTCTCTATAGCCTGGCTCCTCTCTCTATGCCCCTCTCTCTATGCCCAGGCTCCTCTATACGCCCCGGCTCCTCTCTCTATGCCCAGGCTCCTCTCTCTATGCCCCGGCTCCTCTCTCTATGCTCCTCTCTCTACGCCCAGGCTCCTCTCTCTACGCCCAGGCTCCTCTCTCTACGCCCAGGCTCCTCTCTCTATGCCCAGGCTCCTCTCTCTATGCCCAGGCTCCTCTCTCTATGCTCCTCTCCCTATGCCCCGGCTCCTCTCCCTATGCCCTGGCCCCTCTCCCTATGCCCTGGCTCCTCTCCCTATGCCCTGGCTCCTCTCTCTAGGCTCCTCTCTCTATGCTCCGGCTCCTCTCTCTATGCCCCGGCTCCTCTCTCTATGCCCAGGTTCCTCTCTATATGCCCCGGCTCCTCTCTCTATGCTCCTCTCTCTATGCCCCGGCTCCTCTCTCTGCTCCTCACTCTATGCTCTGGCTCCACTCTCTGTGCCCCGGCTCCTCTCTCTATGCTCCGGCTCCTCTCTCTATGCTCCTCTCTCTATGCCCCGGGTCCTCTCTCTGCTCCTCACTCTATGCTCTGGCTCCACTCTCTGTGCCCCGGCTCCTCTCTCTATAGCCCGGCTCCTCCCTCTATAGCCCGGCTCCTCCCTCTATAGCCCGGCTCCTCTCTCTGCTCCTCACTCTATGCTCTATGCTCCTCTCTCTATGCCCCGGCTCCTCTCTCTATGCCCCGGCTCCTCTCTCTATGCCCCGGCTCCTCTCTCTATGCCCCGGCTCCTCTCTCTATGCCCCGGCTCCTCTCTATACGAGTCTGCTCCTCTCTCTATGCTCCTCTCTCTATGCTCCGGCTACTCTCTCTATGCTCCTCGCTCTATGCCCCGGCTCCTCTCTCTATAGCCCGGCTCCTCTCTCTATGCCCCGGCTCCTCTCTCTATGCTCTTCCCTCTATGCTCCTCGCTCTATCCCCGCTCCTCTCTCTATGCTCCTCTCTCTATGCCCAGGCTCCTCTCTTTATGCCCCGGCTCCTCTCTATACGAGTCTGCTCCTCTCTCTATGCTCCTCTCTCTATGCTCCGGCTACTCTCTCTATGCTCCTCGCTCTATGCCCCGGCTCCTCTCTCTATAGCCCGGCTCCTCTCTCTGTGCCCCGGCTCCTCTCTCTATGCTCTTCCCTCTATGCTCCTCTCTCTATGCTCTTCCCTCTATGCTCCTCTCTCTATGCTCCTCGCTCTATACCCGCTCCTCTCTCTATGCTCCTCTCTCTATGCCCTGGCTCCTCTCTCTATGCTCCTCTCCCTATGCCCCGGCTCCTCTCCCTATGCCCTGGCTCCTCTCCCTATGCCCTGGCTCCTCTCTCTAGGCTCCTCTCTCTATGCTCCGGCTCCTCTCTCTATGCCCCGGCTCCTCTCTCTATGCCCAGGTTCCTCTCTCTATGCCCAGGTTCCTCTCTCTATGCCCCGGCTCCTCTCTCTATGCCCCGGCTCTTCTCTCTGCTCCTCACTCTATGCTCTGGCTCCACTCTCTGTGCCCCGGCTCCTCTCTCTATGCACCGGCTCATCTCTCTATGCCCCGGCTCATCTCTCCATGCTCCTCTCTCCATGCTCCTCTCTCCATGCTCCGGCTCCTCTCTCTATAGCCAGGCTCCCCTCTCTATAGCCCGGCTCCCCTCTCTATAGCCCGGCTCCCCTCTCTATAGCCCGGCTCCTCTCTCTATAGCCCCGCTCCTCTCTCTATAGCCCGGCTCCTCTCTCTATGCTCATCTCTCTATGCCCCGGCTCCTCTCTCCATGCTCTTCTCTCTATGCCCCGGCTCCTCTCTCTATGCCCCGGCTCATCTCTCTATGCCCCGGCTCCTCTCTCTATGCCCCGGCTCCTCTCTCTATGCCCCGGCTCCTCTCTCCATGCTCCTCTCTCTACGCCCAGGCTCCTCTCTCTACGCCCAGGCTCCTCTATCTACGCCCAGGTTCTTTTCCCTACGCCCCGGCTCCTCTCCCTACACCCCGGCTCCTCTCCCTATGCCCCGGCCCCTCTCCCTATGCCCTGGCTCCTCTCCCTATGCCCTGGCTCCTCTCTCTAGGCTCCTCTCTCTATGCTACGGCTCCTCTCTCTATGCCCCGGCTCCTCTCTCTATGAGTCTGCTACTCTCTCTATGCCCCGGCTCCTCTCTCTATGAGTATGCTCCTCTCTCTATGCCCCGGCTCCTCTCTCCATGCTCCGCTCTCTATGCTCTGGCTCCACTCTCTGTGCCCCGGCTCCCCTCTCTATAGCCTGGCTCCTCTCTCTATGCCCCTCTCTCTATGCCCAGGCTCCTCTATACGCCCCGGCTCCTCTCTCTATGCCCAGGCTCCTCTCTCTATGCCCCGGCTCCTCTCTCTATGCTCCTCTCTCTACGCCCAGGCTCCTCTCTCTACGCCCAGGCTCCTCTCTCTACGCCCAGGCTCCTCTCTCTATGCCCAGGCTCCTCTCTCTATGCCCAGGCTCCTCTCTCTATGCTCCTCTCCCTATGCCCCGGCTCCTCTCCCTATGCCCTGGCCCCTCTCCCTATGCCCTGGCTCCTCTCCCTATGCCCTGGCTCCTCTCTCTAGGCTCCTCTCTCTATGCTCCGGCTCCTCTCTCTATGCCCCGGCTCCTCTCTCTATGCCCAGGTTCCTCTCTATATGCCCCGGCTCCTCTCTCTATGCTCCTCTCTCTATGCCCCGGCTCCTCTCTCTGCTCCTCACTCTATGCTCTGGCTCCACTCTCTGTGCCCCGGCTCCTCTCTCTATGCTCCGGCTCCTCTCTCTATGCTCCTCTCTCTATGCCCCGGGTCCTCTCTCTGCTCCTCACTCTATGCTCTGGCTCCACTCTCTGTGCCCCGGCTCCTCTCTCTATAGCCCGGCTCCTCCCTCTATAGCCCGGCTCCTCCCTCTATAGCCCGGCTCCTCTCTCTGCTCCTCACTCTATGCTCTATGCTCCTCTCTCTATGCCCCGGCTCCTCTCTCTATGCCCCGGCTCCTCTCTCTATGCCCCGGCTCCTCTCTCTATGCCCCGGCTCCTCTCTATACGAGTCTGCTCCTCTCTCTATGCTCCTCTCTCTATGCTCCGGCTACTCTCTATGCTCCTCTCTCTATGCTCCTCTCTCTATGCTCCTCGCTCTATGCCCCGCTCCTCTCTCTATGCTCCTCTCTCTATGCCCAGGCTCCTCTCTCTATGCCCAGGCTCCTCTCTCTATGCCCTGGCTCCTCTCTCTATGCTCCTCTCCCTATGCCCCGGCTCCTCTCCCTATGCCCTGGCTCCTCTCCCTATGCCCTGGCTCCTCTCTCTATGCTCCGGCTCCTCTCTCTATGCCCAGGTTCCTCTCTCTATGCCCCGGCTCCTCTCTCTATGCTCCTCTCTCTATGCCCCGGCTCCTCTCTCTGCTCCTCACTCTATGCTCTGGCTCCACTCTCTGTGCCCCGGCTCCTCTCTCTATGCTCCGGCTCCTCTCTCTATGCTCCTCTCTCTATGCCCCGGCTCCTCTCTCTGCTCCTCACTCTATGCTCTGGCTCCACTCTCTGTGCCCCGGCTCCTCTCTCTATAGCCCGGCTCCTCCCTCTATAGCCCGGCTCCTCTCTCTATGCCCCGGCTCCTCTCTCTGCTCCTCACTCTATGCTCTTTGCTCACTCTATGCTCTTTGCTCCTCTCTCTATGCCCCGGCTCCTCTCTCTATGCCCCGGCTCCTCTCTCTATGCTCCGGCTACTCTCTCTATGCCCCGGCTCCTCTCTATACGAGTCTGCTCCTCTCTCTATGCTCCTCTCTCTATGCTCCGGCTACTCTCTATGCTCCTCTCTCTATGCTCCTCTCTCTATGCCCCGCTCCTCTCTCTATGCTCCTCTCTCTATGCCCAGGCCCCTCTCTCTATGCCCCGGCTCCTCTCTATACGAGTCTGCTCCTCTCGCTATGCTCCTCTCTCTATGCTCCGGCTACTCTCTCTATGCTCCTCGCTCTATGCCCCGGCTCCTCTCTCTATAGCCCGGCTCCTCTCTCTGTGCCCCGGCTCCTCTCTCTGTGCCCCGGCTCCTCTCTCTATGCTCTTCCCTCTATGCTCCTCTCTCTATGCTCCTCGCTCTATCCCCGCTCCTCTCTCTATGCTCCTCTCTCTATGCCCAGGCTCCTCTCTCTATGCCCCGGCTCCTCTCTATACGAGTCTGCTCCTCTCTCTATGCTCCGGCTACTCTCTCTATGCTCCTCGCTCTATGCCCCGGCTCCTCTCTCTATAGCCCGGCTCCTCTCTCTATAGCCCGGCTCCTCTCTCTGTGCCCCGGCTCCTCTCTCTGTGCCCCGGCTCCTCTCTCTGTGCCCCGCTCCTCTCTATACGAGTCTGCTCCTCGCTTTATGCTCCTCTCTCTATGCCCCTCTCTCTATGCTCCGGGTCCTCTCTCTATACTCCTCTCTCTATGCCCCGGCTCCTCTCTATGCTCCTCTCTCTATGCCCCGGCTCCTCTCTCTATGCCCCGGCTCCTCTCTCTGTGCCCCGGCTCCTCTCTATACGAGTCTGCTCCTCTCTCTATGCTCCTCGCCCTATGCCCCGGCTCCTCTCTCTATGCTCTTCTCTCTATGCTCCTCTCTCTATGCCCTGGCTACTCTCTCTATGCTCCGGCTCCTCTCTCTATGCCCCGGCTCCTCTCTCTATGCCCCGGCTCCTCTCTCTGTGCCCCGGCTCCTCTCTCTACGAGTCTGCTCCTCTCTCTATGCTCCTCGCCCTATGCCCCGGCTCCTCTCTCTATGCTCTTCTCTCCATGCTCCGGCTCCTCTCTCTATAGCCCGGCTCCCCTCTCTATAGCCCGGCTCCCCTCTCTATAGCCCGGCTCCCCTCTCTAAAGCCCGGCTCCTCTCTCTATGCTCATCTCTCTATGCCCCGGCTCCTCTCTCCATGCTCTTCTCTCTATGCACCGGCTCCTCTCTCTATGCCCCGGCTCCTCTCTCTATGCACCGGCTCATCTCTCTATGCCCCGGCTCATCTCTCCATGCTCCTCTCTCCATGCTCCGGCTCCTCTCTCTATAGCCAGGCTCCCCTCTCTATAGCCCGGCTCCCCTCTCTATAGCCCGGCTCCCCTCTCTATAGCCCGGCTCCCCTCTCTATAGCCCGGCTCCCCTCTCTATAGCCCGGCTCCTCTCTATATAGCCCGGCTCCTCTCTCTATCGCCCGGCTCCTCTCTCTATGCCCCTCTCTCTATGCCCAGGCTCCTCTATAGCCCGGCTCCTCTATCTATAGCCCGGCTCCTCTCTCTGTGTCCCGGCTCCTCTCTCTATGCCCCGGCTCCTCTCTCTATGCCCCGGCTCCTCTCTATACGAGTCTGCTCCTCTCTCTATGCTCCTCTCTCTATGCACCTCTCTCTATGCCCCGGCTCCTCTCTATGCTCATCTCTCTATGCCCCGGCTCCTCTCTCTATAGCCCGGCTCCTCCCTCTATAGCCCGGCTCCTCCCTCTATAGCCCGGCTCCTCTCTCTGCTCCTCACTCTATGCTCTATGCTCCTCTCTCTATGCCCCGGCTCCTCTCTCTATGCCCCGGCTCCTCTCTCTGTGTCCCGGCTCCTCTCTCTATGCCCCGGCTCCTCTCTCTGTGCCCCGGCTCCTCTCTCTATGCCCCGGCTCCTCTCTCTATGCCCCGGCTCCTCTCTCTATGCCCCGGCTCCTCTCTCTATAACCCGTCTCCTCTCTCTATGCCCCGGCTCCTCTCTCTATGCTCCTCTCTCTATGCTCCGGCTACTCTCTCTGTGCCCCGGCTCCTCGCTCTATGCCCCGGCTCCTCTCTCCATGCTCCTCTCTCTATGCACCGCCTCCTCTCTCTATGCCCCGGCTCCTCTCTCTATGCCCCGGCTCATCTCTCTATGCCTCGGCTCCTCTCTCTATAGCCCGGCTCCCCTCTCTATAGCCCGGCTCCCCTCTCTATAGCCCGGCTCACCTCTCTATAGCCCGGCTCCCCTCTCTATAGCCCGGCTCCCCTCTCTATAGCCCGGCTCCCCTCTCTATAGCCCGGCTCCCCTCTCTATAGCCCGGCTCCTCTCTCTATAGCCCGGCTCCTCTCTCTATGCCCCTGCTCCTCTCTCTATGCCCCGGCTCTTCTCCCCATGCTCCTCTCTCCATGCTCCGGCTCCTCTCTCTATAGCCCGGCTCCTCTCTCTATAGCCCGGCTCCCCTCTCTATAGCCCGGCTCCCCTCTCTATAGCCCGGCTCCCCTCTCTATAGCCCGGCTCCCCTCTCTATAGCCCGGCTCCCCTCTCTATAGCCCGGCCCCTCTCTCTATAGCCCGGCTCCTCTCTCTATGCTCATCTCTCTATGCCCCGGCTCCTCTCTCCATGCTCTTCTCTCTATGCCCCGGCTCCTCTCTCTATGCCCCGGCTAATCTCTCTATGCCCCGGCTCATCTCTCTATGCCCCGGCTCATCTCTCTATGCCCCGGCTCATCTCTCCATGCCCCGGCTCCTCTCTCCATGCTCCTCTCTCCATGCTCCTCTCTCCAAGCTCCGGCTCCTCTCTCTATAGCCCGGCTCCCCTCTCTATAGCCCGAGTCCCCTCTCTATAGCCCGAGTCCCCTCTCTATAGCCCGGCTCCTCTATACGCCCCGGCTCCTCTCTCTATGCCCCGGCTCCTCTCTCTATGCTCCTCTCTCTACGCCCAGGCTCCTCTCTCTACGCCCAGGCTCCTCTCTCTACGCCCAGGGTCCTCTCTCTACGCCAAGGGTCCTCTCTCTACGCCCTGGCTCCTCTCTCTATGCTCCTCTCTCTATGCCCCGGCTCCTCTCTCTATGCCCCGGCTCCTCTCTCTATGCCCCGGCTCCTCTCTCTATGCCCCGGCTCCTCTCTCTATGCCCATGCTCCTCTCTCTATGCTCCGGCTCCTCTCTCTATGCTCCTCTCTCTATGCCCTGGCTCCTCTCTCTATGCCCCGGCTCCTCTCTCTATGCCCCGGCTCCTCTCTCCATGCTCTGGCTCCTCTCTCTATGCTCCTCTCTCTGTGCCCCGGCTCCTCTCTCTATGCCTCTCTCTCTATGCTCCTCTCTCTATGCCCCGGCTCCTCTCTCTATGCCCCGGCTCCTCTCTCTATGCCCCGGCTCCTCTCTCTATGCCCCGGCTCCTCTCTCTATGCCCAGGCTCCTCTCTCTATGCCCCGGCTCCTCTCTATACGAGTCTGCTCCTCTCTCTATGCTCCTCTCTCTATGCTCCGGCTACTCTCTCTATGCTCCTCGCTCTATGCCCCGGCTCCTCTCTCTATAGCCCGGCTCCTCTCTCTATAGCCCGGCTCCTCTCTCTGTGCCCCGGCTCCTCTCTCTGTGCCCCGGCTCCTCTCTCTGTGCCCCGCTCCTCTCTATACGAGTCTGCTCCTCGCTTTATGCTCCTCTCTCTATGCCCCTCTCTCTATGCTCCGGGTCCTCTCTCTATACTCCTCTCTCTATGCCCCGGCTCCTCTCTATGCTCCTCTCTCTATGCCCCGGCTCCTCTCTCTATGCCCCGGCTCCTCTCTCTGTGCCCCGGCTCCTCTCTATACGAGTCTGCTCCTCTCTCTATGCTCCTCGCCCTATGCCCCGGCTCCTCTCTCTATGCTCTTCTCTCTATGCTCCTCTCTCTATGCCCTGGCTACTCTCTCTATGCTCCGGCTCCTCTCTCTATGCCCCGGCTCCTCTCTCTATGCCCCGGCTCCTCTCTCTGTGCCCCGGCTCCTCTCTCTACGAGTCTGCTCCTCTCTCTATGCTCCTCGCCCTATGCCCCGGCTCCTCTCTCTATGCTCTTCTCTCCATGCTCCGGCTCCTCTCTCTATAGCCCGGCTCCCCTCTCTATAGCCCGGCTCCCCTCTCTATAGCCCGGCTCCCCTCTCTATAGCCCGGCTCCCCTCTCTATAGCCCGGCTCCCCTCTCTATAGCCCGGCTCCCCTCTCTAAAGCCCGGCTCCTCTCTCTATGCTCATCTCTCTATGCCCCGGCTCCTCTCTCCATGCTCTTCTCTCTATGCACCGGCTCCTCTCTCTATGCCCCGGCTCCTCTCTCTATGCACCGGCTCATCTCTCTATGCCCCGGCTCATCTCTCCATGCTCCTCTCTCCATGCTCCGGCTCCTCTCTCTATAGCCAGGCTCCCCTCTCTATAGCCCGGCTCCCCTCTCTATAGCCCGGCTCCCCTCTCTATAGCCCGGCTCCCCTCTCTATAGCCCGGCTCCCCTCTCTATAGCCCGGCTCCTCTCTATATAGCCCGGCTCCTCTCTCTATAGCCCGGCTCCTCTCTCTATGCCCCTCTCTCTATGCCCAGGCTCCTCTATAGCCCGGCTCCTCTCTCTATAGCCCGGCTCCTCTCTCTGTGTCCCGGCTCCTCTCTCTATGCCCCGGCTCCTCTCTCTATGCCCCGGCTCCTCTCTATACGAGTCTGCTCCTCTCTCTATGCTCCTCTCTCTATGCACCTCTCTCTATGCCCCGGCTCCTCTCTATGCTCATCTCTCTATGCCCCGGCTCCTCTCTCTATGCCCCGGCTCCTCTCTCTGTGCCCCGGCTCCTCTCTCTATGCCCCGGCTCCTCTCTCTATGCCCCGGCTCCTCTCTCTATGCCCCGGCTCCTCTCTCTATAACCCGTCTCCTCTCTCTATGCCCCGGCTCCTCTCTCTATGCTCCTCTCTCTATGCTCCGGCTACTCTCTCTGTGCCCCGGCTCCTCGCTCTATGCCCCGGCTCCTCTCTCCATGCTCCTCTCTCTATGCACCGCCTCCTCTCTCTATGCCCCGGCTCCTCTCTCTATGCCCCGGCTCATCTCTCTATGCCTCGGCTCCTCTCTCTATAGCCCGGCTCCCCTCTCTATAGCCCGGCTCACCTCTCTATAGCCCGGCTCACCTCTCTATAGCCCGGCTCCCCTCTCTATAGCCCGGCTCCCCTCTCTATAGCCCGGCTCCCCTCTCTATAGCCCGGCTCCCCTCTCTATAGCCCGGCTCCTCTCTCTATAGCCCGGCTCCTCTCTCTATGCCCCTGCTCCTCTCTCTATGCCCCGGCTCTTCTCCCCATGCTCCTCTCTCCATGCTCCGGCTCCTCTCTCTATAGCCCGGCTCCTCTCTCTATAGCCCGGCTCCCCTCTCTATAGCCCGGCTCCCCTCTCTATAGCCCGGCTCCCCTCTCTATAGCCCGGCTCCCCTCTCTATAGCCCGGCTCCCCTCTCTATAGCCCGGCTCCCCTCTCTATAGCCCGGCCCCTCTCTCTATAGCCCGGCTCCTCTCTCTATGCTCATCTCTCTATGCCCCGGCTCCTCTCTCCATGCTCTTCTCTCTATGCCCCGGCTCCTCTCTCTATGCCCCGGCTAATCTCTCTATGCCCCGGCTCATCTCTCTATGCCCCGGCTCATCTCTCTATGCCCCGGCTCATCTCTCCATGCCCCGGCTCCTCTCTCCATGCTCCTCTCTCCATGCACCTCTCTCCAAGCTCCGGCTCCTCTCTCTATAGCCCGGCTCCCCTCTCTATAGCCCGAGTCCCCTCTCTATAGCCCGAGTCCCCTCTCTATAGCCCGGCTCCTCTATACGCCCCGGCTCCTCTCTCTATGCCCCGGCTCCTCTCTCTATGCTCCTCTCTCTACGCCCAGGCTCCTCTCTCTACGCCCAGGGTCCTCTCTCTACGCCCAGGGTCCTCTCTCTACGCCCTGGCTCCTCTCTCTATGCTCCTCTCTCTATGCCCCGGCTCCTCTCTCTATGCCCCGGCTCCTCTCTCTATGCCCCGGCTCCTCTCTCTATGCCCCGGCTCCTCTCTCTATGCCCCGGCTCCTCTCTCTATGCCCATGCTCCTCTCTCTATGCTCCGGCTCCTCTCTCTATGCTCCTCTCTCTATGCCCCGGCTCCTCTCTCTATGCCCCGGCTCCTCTCTCTATGCCCCGGCTCCTCTCTCCATGCTCTGGCTCCTCTCTCTATGCTCCTCTCTCTGTGCCCCGGCTCCTCTCTCTATGCCTCTCTCTCTATGCTCCTCTCTCTATGCCCCGGCTCCTCTCTCTATGCCCCGGCTCCTCTCTCTATGCCCCGGCTCCTCTCTCTATGCCCCGGCTCCTCTCTCTATGCCCATGCTCCTCTCTCTATGCTCCGGCTCCTCTCTCTATGCTCCTCTCTCTATGCCCCGGCTCCTCTCTCTATGCCCCGGCTCCTCTCTCTATGCCCCGGCTCCTCTCTCTATGCCCCGGCTCCTCTCTCTATGCTCCTCTCTCTATGCCCCGGCTCCTCTCTCTATGCCCCGGCTCCTCTCTCCATGCTCTGGCTCCTCTCTCTATGCTCCTCTCTCTGTGCCCCGGCTCCTCTCCCTATGCCTCTCTCTCTATGCTCCTCTCTCTATGCCCCGGCTCCTCTCTCTATGCCCCGGCTCCTCTCTATACGAGTCTGCTCCTCTCTCTATGAACCTCGCTCTATGCCCCGGTTCCTCTCTCTATGCTCCTCGCTCTAATGCCCTGGCTACTCTCTCTATGCTCCGGCTCCTCTCTCTATGCCCCGGCTCCTCTCTCTATGCTCCTCTCTCTATGCTCTGGCTACTCTCTCTGTGCCCCGGCTCCTCTCTCTATGCCCCGGCTCCTCTCTCTATGCCCCTCACTCTATGCCTCTTTCTCTATGCTCCTCTCTCTATGCCCCGGCTCCTCTCTATGCTCCTCTCTCTATGCCCCGGCTCCTCTCTCTATGCCCCGGCTCCTCTCTCTGTGCCCCGGATCCTCTCTCTATGAGTCGGCTCCTCTCTCTATGAGTCGGCTCCTCTCTCTATGCTCCTCTCTCTATGCCCAGGCTCCTCTCTCTATGCCCCGGCTCCTCTCTCTATGCCCCGGCTCCTCTCTCTATGCCCGGCTCCTCTCTCTATGCCCCGGCTCCTCTCTCTATGCCCCGGCTCCTCTCTCTATGCCCCGGCTCCTCTCTCCATGCTCTGGCTCCTCTCTATACGAGTCTGCTCCTCTCTCTATGCTCCTCTCTCTGTGCTCCTCTCTCTGTGCCCCGGCTCCTCTCTCTATGCCCCGGCTCCTCGCTATACGAGTCTGCTCCTCTCTCTATGCCCCTCTCTCTATGCTCCGGCTCCTCTCTCTATGCCCCGGCTCCTCGCTCTATGCCCCGGCTCCTCTCTCTATGCTCCCCTCTCTATGCCCCGGCTCCTCTCTATACGAGTCTGCTCCTCTCTCTATGCTCCTCTCTCTATGCTCCGGCTACTCTCTCTATGCTCCTCGCTCTATGCCCCGGCTCCTCTCTCTATAGCCCGGCTCCTCTCTCTATAGCCCGGCTCCTCTCTCTATGCTCCTCTCTCTATGCCCCGGCTCCTCTCTCTATGCTCCTCTCTCTATGCCCCGACTCCTCTCTCTATGCCCCGGCTCCTCTCTCTATGCTCCTCTCTCTATGCTCCTCTCTCTGTGCCCCGGCTCCTCTCTCTGTGCCCCGGCTCCTCTCTCTGTGCCCCGGCTCCTCCTCCTGTTGTTGTTGTTGTTTACCTTGTAGGGCATGGACTCAAAGAAGGTGGATGTGTTGTTGTTGTTGTTTACCTTGTTGGGCATGAACTCAAAGAAGGTGGATGTGTTGTTGTTGTTCACCTTGTTGGGCATGGACTCAAAGAAGGTGGATGTGTTGTTGTGTCTCAGTATGTGTGTTATTGTTGTTGTTGTTGTTGTTGTTTACCTTGTAGGGCATGGACTCAAAGAAGATGGATGTGGCAGAGATCTTCTTCTTGTCCGTCATGAAGCCGTGCGTCAGGTGACCTCCATCAGGGAGGTCCAGACCCATGATCCTCCCATGAGGCTCCACGATCGCCGTGTACACAGCAAAGTTAGCAGGGGAGCCTACAAACACATCGCCTAGTTAGACCCTACAGAGCTGTACTGGGATGGCCTGGTTACACCTAGTTAGACCCTACAGAGCTGTACTGGGATGGCCTGGTTACACCTAGTTAGACCCTACAGAGCTGTACTGGGATGGCCTGGTTACACCTAGTTAGACCCTACAGAGCTGTACTGGGATGGCCTGGTTACACCTCCACCTAGTTAGACCCTACAGAGCTGTACTGGGATGGCCTGGTTACACCTCCACCTTGTTAGACCCTACAGAGCTGTACTGGGATGGCCTGGTTACACCTCCACCTAGTTAGACCCTACAGAGCTGTACTGGGATGGCCTGGTTACACCTCCACCTAGTTAGACCCTACAGAGCTGTACTGGGATGGCCTGGTTACACCTCCACCTTGTTAGACCCTACAGAGCTGTACTGGGATGGCCTGGTTACACCTCCACCTAGTTAGACCCTACAGAGCTGTACTGGGATGGCCTGGTTACACCTCCACCTAGTTAGACCCTACAGAGCTATACTGGGATGGCCTGGTTACACCTAGTTAGACCCTACAGAGCTGTACTGGGATGGCCTGGTTACACCTCCACCTAGTTAGACCCTACAGAGCTGTACTGAGATGGCCTGGTTACACCTCCACCTAGTTAGACCCTACAGAGCTGTACTGGGATGGCCTGGTTACACCTAGTTAGACCCTACAGAGCTGTCTGGGATGGCTTGGTTACACCTCCACCTAGTTAGACCCTACAGAGCTGTACTGGGATGGCCTGGTTACACCTCCACCTTGTTAGACCCTACAGAGCTGTACTGGGATGGCTTGGTTACATCTCCACCTAGTTAGACCCTACAGAGCTGTACTGGGATGGCCTGGTTACACCTCCACCTAGTTAGACCCTACAGAGCTGTACTGGGATGGCCTGGTTACACCTCCACCTAGTTAGACCCTACAGAGCTGTACTGGGATGGCCTGGTTACACCTCCACCTAGTTAGACCCTACAGAGCTGTACTGGGATGGCCTGGTTACACCTCCACCTAGTTAGTGTCTCTACGGTGTGTGTGTAGTGTGTGTGTGTGTCTCTGTGTAGTGTGTGTGTGTCTGTGTGTAATGTGTGTGTCTCTGTGTAGTGTGTGTGTGTGTGTCTCTGTGTAGTGTGTGTGTGTGTGTCTGTGTAGTGTGTGTGTGTGTGTGTCTCTGTGTAGCGTGTGTGTGTGTGTCTCTGTGTAGTGTGTGTGTGTCTCTGTGTAGCGTGTGTGTGTCTCTGTGTAGCGTGTGTGTGTGTCTCTGTGTAGTGTGTGTGTGTCTCTGTGTAGCGTGTGTGTGTCTCTGTGTAGCGTGTGTGTGTAGTGGGGGGGGGGGGGTACTACCTGAGTATGTGTTACTGTGTAGTGGGGGGGGGGGGGGGGGGTACTACCTGAGTATGTGTTACTGTGTAGTGGGGGGGGAATACTACCTGAGTATGTGTCTCTGTGTAGTAGGGGGGGGGGGGGGGGGTACTACCTGAGTATGTGTTACTGTGTAGTGGGGGGGGGGTACTACCTGAGTATGTGTCTCTGTGTAGTGGGGGGGGGGGGGTACTACCTGAGTATGTGTCTCTGTGTAGTGGGGGGGGGGGGTACTACCTGAGTATGTGTCTCTGTGTAGTGGGGGGGGGTACTACCTGAGTATGTGTCTCTGTGTAGTGGGGGGGGGGGTACTACCTGAGTATGTGTCTCTGTGTAGTGGGGGGGGGGGGGTACTACCTGAGTATGTGTTACTGTGTAGTGGGGGGGGGGGTACTACCTGAGTATGTGTTACTGTGTAGGGGGGGTACTACCTGAGTATGTGTTACAGTGTAGTGGGGGGGGGGGGGGGGGGTACTACCTGAGTATGTGTCTCTGTGTAGTGGGGGGGGGTACTACCTGAGTATGTGTCTCTGTGTAGTGGGGGGGAATACTACCTGAGTATGTGTCTCTGTGTAGTAGGGGGGGGGGGGGGTACTACCTGAGTATGTGTTACTGTGTAGTGGGGGGGGGGTACTACCCGAGTATGTGTCTCTGTGTAGTGGGGGGGGGGGGGGGGGGTACTACCTGAGTATGTGTCTCTGTGTAGTGGGGGGGGGGGGGGGGGGTACTACCTGAGTATGTGTCTCTGTGTAGTGGGGGGGGGTACTACCTGAGTATGTGTCTCTGTGTAGTGGGGGGGGGGTACTACCTGAGTATGTGTCTCTGTGTAGTGGGGGGGGGGGGGGGTACTACCTGAGTATGTGTTACTGTGTAGTGGGGGGGGGGTACTACCTGAGTATGTGTTACTGTGTAGGGGGGGTACTACCTGAGTATGTGTTACAGTGTAGTGGGGGGGGGGGGGGGGGGGTACTACCTGAGTATGTGTCTCTGTGTAGTGGGGGGGGGGGGGTACTACCTGAGTATGTGTCTCTGTGTAGTGGGGGGGGGGGTACTACCTGAGTATGTGTCTCTGTGTAGTGGGGGGGGGGTACTACCTGAGTATGTGTTACTGTGTAGTGGGGGGGGGGGGGGGTACTACCTGAGTATGTGTCTCTGTGTAGTGGGGGGGGGGGGGGGGGGGTACTACCTGCGTATGTGTCTCTGTGTAGTGGGGGGGGGTACTACCTGAGTATGTGTCTCTGTGTAGTGGGGGGGGGGGGGGGGGGGTACTACCTGAGTATGGCTGTACGTTAACTCCCCACTTGTCAGCGTCCAGTCTGTAGGCCTCCAGAGCTCTCCTCTGACACAGACGCTCCAACTCATCAACATGTTCTGTACCGCCGTAGTACCTACACACACACACACACACACGAGGTGGACACGAGGGTTATATATCCCTGAGAGAATGGGTTTGGTTGTGGAGACCAGAGATCTCCAGGGTTATCTATCCCTGAGAGAATGGGTTTGGTTGTGGAGACCAGAGATCTCCAGGGTTATCTCTATCCCTGAGAGAATGGGTTTGGTTGTGGAGACCAGAGATCTCCAGGGTTATCTATATCCCTGAGAGAATGGGTTTGGTTGTGGAGACCAGAGAGATCTGGGTGAGAACACACACACACACACACACACACACACACACACAACATATTGTTGAGATGCATGTTTCCATGTCTGTCTCTGTGTGTGTGTGTGTGTGTGTGTCTCACCCAGATCTCTCTGGTCTCCACAACCAAACCCATTCTCTCAGGGATAGATAACCCTGGAGATCTCTGGCTCCACAACTAAACCCATTCTCTCAGGGATAGAGATAACCCTAGATATTCTGGTGTCTATACTCTAACCACCTAAAGCCATATAGTCTATACTCTAACCACATAAAGCCTAAACTTTTGCTACAGAATGAGATTGCTTTTCTTACCTCTGTCCAGGATACCCCTCTGAGTACTTGTTGTTCATACAGGAGCCCAGGGCTTCTAGAACAGCTCTGGAGGTGAAGTTCTCTGATGCGATCAGCTCCAGGCCGAAGGTCTGACGGTGCTTCTCTCTCTTGATGATGGAGAACACCTAGATAATACACACAATACACCGATTCATTATAATACACCTAGACAATACACCGATTCATTATAATACACCTAGACAATACACCGATTCATTATAATACACCTAGACAATACACCGATTCATTATAATACACCTAGACAATACACCGATTCATTATAATACACCTAGACAATACACCGATTCATTATAATACACTTAGACAATACACCGATTCATTATAATACACACAATACACCGATTCATTTTAATACACCTAGACAATACACCGATTCATTATAATACACCTAGACAATACACCGATTCATTATAATACACCTAGACAATACACCGATTCATTATAATACACCTAGACAATACACCGATTCATTATAATACACCTAGACAATACACCGATTCATTATAATACACCTAGACAATACACCGATTCATTATAATACACACAATACACCGATTCATTATAATACACCTAGACAATACACCGATTCATTATAATACACCTAGACAATACACCGATTCATTATAATACACACAATACACCGATTCATTATAATACACCTAGACAATACACCGATTCATTATAATACACACAATACACCGATTCATTATAATACACCTAGACAATACACCGATTCATTATAATACACCTAGACAATACACCGATTCATTATAATACACACAATACACCGATTCATTATAATACACCTAGACAATACACCGATTCATTATAATACACACAATACACCGATTCATTATAATACACCTAGACAATACACCGATTCATTATAATACACCTAGACAATACACCGATTCATTATAATACACCTAGACAATACACCGATTCATTATAATACACCTAGACAATACACCGATTCATTATAATACACCTAGACAATACACCGATTCATTATAATACACCTAGACAATACACCGATTCATTATAATACACCTAGACAATACACCGATTCATTATAATACACACAATACACCGATTCATTATAATTTTTTTAATTTATTTTATTTCACCTTTATTTAACCAGGTAGGCTAGTTGAGAACAAGTTCTCATTTGCAACTGTGACCTGGCCAAGATAAAGCATAGCAGTATGACACAGACAACAACACAGAGTTACACATGGAGTAAACAATTAACAAGTCAATAACACAGTAGAAAACAAAGGGGGAGTCTATATACAATGTGTGCAAAAGGCATGAGAAGGTAGGCGAATAATTACAATTTTGCAGATTAACACTGGAGTGATAAATGATCAGATGGTCATGTACAGGTAGAGATATTGGTGTGCAAAAGAGCAGAAAAGTAAATAAATAAAAACAGTATGGGGATGAGGTAGGTGAAAATGGGTGGGCTATTTACCAATAGACTATGTACAGCTGCAGCGATCGGTTAGCTGCTCAGATAGCAGATGTTTGAAGTTGGTGAGGGAGATAAAAGTCTCCAACTTCAGCGATTTTTGCAATTCGTTCCAGTCACAGGCAGCAGAGAACTGGAACGAAAGGCGGCCAAATGAGGTGTTGGCTTTAGGGATGATCAGTGAGATACACCTGCTGGAGCGCGTGCTACGGGTGGGTGTTGCCATCGTGACCAGTGAGCTGAGATAAGGCGGAGCATTACCTAGCATGGACTTGTAGATGACATGGAGCCAGTGGGTCTGGCGACGAATATGTAGCGAGGGCCAGCCGACTAGAGCATACAAGTCGCAGTGGTGGGTGGTATAAGGTGCTTTAGTGACAAAACGGATGGCACTAACACCTAACACCTAACACAATACATCGATTCATTATAATACACACAATACACTGATTCATTATAATACACACAATACACCGATTCATTATAATACACACAATACACTGTTTCATTATAATACACAATACACCGATTCATTATAATACACGATTCATTATAATACACACAATACACCGATTCATTATAATACACACAATACACCGATTCATTATTATACACACAATACACTGTTTCATTATAATACACACAATACACTGTTTCATTATAACACACAATACACTGTTTCATTATAATACACACAATACACTGTTTCATTATAACACACAATACACTGTTTCATTATAATACACAATACACCGATTCATTATAATACACCGATTCATTATAATACACACAATACACCGATTCATTATAATACACACAATACACCGATTCATTATTATACACACAATACACTGTTTCATTATAATACACAATACACTGTTTCATTATAATACACAATACACCGATTCATTATAATACACCGATTCATTATAATACACCTAGACAATACACCGTTTCATTATAATACACCTAACACAATACACAGATTCATTATAATACACCTAGACAATACACCGATTCATTATAATACACCTAGACAATACACAGATTCATTATAATACACCTAGACAATACACCGATTCATTATAATACACCTAACACAATACACCGATTCATTATAATACACCTAGACAATACACAGATTCATTATAATACACCTAGACAATACACTGATTCATTATAATACACACAATACACTGATTCATTATAATACACACAATACACCGATTCATTATAATACACCGATTCATTATAATACACCTAACACAACCCAGCCTGTAGTTACCTGGCCTTAACCCAGCCTGTAGTTACCTGGCCTTAACCCAGCCTGTAGCTACCTGGCCTTAACCCAGCCTGTAGCTACCTGGCCTTAACCCAGCCTGTAGCTACCTGGCCTTAACCCAGCCTGTAGCTACCTGGCCTTAACCCAGCCTGTAGGTACCTGGCCTTAAACCAGCCTGTAGTTACCTGGCCTTAAACCAGCCTGTAGTTACCTGGCCTGTAGTTACCTGGCCTGTAGTTACCTGGCCTGTAGTACCTGGCCTGTAGTCCCTGGCCTGTAGTACCTGGCCTGTAGTTACCTGGCCTGTAGTTACCTGGCCTGTAGTACCTGGCCTGTAGTTACCTGGCCTGTAGTTACCTGGCCTGTAGTACCTGGCCTGTAGTTACCTGGCCTGTAGTACCTGGCCTGTAGTTACCTGGCCTGTAGTTACCTGGCCTGTAGTTACCTGGCCTGTAGTTACCTGGCCTGTAGTTACCTGGCCTGTAGTTACCTGGCCTGTAGTCCCTGGCCTGTAGTTACCTGGCCTGTAGTTACCTGGCCTGTAGTTACCTGGCCTGAACCCAGCCTGTAGTTACCTGGCCTGTAGTTACCTGGCCTGTAGTTACCTGGCCTGTAGTTACCTGGCCTGTAGTTACCTGGCCTGTAGTTACCTGGCCTGTAGTTACCTGGCCTGTAGTTACCTGGCCTGAACCCAGCCTGTAGTTACCTGGCCTGTAGTTACCTGGCCTGTAGTTACCTGGCCTGTAGTTACCTGGCCTGTAGTACCTGGCTGAAACACATTGCCCTTTATATTCGGTACGAGGAAACGTAAAAGCGACGTCATCAACAGCAGCGAGTCAGTTTAGGTAGAAACACCATCGGAGGGAAAATGGGCATATTTTAGCACCATGTGGATTCTAGAATATAGAAACCAGGCTTAGACACACAGCCTTATAGACACTCACACCAGGAACCAATCAGATCCCTTCGGCAACAACGCTCACATTTCAAAAGGTCATTTCTGATTGAGCTCACAGTGTTTGCTGTGAATGTGGGTCTCCGCGAAAATGGCCTTTTGGAAGACGCATTGTCGACAAAGGGCGATCGGTTTCAATCCCGGCCTCACACACACACACACACACACACACACACACCACACACACACACCACACACACACACCACACACACACACACACACCACACACACCACACACACCACACACACACACACACACACACACACCCTGTGTGACGTACCTCAGAGTCGTTGGAGCTGAGTGGCTCCTGCATCATCTTGTTGTGAGACTCCCACACGTCCTTACTGACATGGTGACTGGTACCGTTGCTATGAGACATGACGACTGGTACTGATCTACAGACACAGACAAGACAGACAGTTAGTTAGTTAGTTAAGCTATGAGACATGACAGACAGTTAGTTAGTTAAGCTATGAGACATGACAGACAGTTAGTTAGTTAGTTAGTTAGTTAGTTAAGCTGTGCCAAATAAGATTCAACAGTATCTTTTGTCAACCCCTCTAAATATCAGTTGTTGGGAAAATATAGTATTCAGGGCTATATTTAGTCAGGTTATCTGGTATTCAGGACTATATTTAGTCAGGTTATCTGGTATTCAGGACTATATTTAGTCAGGTCATCTGGTATTCAGGGCTATATTTAGTCAGGTCATCTGGTATTCAGGGCTATATTTAGTCAGGTCATCTGGTATTCAGGGCTATATTTAGTCAGGTTATCTGGTATTCAGGACTATATTTAGTCAGGTTATCTGGTATTCAGGACTATATTTAGTCAGGTCATCTGGTATTCAGGACTATATTTAGTCAGGTCATCTGGTATTCAGGGCTATATTTAGTCAGGTCATCTGGTATTCAGGGCTATATTTAGTCAGGTCATCTGGTATTCAGGACTATATTTAGTCAGGTCATCTGGTATTCAGGACTATATTTAGTCAGGTCATCTGGTATTCAGGGCTATATTTAGTCAGGTCATCTGGTATTCAGGACTATATTTAGTCAGGTCATCTGGTATTCAGGGCTATATTTAGTCAGGTCATCTGGTATTCAGGACTATATTTAGTCAGGTCATCTGGTATTCAGGACTATATTTAGTCAGGTCATCTGGTATTCAGGGCTATATTTAGTCAGGTCATCTGGTATTCAGGGCTATATTTAGTCAGGTCATCTGGTATTCAGGGCTATATTTAGTCAGGTCATCTGGTATTCAGGGCTATATTTAGTCAGGTCATCTGGTATTCAGGACTATATTTAGTCAGGTCATCTGGTATTCAGGGCTATATTTAGTCAGGTCATCTGGTATTCAGGACTATATTTAGTCAGGTTATCTGGTATTCAGGACTATATTTAGTCAGGTCATCTGGTATTCAGGGCTATATTTAGTCAGGTCATCTGGTATTCAGGACTATATTTAGTCAGGTTATCACAGGAACAGCCATGTTTAAACCAACAGGACTATATTTAGTCAGGTTATCTGGTATTCAGGACTATATTTAGTCAGGTTATCACAGGAACAGCCATGTTTAAACCAACAGGACTATATTTAGTCAGGTTATCTGGTATTCAGGACTATATTTAGTCAGGTCATCTGGTATTCAGGACTATATTTAGTCAGGTTATCTGGTATTCAGGACTATATTTAGTCAGGTCATCTGGTATTCAGGACTATATTTAGTCAGGTTATCACAGGAACAGCCATGTTTAAACCAACAGGACTATATTTAGTCAGGTTATCTGGTATTCAGGGCTATATTTAGTCAGGTCATCTGGTATTCAGGACTATATTTAGTCAGGTCATCTGGTATTCAGGACTATATTTAGTCAGGTTATCACTGGAACAGCCATGTTTAAACCAACAGGACTATATTTAGTCAGGTTATCTGGTATTCAGGGCTATATTTAGTCAGGTTATCACAGGAACAGCCATGTTTAAACCAACAGGACTATATTTAGTCAGGTTATCTGGTATTCAGGGCTATATTTAGTCAAGTTATCTGGTATTCAGGACTATATTTAGTCAGGTTATCTGGTATTCAGGACTATATTTAGTCAGGTTATCTGGTATTCAGGACTATATTTAGTCAGGTCATCTGGTATTCAGGGCTATATTTAGTCAGGTCATCTGGTATTCAGGACTATATTTAGTCAGGTTATCTGGTATTCAGGACTATATTTAGTCAGGTTATCACAGGAACAGCCATGTTTAAACCAACAGGACTATATTTAGTCAGGTTATCTGGTATTCAGGACTATATTTAGTCAGGTTATCTGGTATTCAGGACTATATTTAGTCAGGTTATCACTGGAACAGCCATGTTTAAACCAACAGGACTATATTTAGTCAGGTTATCTGGTATTCAGGGCTATATTTAGTCAGGTTATCTGGTATTCAGGACTATATTTAGTCAGGTTATCTGGTATTCAGGGCTATATTTAGTCAGGTCATCTGGTATTCAGGGCTATATTTAGTCAGGTCATCTGGTATTCAGGCCTATATTTAGTCAGGTCATCTGGTATTCAGGACTATATTTAGTCAGGTTATCTGGTATTCAGGACTATATTTAGTCAGGTCATCTGGTATTCAGGACTATATTTAGTCAGGTTATCACTGGAACAGCCATGTTTAAACCAACAGGGCTATATTTAGTCAGGTTATCTGGTATTCAGGACTATATTTAGTCAAGTTATCTGGTATTCAGGACTATATTTAGTCAGGTCATCTGGTATTCAGGACTATATTTAGTCAGGTCATCTGGTATTCAGGGCTATATTTAGTCAGGTCATCTGGTATTCAGGGCTATATTTAGTCAGGTCATCTGGTATTCAGGACTATGTTTAGTCAGGTCATCTGGTATTCAGGGCTATATTTAGTCAGGTCATCTGGTATTCAGGGCTATATTTAGTCAGGTCATCTGGTATTCAGGACTATATTTAGTCAGGTCATCTGGTATTCAGGACTATATTTAGTCAGGTCATCTGGTATTCAGGACTATATTTAGTCAGGTCATCTGGTATTCAGGGCTATATTTAGTCAGGTTATCCGGTATTCAGGGCTATATTTAGTCAGGTCATCTGGTATTCAGGGCTATATTTAGTCAGGTCATCTGGTATTCAGGGCTATATTTAGTCAGGTCATCTGGTATTCAGGGCTATATTTAGTCAGGTCATCTGGTATTCAGGGCTATATTTAGTCAGGTCATCTGGTATTCAGGGATATATTTAGTCAGGTCATCTGGTATTCAGGGCTATATTTAGTCAGGTCATCTGGTATTCAGGGCTATATTTAGTCAGGTCATCTGGTATTCAGGACTATATTTAGTCAGGTCATCTGGTATTCAGGACTATATTTAGTCAGGTCATCTGGTATTCAGGGCTATATTTAGTCAGGTTATCTGGTATTCAGGACTATATTTAGTCAGGTCATCTGGTATTCAGGACTATATTTAGTCAGGTTATCACTGGAACAGTGTGTAGGGAATAGGGTGCCATTTGGTATGGTCCTGGTGGAAATAGTGCACTATGTAGGGAATAGGGTGCCATTTGGTATGGTCCTGGTGGAAATAGTGCACTATGTAGGGAATAGGGTGCCACCCCTGTCACTGCCACTCTGTGTCTGATGCAACAGCAGCTGGACTCATGACTTCTGTTATCTTGTTTGTCCAATTTAAAGAGGCCAGCCACCGTCAGCTAACTAACCTCGCTAGATAAAGTCACCCATTCTGTGTTGTAGAGTGTAAAGCAGGGGGTTCTTTAACCTTTTCAGCCTGGGATCCAAATTAGAAATTCTGTTTTCCTGCGACCCCAGCTTAGTAAAATATGCAACTATACATAAATATCGGTACATTGCCGTTTATGCCTAAAACAAATAACAATGACATTAAATATACATATAAATATCTATTCATGTTTATTTTCCCCATTAAAAACACTCTTACATATCTGTCTAGGTTGGAACTGTTGCTGTTAAAATACATGTGTTTTATTCTGACCTGGAATAAACTGATTGAACACACGACACATCTGTAGACCAGAAAACACTCAGTCAGGCAGGAGACCACTTCCTGTTGTAGACCAGTAGACAAACAACCCAGAACTGTACATAAATATCGCTACATTTCATTTCTGGCCTCTGTTTTTAACAACACTGAGGTGATGCTCAGCCTGGAGACGGTTCCTGTACTTGTTTAAGTATGTCAGAGTTGAGAACCCTGACTGACATAGGAATGCCAAACTGGACCAGAACATCTCCTGCTTTCTCAGTCAGGAGACCACTTCCTGTTGTAGATGGAACAACCCAGAACTGTGTGAGTGGGTTCTCAGTCAGTCAGGAGACCACTTCCTGTTGTAGATGAACAACCCAGAACTGTGTGAGTGGGTTCTCAGTCAGGAGACCACTTCCTGTTTGCCTCAAAAAGCATCTTGCTTCAATCAGTTTATTCCAGTTCAGAATAACAATTATTATTGTATTTTAACAGCAACAGTTCCAACCTAGACTAGTTTTCAACAGTCATTTCTACAGTCAGATGTACAGTAGGCCTGATCATATTCCATCTGTTCTGTTACTAAGGGTTGAACTACCAGTAGCTGGCTTTGGTGAATGTTAGATATTATCTGTGTACAAGACCAGGGGATTTGTTAGAAAGAGGAAGTCACATCTACTGAGAGAGTTAGTTAATTAGTCCCTTATTTCTGCTGATCATCAACTGTTAGAAAATGACAACAATGTCTTGCTAGTTGACTGACTGGTCCAAAGTCGAAGCCCAGTTCCCTGAATCATTCTGTCCTGTTCTGAAATAACTCTCTGGGTTTACCATCATGATGTGGATGTTTGATCAGGACGTGTCGTTTTCTTAAATGTGTTCGTTATCAGAGACTTATTACTAAGCACTTCCACACACACAAAACACTGTGGGCGCTCCTCATACGTTTGTATGAAAGAGAGAGAAACTCTGGGTGCTCCTCATACGTTTGTATGAAAGAGAGAAACTCTGGGCGCTCCTCATACGTTTGTATGAAAGAGAGAGAAACTCTGGGCGCTCCTCATACGTTTGTATGAAAGAGAGAAACTCTGGGTGCTCCTCATACGTTTGTATGAAAGGGAGAAACTCATGGCTGTATTTGGGTTTCATGACAATTGAGCTCAGTGAGAACTTGTGGTTAACATGAGTCCATTAGATGAGAACTTGTGGTTAACATGAGTCCATTAGATGAGAACTTGTGTTAACATGAGTCCATTAGATGAGAACTTGTGGTTAACATGAGTCCATTAGATGAGAACTTGTGGTTAACATGAGTCCATTAGATGAGAACTTGTGGTTAACATGAGTCCATTAGATGAGAACTTGTGGTTAACATGAGTTGTGTGTTGAACCACAGCGATGTGTCGTGTGTTGCGGAATGAGCTTCAACAAAACTGCAGAATAAAATTATCTGGTAAAACCGTGAAGTACACCGGTAACTCCCACATGAGCAGCTGCCAAACTGAGCAGAGAGCGATGATGAAAGCAGAGAGCGATGATGAAAGCAGAGAGCGATGATGACAGCAGAGAGCGATGATGACAGCAGAGAGCGATGATGAAAGCAGAGAGCGATGATGAAAGCAGAGAGCGATGATGACAGCAGAGAGCGATGATGAAAGCAGAGAGCGATGATGAAAGCAGAGAGCGATGAACAAATCTATCCCTCTAATTCATGAAATAATTATAACACGTTACGACACACCATTTAACAGGACCGACCCATACTGTAAGAAAGGCTGGGCTGTAAAGGGTTATAGGGTCCGTGTTAGGGTTCAGGGTCCGTGTTAGGGTATAGGGTCCGTGTTAGGGTTCAGGGTCCGTGTTAGGTTATAGGGTCCGTGTTAGGGTTCAGGGTCCGTGTTAGGTTATAGGGTCCGTGTTAGGTTATAGGGTCCGTGTTAGGTTATAGGGTCCGTGTTAGGTTATAGGGTCCGTGTTAGGTTATAGGGTCCGTGTTAGGTTATAGGGTCCGTGTTAGGTTATAGGGTCCGTGTTAGGGTTCAGGGTCCGTGTTAGGTTATAGGGTCCGTGTTAGGTTATAGGGTCCGTGTTAGGTTATAGGGTCCGTGTTAGGTTATAGGGTCCGTGTTAGGGTATAGGGTCCGTGTTAGGTTATAGGGTCCGTGTTAGGTTATAGGGTCCGTGTTAGGTTATAGGGTCCGTGTTAGGTTATAGGGTCCGTGTTAGGTTATAGGGTCCGTGTTAGGGTTATAGGGTCCGTGTTAGGTTATAGGGTCCGTGTTAGGTTATAGGGTCCGTGTTAGGTTATAGGGTCCGTGTTAGGTTATAGGGTCCGTGTTAGGTTATAGGGTCCGTGTTAGGTTATAGGGTCCGTGTTAGGTTATAGGGTCCGTGTTAGGTTATAGGGTCCGTGTTAGGTTATAGGGTCCGTGTTAGGTTATAGGGTCCGTGTTAGGTTATAGGGTCCGTGTTAGGGTTTAGGGTCCGTGTTAGGGTTCAGGGTCCGTGTTAGGTTATAGGGTCCGTGTTAGGGTTTAGGGTCCGTGTTAGGGTTTAGGGTCCGTGTTAGGGTTCAGGGTCCGTGTTAGGGTTCAGGGTCCGTGTTAGGTTATAGGGTCCGTGTTAGGTTATAGGGTCCGTGTTAGGTTATAGGGTCCGTGTTAGGTTATAGGGTCCGTGTTAGGGTTCAGGGTCCGTGTTAGGTTATAGGGTCCGTGTTAGGTTATAGGGTCCGTGTTAGGTTATAGGGTCAGGGTCCGTGTTAGGTTATAGGGCCCGTGTTAGGTTATAGGGCCCGTGTTAGGTTATAGGGTCCGTGTTAGGTTATAGGGTCCGTGTTAGGGTTCAGGGTCCGTGTTAGGTTATAGGGTCCGTGTTAGGTTATAGGGTCCGTGTTAGGTTATAGGGTCCGTGTTAGGTTATAGGGTCCGTGTTAGGTTATAGGGTCCGTGTTAGGTTATAGGGTCCGTGTTAGGGTTCAGGGTCCGTGTTAGGTTATAGGGCCCGTGTTAGGTTATAGGGTCCGTGTTAGGTTATAGGGTCCGTGTTAGGTTATAGGGTCCGTGTTAGGGTTCAGGGTCCGTGTTAGGTTATAGGGCCCGTGTTAGGTTATAGGGTCCGTGTTAGGTTATAGGGTCCGTGTTAGGTTATAGGGTCAGGGTCCGTGTTAGGGTTCAGGGTCCGTGTTAGGTTATAGGGTTCGTGTTAGGGTTCAGGGTCCGTGTTAGGGTTCAGGGTCCGTGTTAGGGTCATTGTGTCTATCTGTAGGGTAAGGTACGGGTCATTGTGTCTATCTGTAGGGTGAGGTACGGGTCATTGTGTCTATCTGTAGGGTGAGGTACGGGTCATTGTGTCTGTCTGTAGGTACGGGTCATTGTGTCTATCTGTAGGGTAAGGTACGGGTCATTGTGTCTATCTGTAGGGTAAGGTTCGGGTCATTGTGTCTATCTGTAGGGTAAGGTTCGGGTCATTGTGTCTATCTGTAGGGTAAGGTTCGGGTCATTGTGTCTATCTGTAGGGTAAGGTACGGGTCATTGTGTCTATCTGTAGGGTAAGGTACGGGTCATTGTGTCTATCTGTAGGGTAAGGTACGGGTCATTGTGTCTATCTGTAGGTACAGGTCATTGTGTCTATCTGTAGGGTAAGGTACGGGTCATTGTGTCTATCTGTAGGTACAGGTCATTGTGTCTATCTGTAGGGTAAGGTACGGGTCATTGTGTCTATCTGTAGGTACAGGTCATTGTGTCTATCTGTAGGGTAAGGTACGGGTCATTGTGTCTATCTGTAGGTACAGGTCATTGTGTCTATCTGTAGGGTAAGGTACGGGTCATTGTATCTATCTGTAGGGTAAGGTACGGGTCATTGTGTCTATCTGTAGGGTAAGGTACGGGTCAGTCAGAGTAGGACCGTCCCGAGGATCCCGCATAGCACTGACCCTAAAGTCAGCCAGCAGGTTCAGCTGTCTTGTGACATGCGGTCTTACTGTTTCACCACATTTACAATATTACGAGCCGATTTGACTAAATAGAACATTTTTGAGTTAATGCATAATACATTTTTAAAAAAAATAGGACTCACATATTCAAGAAAAAGTTACACTTTGTATCATAGCTAACTTAGCTATGAGTTTCTAGCTAGCCAAAGTGTCAAACGTCACCCCAAAAACCGCACGCTAATCGAGCTATTTTATTTGTGAATAGTGTACAAAAAGCGTAAATATAACAACTAAAGAGATATTTAGCTGGGTACCCACCGGGTCGCTCGGCTGTGCAGCTGTCACGGTCGGAAATCTGACGTTTGGAGAAAGACAAACATGCAAATTGAGTTTACTAGGAATACAAAGTCCGCGAAACCTATAAACCAATCAGTGTACAGAGAGAAGTGATGTCCACGCCCCCTTTCTCGCTGTTAGCCAATAAAAACACATAACAGAAACATCTGAACTGTCCAATGAAACTGATAGACAGTGATGAAATAATACCGTACTGTACAAATATATTGATTAAAGTGCCTATAAATAGTTGAATTATGAAATTATTATTATGATACAACATGGTACATTCAGAACAGCATTTAAATTGTTATAGTGATATGATAGATAGTATAGTACCTTAGGTCCCACCCAGGCAAAGACAGACGGTTATAACAGACCAATAGGATCAGTTATAGTACCTTAGGTCCCACCCAGTCAAAGACAGACAGTCATAACAGACCAATTAGGATCAGTTATAGTACCTTAGGTCCCACCCTGTCAAAGACAGACAGTCATAACAGACCAATTAGGATCAGTTATAGTACCTTACAGACCAAGCGTAAATAGGGTGGGACCTAAGGTACTATTACAGACCCACAGCAGTTATTAATTCAGACCCATAACCATTCAGATGGTGGTAGGCTATAGCAGTTATTAATTCAGACCCATAACCATTCAGATGGTGGTAGACTATAGCAGTTATTAATTCAGACCCATAACCATTCAGACCCATAACCATTCAGATGGTGGTAGGCTATAGCAGTTATTAATTCAGACCCATAACCATTCAGACCCATAACCATTCAGACCCATAACCATTCAGATGGTGGTAGACTATAGCAGTTATTAATTCAGACCCATAACCATTCAGACCCATAACCATTCAGACCCATAACCATTCAGATGGTGGTAGACTATAGTAGTTATTAATTCAGACCCATAACCATTCAGACCCATAACCATTCAGACCTAGAACCATTCAGATGGTGGTAGACTATAGCAGTTATTAATTCAGACCCATAACCATTCAGATGGTGGTAGACTATAGCAGTTATTAATTCAGGCCCATAACCATTCAGATGGTGGACTAGAAGAGATGTTGTTAGAGACTAGAAGAGATGTTGTTAGAGACTAGAAGAGATGTTAGAGAGACTATAGACTAGAAGAGATGTTGTTAGAGACTAGAAGTTGTTGTTAGAGACTAGAAGAGATGTTGTTAGACCAGAAGAGATGTTGTTAGAGACTAGAAGAGATGTTATTAGAGACTAGAAGAGATGTTAGAGAGACTATAGACTAGAAGAGATGTTGTTAGAGACTAGAAGAGTTGTTAGAGACCAGAAGAGATGTTGTTAGAGACCAGAAGAGATGTTGTTAGAGACCAGAAGAGATGTTGTTAGAGACCAGAGAGTCTGGTTTATTGTCTCAGAACTCATTCAGACTCTGACTGCAGAGAGGTGCCTGGTTCATGGTCTGATGAGGCAGCCGTGCCATGTGAATTCACATTGACCTCTTGGTCTGATGAGGCAGCCGTGCCATGTGAATTCACATTGTCCTCTTGGTCCAATGGTCTGATGAGGCAGCCGTGCCATGTGAATTCACATTGTCCTCTTAGTCCAATGGTCTGATGAGGCAGCCGTGCCATGTGAATTCACATTGTCCTCTTGGTCCAATGGTCAAGACGCTTGGTTTCTCCAACGTGGGAGACCCTGGTTCAGATCCCACCCGTGACATACACACAGACGGCATTATTTAAAACAAGAGAGTTTTAATTGAAATTATAAAAAAAGGTACAAACAAAACAAGATTCATCAGGTTGAAAGCAATGACATGTTCAACAGCAAAAAAAGGCTCCCATCCCACCCTTCCCTCTCCCACAGCCCTCTTCATTGTAAATGAGGTACAATAGCACTTAATAATGACCACCGTGTGTACTAAACAGCTGGAATGGTAACAATAACCTTGCCCAATCACAAAGACACCCCTATACGGGGAGTAGGGAGTAGGGGACTAGAGAGTAGGGGGCTAGAGAGTAGTGGGCTAGAGAGTAGGGGGCTAGAGAGTAGGGGGCTAGAGAGTAGGGGGCTAGAGAGTAGTGGGCTAGAGAGTAGTGGGCTAGAGAGTAGTGGGCTAGAGAGTAGGGGGCTAGAGAGTAGTGGGCTAGAGAGTAGTGGGCTAGAGAGTAGTGGGCTAGAGAGTAGGGGGCTAGAAACTAGGGGTGTATTTGAGATTAGACGCTCCAGGGTAATGAAGCACACAGGTGGAGTAGATGAGCCCTGATGTCCCGTAGAAAATAACTGACGATCCAGAACAGCCAGGCGATCCAGACCTGACTAGACGAGCCAGAGTAGAACAGCCAGGCCAGGCTAGACGATCCCCACAGCAAAACAGCCAGGCGATCCAGACCTGACTAGACGAGCCAGAGTAGAACAGCCAGGCGATGATCCTGACGATTCAGCCGGAGCAGCCTCGGCAGCCACAGTGGGTGCACTCTATAATCCTCCCCTGTAGAGAGAGAGAGACAGACAGAAAGAGAGAGAGAGACACAGACACAGAGAGAGACAGACAGAGAGAGAGAGACAGAGAAAGACAGACAGAGACAGAGAGAGACAGACAGAGACAGACAGCGACAGAGAGCGACAGAGAGAGAGAGAGAGACAGAGACAGAGAGCGACAGAGAGAGAGAGAGAGACAGACAGACAGAGAGAGACAGAGAGAGAGCGACAGAGAGAGACCGAGAGAGAGAGCGACAGAGGAGACAGAGAAAGACAGACAGAGACAGAGAGAGCGAGACAGAGAGAGCGAGACAGAGAGAGGGGTTAACCCACTAGCAACTGAAATAGGGAGGAACAAACATGAATTTGTCCAATAAGGAACCATCGTTCTCGTTGCAAAATGTTTTGCTACGGTGTTCACTAATGAATACACCTCAGGTGTGTGTGAGATATAAAATGACAGTGTACCGATAAGGTATAGTATAGAGAGACTACGTGTAGTAGTAACATAGTGTAGTAGTAATATAGTATAGTAGTATTATAATGTAGTAGTATTAGAGTGTAGTATTATAGTATTATAGTGTAGTAGTAATATAGTATAGTAGTATTATAATGTAGTATAGTAGTATTATAGTGTAGTAGTAACATAGTATAGTAGTATTATAATGTAGTAGTATTAGAGTGTAGTATTACTATAGTATTATAGTGTAGTAGTAATATAGTATAGTAGTATTATAATGTAGTAGTATAAGAGTGTAGTATTATTGTAGTGTAGTAGTATTATAGTGCAGTAGTATTAGAGTGTAGTAGTATTATAGTGCAGTAGTAGTATAGTGCAGTAGTATTATAGTGCAGTAGTATTAGAGTGCAGTAGTATTATAGTGGAGTAGTATTATAGTGCAGTAGTATTATAGTGCAGTAGTATTATAGTGCAGTAGTATTATGGTGTAGTAGTATTATGGTGCAGTGGTATTATAGCGTAGTGGTATTATAGCGTAGTAGTACTACAGTGTAGTAGTATTGTGTAGCAGTTTGCTCTTGATGTACAGTGTATTGATATGGTATAGTAGTAGTACTATAGTTTTGTGTTGCAATACTCACCACCTCCAGTTTGCTCTTGGGAACTCTACAGATGTACAGTGTATTGCTATGGTATAGTAGTACTATAGTATTGTGTAGTAGTACTAAAGTATTGTGTTGCAGTAGTATTATAGTGTAGTAGTATTGTGTTGCAGTAGTATTATAGTGTAGTAGTATTGTGTTGCAGTACTCACAACCTCCAGTTTGCTTTTGGGAACTCTACAGATGTTGTGTATTGATATGGTATAGTAGTGTAGTAGTACTATAGTATTGTGTAGTAGTACTATAGTATTGTGTGGTAGTACTATAGTACTCACCACCTCCAGTTTGCTCTTGGGAACTCTACAGATGCAGTGTATTGATATGGTATAGTAGTGTAGTAGTACTATAGTATTGTGTAGTAGTACTATAGTACTCACCACCTCAGTAGTATTATAGTGTAGTAGTATTATAGTGTAGTAGTATTATAGTGTAGTAGTATTGTGTAGCAGTTTGCTATTGGGAACTCTACAGATGTACAGTGTATTGATATGGTATAGTAGTGTAGTAGTACTATAGTATTGTGTAGTAGTACTATAGTATTGTGTAGTAGTACTATAGTATTGTGTAGTTGTACTCACCAGTTTGCTCTTGGGGACTCTACAGATGTTGTGTATTGATATGGTATAGTAGTGTAGTAGTACTATAGTATTGTGTAGTAGTGTAGTAGTACTATAGTATTGTGTAGTAGTGTAGTAGTTGTACTCACCACCTCCAGTTTGCTCTTGGGAACTCTATAGATGTAGTGTATTGATATGGTATAGTAGTGTAGTAGTAGTACTATAGTATTGTGTAGTAGTGTAGTAGTACTATAGTACTCACCACCTCAGTAGTATTATAGTGTAGTAGTATTATAGTGTAGTAGTATTGTGTAGCAGTTTGCTCTTGGGAACTCTACAGATGTACAGTGTATTGATATGGTATAGTAGTGTAGTAGTACTATAGTATTGTGTAGTAGTACTATAGTATTGTGTAGTAGTACTATAGTATTGTGTAGTTGTACTCACCACCTCCAGTTTGCTCTTGGGAACTCTACAGATGCAGTTGGTTCCAAAGTTGGTGTCTCGTGTCTGGATGCAGCGAAGGCAGCACAGGTTCTCGTATCCCTGCTTCTTCCACTTAGCGATCAGGTTCTTATCAGCATAACTCTCCTTAATACAGTAGTCATACAGCTCTACACACACACAGACAGACACAGACACAGAGACACACACAGAGACACACACACACAAAGAGCATAATACCTAAAAACCCAACCCAAAAAATAAGCCAGTTTAACATTAACCCTGTCCTGGAGGTCACTGCAGCAGCCTGTCCTGGAGGTCACTACAGCAGCCTGTCCTGGAGGTCACTACAGCAGCCTGTCCTGTCCGGCCTTCCTCTTATATAACATCTACCTCTGCTGACGGCCTTCCTCTTATATAACATCTACCTCTGCTGACGGCCTTCCTCTTATATAACATCTACCTCTGCTGAAGGCCTTCCTCTTATATAACATCTACCTCTGCTGACGGCCTTCCTCTTATATAACATCTACCTCTGCTGAAGGCCTTCCTCTTAGATAACAGTAACATCTACCTCTGCTGACGGCCTTCCTCTTAGATAACAGTAATATCTACCTCTGCTGACGGCCTTCCTCTTATATAACATCTACCTCTGCTGACGGCCTTCCTCTTATATAACATCTACCTCTGCTGATGGCCTTCCTCTTATATAACAGTAACATCTACCTCTGCTGACGGCCTTCCTCTTATATAACAGTAATATCTACCTCTGCTGACGGCCTTCCTCTTATATAACAGTAACATCTACCTCTGCTGACGGCCTTCCTCTTATATAACATCTACCTCTGCTGACGGCCTTCCTCTTATATAACATCTACCTCTGCTGATGGCCTTCCTCTTATATAACAGTAACATCTACCTCTGCTGACGGCCTTCCTCTTATATAACAGTAATATCTACCTCTGCTGACGGCCTTCCTCTTATATAACAGTAACATCTACCTCTGCTGACGGCCTTCCTCTTATATAACATCTACCTCTGCTGACGGCCTTCCTCTTATATAACATCTACCTCTGCTGACGGCCTTCCTCTTATATAACATCTACCTCTGCTGACGGCCTTCCTCTTATATAACATCTACCTCTGCTGACGGCCTTCCTCTTATATAACAGTAACATCTACCTCTGCTGACGGCCTTCCTCTTATATAACATCTACCTCTGCTGACGGCCTTCCTCTAATATAACATCTACCTCTGCTGACGGCCTTCCTCTAATATAACAGTAACATCTACCTCTGCTGACGGCCTTCCTCTTATATAACATCTACCTCTGCTGACGGCCTTCCTCTTATATAACATCTACCTCTGCTGACGGCCTTCCTCTTATATAACATCTACCTCTGCTGACGGCCTTCCTCTAATATAACAGTAACATCTACCTCTGCTGACGGCCTTCCTCTTATATAACATCTACCTCTGCTGACGGCCTTCCTCTAATATAACATCTACCTCTGCTGACGGCCTTCCTCTAATATAACATCTACCTCTGCTGAAGGCCTTCCTCTTATATAACAGTAACATCTACCTCTGCTGACGGCCTTCCTCTTATATAACATCTACCTCTGCTGACGGCCTTCCTCTAATATAACATCTACCTCTGCTGAAGGCCTTCCTCTAATATAACATCTACCTCTGCTGACGGCCTTCCTCTAATATAACATCTACCTCTGCTGAAGGCCTTCCTCTTATATAACAGTAACATCTACCTCTGCTGAAGGCCTTCCTCTTATATAACAGTAATATCTACCTCTGCTGACGGCCTTCCTCTTATATAACATCTACCTCTGCTGACGGCCTTCCTCTTATATAACAGTAATATCTACCTCTGCTGATGGCCTTCCTCTTGTAGAACAAGTCGAAGATATATCTGCTCCTCTGATGATGCAGTCTGAATATCGGCCACAGGGACTCCACCTTCCGCTTTCCCTCGTGAGGCTCCGTCTCGGCTGGAAGGAGACAATCACAGCTCGTCATCAATACAATACAATACAATACAGGAATTATCCAAGATTCACATTATCCAAGATAACCGTTATCCAAGATTCACATTATCCAAGATAACCGTTATCTAAGATTCACATTATCCAAGATTCACATTATCCAAGATAACCGTTATCCAAGATTCACATTATCCAAGATAACCGTTATCCAAGATTCACATTATCCAAGATTCACATTATCCAAGATAACCGTTATCCAAGATTCACATTCATACATCACCTTTATATTGTAGCTAGCTAAGTAGCTACTAGCTGGCTGGTTGGTTGCTAAATTAACTACACTGAACAACAATATAAAACGCAACATGTAAAGTCCCCTGTTTCATGACCTGAATTATTATTTTTTAATCCCAGAAATGTTCCATTAATTTTTTTTTTTAAACTAATCTTTTTCAAATTGTGCACAACTTTGTTTACCTCCCTGTTAGTGAGCATTTCTCCTTTGCCAAGATAATCCATCCACCTGACAGGTGTAGCATATCAAGAAGCTGATTAAAACAGCATGATCATTACACAGGTGCACCTTGCGCTGGGGATAATAAAAGGCCACTCTAAAATGTGCAGTTCTGTCACACAACACAATGAGACACAATGGTGTCTCAAGTTGAGGGAGCGTGCAATTGGCATGCTGACTGCAGGAATGTCCACCAGAGATGTTGCCAGAAAATTCAATGTTCATTTCTCTACCATAAGCCACCTCCGTCATTTTAGAGAATTTGGCAGTGTGTCCAACCAGCTTAACACCCACAAACCACACCAGCCCAGGTCCTCCACATCCGGCTTCTTAACATGTGGGATCATCTGAGACCAGCCACCCGGAGACATGATGAAACTATACGTTTGCACAGCTAAAGAATTTCTCCACAAACTGTCAGAAACTGTCATCTGCGTGCCCGTTGCCCTCACCAGGGTCTTGACCTGACTGCAGTTCTGCTTCGTAACCAACTTCAGTGGGCAAATGCTCATCTTCGATGGCCACTGGCACGCTGGAGAATTATGCTCTTCACGGATGAATCCTGGTTTCAACTGTACCGGGCAGATGGCCGACAGAGTGTATGGCATTTTGGGGGCGAGCAGTTTGCTGATGTCAACGTTGTGAACAGAGTGCCCCATGGTGGTTGTGGGGTTATGGTATGGGCAGGCATAAGCTACGTACAACGAACTCAATTGCATTTTATTGATGGCAATTTGAATGCACAGAGATACCCGTGACGAGATCCTGAGGCCCATTGTTGCGCCGTTGATTCGCCACCATCACCTGATGTTTCAGCATGATAATGCACGAATGTCGCAAGGATCTGTACATAATTCCTGGAAGCTGAAAACAGCCCAGTTATTCCATGACCTGCATACTCACCAGACATGTCACCCATTGAGCATGTTTGGGATGCTCTGGATCGACGTGTACGACAGCATGTTCCAGTTCCCGCCAATATCCAGCAACTTCACACAGCCATTGAAGAGGAGTGGGACAACATTCCACAGGCCACAAACGGTGGTCACACCAGATACTGACTGGCCAACAGATGCATATCTGTATCCCCTGTCATGTGAAATCCACAGATTAGGGCCTAAATAATTTATTTCAGTTTAAGGATTTCATTATATATGAACTCAGTAACATTTTTTAAATGTGTTGCATGTTGCGTTTATATTTTTATTCAGTGTAGTTAACTTAGAAGCTACCTATCTAAAGTCAACATTTTGGGGCATGATTTTCGAGGGTATCTGAACAAGAACACACAATAGGAAAAAGGAAACAGACACGAGTAAATAAGTAAACGGCAGACAGCGGTAGGCATCTGGCTGTCACAGCTCGTCATACCATAAAACAGGAATGATCCAAGTCAGATTCATACAACAGCTTGGTAACATAGCTAGCGAAATTAGTACTAGTTGACTGGTTAAATATCCTAAACAAATGTCAACATTGTGGAGACATGATGTTAGCGGAGCCTCGTTTGGTACGGACTTAACTAGCTTAGGTGGCTAACATTATTACCTAGCTAAAATTACCTTCTCTCATTTTTTGGTCTAATTCGTCCAATGTCGGTTCAATCAACTCCCAGCCATCCGGAGGTGGTTTCCTGCTCCTCTTCACTTTCGGCATTGCGTTGAATCAAACGGATTTAGTTAACCAAAAACAACAAAACCTTATTTTCCCCCCCGTCCTATTTTTGTGTATTGATTTCGTAGGCCTGCTCACCGTCGCTTCTTCTTGACGTCACACCGTAGAAGGGGTCTTTCAGCTCGATCCTCGCACGATATGTACGTCACTCAATTCTATTTCATTCAATTGGGGCTTTTGCCGCGTTCAAAACAACTGGGAACTCGGAAATCTCCGACTTCAGTGCGGTCAAAACAACTGGGAACTCGGAAATCTCCGACTTCAGTTCGTTCAAAACAACTGGGAACTCGGAAATCTCCGACTTCCGTTCGTTCAAAACAACTGGGAACTCGGGAAACTCCAACTTCAGTGCATTCAAAACAACCGGGAACTCGGAAATCTCCGACTTCAGTGCGTTCAAAACAACTAGGAGCTCGGGGGGAAAAAAGTGTTCGGATGCTCTTGATCGACTTGTACGACAGCATGTTCCAGTTCCCGCCAATATCCAGCAACCTCTCACAGCCATGGAAGAGGAGTTGGATAAAATTTCCCGGGCCCCAATCAACAGCCTGATCAACTGTATGCAAAGGAGGTGTCATGCAGCGTGAAGGAAATTGTGGCCACCCCAGATACTGACTGGTTCTGATCCACCCCAGATACTGACTGGTTTTCTGATCCACACCAGATACTGACTGGTTCTGATCCACACCAGATACTGACTGGTTCTGATCCACACCAGATACTGACTGGTTCTGATCCACACCCCTACCTTTCTTTTTAATGTGTGTCTGTGACCGACAGATGCATATCTGTATTCTCAGTCATGTGAAATCCATAGATTAGGGCCTAAGGCATTGATTTCAATTGACTTATTTCCATATATGAACTGTAACTCAGTAAAATCTTTGAAATTGTTGCATGTTGCGTTTATATTTTTGTTCAGTGTAGTTAAATCGTATATTTGACTGATATAATACCATCAACAGGTTAGACAGGTCCATTTATTTATTTGGTTATTTTTCTGACAGAAGGCTGTATCATAAATAACTACTCATTATTTATCTTTACATCAGTCACAGTCAATATACCCACAATGCATCATGAATTTGATGCTCTGGAACCCTGGGTCCCGCCCCTCTTCTTGTCTCCTCTTCCATCCCCTTCTCTTCTCCATCCTAGACATCTGAAAACGGGATGTAAAAGTGGTGTATTCTGTTTTCTCCTGTCCAGTCGTTTCAGTATAGAAGACAGAGAGGACGTAGAGAGGAGGATGTCAGTGTAGAAGACAGAGAGGAGTTAGAGAGGAGGATTTCAGTGTAGAAGACAGACAGAAGTTAGAGAGGAGGATTTCAGTGTAGAAGACAGACAGGAGTTAGAGAGGAGGATTTCAGTGTAGAAGACAGACAGGAGTTAGAGAGGAGGATTTCAGTGTAGAAGACAGAGAAGGCTTAGAGAGGAGGATTTCAGTGTAGAAGACAGAGAAGGCTTAGAGAGGAGGATTTCAGTGTAGAAGACAGAGAAGGCTTAGAGAGGAGGATTTCAGTGTAGAAGACAGACAGGAGATAGAGAGGAGGATTTCAGTGTAGAAGACAGAGAGGAGGATTTCAGTGTAGAAGACAGAGAGGAGGATTTCAGTGTAGAAGACAGAGGAGAGTTAGAGAGGAGGATTTCAGTGTAGAAGACAGAGAGGAGTTAGAGAGGAGGATTTCAGTGTAGAAGACAGACAGGAGATAGAGAGGAGGATTTCAGTGTAGAAGACAGAGAGGAGTTAGAGAGGAGGATTTCAGTGTAGAAGACAGAGAGAAGTTGGGGGGGAGGGGGGGGGGGGGTCCATACCCGAGAGAGTAGGTAGATGCTTTGTCCTTGTGTTTGTATGTAACAATATTGAGCACATGGTGTGACTTGCTGTATCTTACAAAGTTGTGGTTAATCAGGTATAGGGAGGGGTGGTCATCACGAGGTTTAACTGAGATGGAAAAATACTGAACAACGCAATAGCAGGAACTGAGCAACTGTTATAACTAGGGGGTGATACCAGAACAGTAAGGATCTATACATCGACGGAGGGAGGACTCCAAGAAGAGCCAAGAGGCGGGGACCCGCCTGAGCGCCTGCGATAGGCTGGGCAAGTCTAAACCATGTGCCTCTACTGTGATAGGCCAACAGACGGGTTGGGACAATGTCCATCACAGTATAAGAACACTGTTTACATACATCCAGTCAGTTCCCTGTTCTGCCCTGCGTGGTATTACAGTGAGCCCGTATATACGAAAGTCGCATTTGCCATTTATTACTTAGCTAATAAAAAATACATAGTAATCACAATCGGTGAGTCATTGTTATATTTATCCTGATACCAGATTCTACCAGTATGTTGAGTTTTCCTTTTCTCCTGAGTGATGAAGGACTGGCTGGCTTGTGGGTCAAATAGTAAAATGACATTAAAAACCTTATTGTTATTGATATTTTACGTGGCGCCAGCGTGAGATACGGGTTGAGAAACGTTCCTCGATACAGGGATGGGACATGCCACTGCACTCCAAATGTTACCTTCGTCCTCACTGCTCCACCGAGAAGATTGAAATACCGCTTATTCCCCCCCCCCCCCCCCCCAGAAAAAAACGTCCCTTTTCGTCCTCATGCTAACTCGCAGTATTCACAGCAGTCATCATGAAATGACATGTTTGTGTTGAACAACAAAAGAGCTGATTGGCTGACGCATTTCAAAATGGCTGCGGTGGCTACCGCATGAGGATAAAAATGGCAGTTTTCCTAGAAAACAAGTAGTGTGAATTTTTTTTTTTTACCTTTATTTAACCTTTATTTAACTAGGCAAGTCAGTTAAGAACAAATTCTTATTTTCAATGACGGCCTAGGAACAGTGGGTTAACTGCATTTGGAGTATGGTGGCTTATCCCATTGCGTTACCCTTTTCCAGCCCATATCTCACACTAGCTCAATGGGGATCTTAATGTAACCATGGTTGCAGTCTGACCCCAGTGCAGTTCTGTGTAAACAAGCGTAATTATAGGGTCGGCATCTTCTGGCAAGTTCACATCCAGACTCTCTCAGAGATCGATTAGTCGGCCTTTTAACCCCCCTCCAGGTCAAAGGTTAGAGTTCAACCTGCCCGCCTTCTGGAGGCAGGAGAAACAAGATGGCAGATCAACAAGACAAACGGGACTTGTCTTAGTTAATCTAACTTTTCCCACTGTTGATTGCTACATATTAAAACTATATACAATTAGCTAGACAAAGCAATCTAGCTCCCACGCCTTTTTATGGTTGATATATCAGCTACTAAAAGCGAGATTTCACAGATTAGCTGATTGCTAACTGCCGTTAGACAGCTAAGCTAGGCTAGGCTAAACTAGCTTGTTTCTGTCTGGTCGGAGCGGGGTTAGACTGCTAGGCTAGGCTAAACTAGCTTGTTTCTGTCTGGTCGGAGCGGGGTTAGACTGCTAGGCTAGGCTAAGCTAGCTTGTTTCTGTCTGGTCGGAGCGGGGTTAGACTGCTAGGCTAGGCTAAGCTAGCTTGTTTCTGTCTGGTCGGAGCGGGGTTAGACTGCTAAGCTAGCTTGTTTCTGTCTGGTCGGAGCGTAGTGAGACCTGCCATCATGCAGGACCTGTTAGCCACCGTGGACCACATCAAGTTTGATCTAGAGATAGCTGTGGAGCAGCAGCTGGGGGCTCAGCCTCTCCCTTTCCCCGGGATGGACAGTAAGTAGTCGCTACTTACTAACGTTAGCTAGGTACTGTTGTAGTTTTAGCATGGTAGCTAAGCTAACTTGGCTAGCTAGCTGACTTCTTAACTGGTTTTATTGTTAGGTGTTTTTGCAGAGTTTGAGGATTATGTATGGTTTTGTATTGTAACTTCCTGTGTCTGTGCAGAGTCCGGGGCTGCTGTGTGTGAGTTCTTCATGAGAGCAGCCTGTCTCAAAGGTGAGAGTATTATCGGTGATGAGTTCTCTCTATGTGACTACTACAGCCTCCTCTACAAGTGTGTGTGTGTGTATTAACTGATCTGTACATGTATTTAATGAATTGACTAGTGTGTGTGTGGATAGGAACTGACCCAGTGTGTGTGTGTGTGGATAGGAACTGACCCAGTGTGTGTGTGTGGATAGGAACTGACCCAGTGTGTGTGTGTGGATAGGAACTGACCCAGTGTTTGTGTGTGGATAGGAACTGACCCAGTGTTTGTGTGTGGATAGGAACTGACCCAGTGTTTGTGTGTGGATAGGAACTGACCCAGTGTGTGTGTGTGGATAGGAACTGACCCAGTGTTTGTGTGTGGATAGGAACTGACCCAGTGTGTGTGGATAGGAACTGACCCAGTGTGTGTGTGTGGATAGGAACTGACCCAGTGTTTGTGTGTGGATAGGAACTGACCCAGTGTGTGTTGATAGGAACTGACCCAGTGTGTGTGGATAGGGACTGACCCAGTGTGTGTGTGTGGATAGGGGCTGACCCAGTGTGTGTGTGTGGATAGGGACTGACCCAGTGTGTGTGTGTGGATAGGAACTGACCCAGTGTGTGTGGATAGGAACTGACCCAGAGTGTGTGGATAGAAACTGACCCAGTGTGTGTGGATAGGAACTGACCCAGTGTGTGTGGATAGGAACTGACCCAGTGTGTGTGGATAGGAACTGACCCAGTGTGTGTGGATAGGAACTGACCCAGTGTGTGTGGATAGGAACTGACCCAGTGTGTGTGTGTGGATAGGAACTGACCCAGTGTGTGTGTGTGGATAGGAACTGACCCAGTGTGTGTGTGTGTGGATAGGAACTGACCCAGTGTTTGTGTGTGGATAGGAACTGACCCAGTGTTTGTGTGTGGATAGGAACTGACCCAGTGTTTGTGTGTGGATAGGAACTGACCCAGTGTGTGTGTGTGGATAGGAACTGACCCAGTGTTTGTGTGTGGATGGGCACTGACCCCGTGTTTGTGTGTGGATGGGAACTGACACAGTGTGTGTGTGGATAGGAACTGACCCAGTGTGTGTGGATAGGAACTGACCCAGTGTGTGTGGGTGGATAGGAACTGACCCAGTGTGTGTGTGTGGATAGGAACTGACCCAGTGTGTGTGTGTGGATAGGAACTGACCCAGTGTGTGTGTGTGGATAGGAACTGACCCAGTGTGTGTGTGTGGATAGGAACTGACCCAGTGTGTGTGTGTGGATAGGAACTGACCCAGTGTGTGTGTGTGTGGATAGGAACTGACCCAGTGTGTGTGTGTGGATAGGAACTGACCCAGTGTGTGTGTGTGGATAGGGACCGACCCAGTGTGTGTGTGGATAGGGACTGACCCAGTGTGTGTGTGGATAGGGACTGACCCAGTGTGTGTGTGGATAGGGACTGACCCAGTGTGTGTGTGGATAGGGACTGACCCAGTGTGTGTGTGGATAGGAACTGACCCAGTGTGTGTGTGGATAGGAACTGACCCAGTGTGTGTGTGGATAGGAACTGACCCAGTGTGTGTGTGGATAGGAACTGACCCAGTGTGTGTGTGGATAGGAACTGACCCAGTGTGTGTGGATAGGGACTGACCCAGTGTGTGTGTGTGGATAGGGGCTGACCCAGTGTGTGTGTGTGGATAGGGACTGACCCAGTGTGTGTGTGTGGATAGGGACTGACCCAGTGTGTGTGTGTGGATAGGGACTGACCCAGTGTGTGTGGATAGGAACTGACCCAGTGTGTGTGTGGATAGGAACTGACCGTGTGTGTGTGGATAGGAACTGACCCAGTGTGTGTGTGGATAGGAACTGACCCAGTGTGTGTGTTGATAGGAACTGACCCAGTGTGTGTGGATAGGGACTGACCCAGTGTGTGTGTGTGGATAGAAACTGACCCAGTGTGTGTGTGTGGATAGAAACTGACCCAGTGTGTGTGTTGATAGGAACTGACCCAGTGTGTGTGGATAGGGACTGACCCAGTGTGTGTGTGTGTGTGGATAGGGACATTGACCCAGTGTGTGTGTGTGGATAAGGACTGACCCAGTGTGTGTGGATAGGAACTGACCCAGTGTGTGTGTGGATAGGAACTGACCCAGTGTGTGTGGATAGGAACTGACCCAGTGTGTGTGTGTGGATAGGAACTGACCCAGTGTGTGTGTGGATAGGAACTGACCCAGTGTGTGTGTGGATAGGGACTGACCCAGTGTGTGTGTTGCTGCAGGTGGGATGTGTCCGTTCCGTCACATCAGTGGGGAGAAGACGGTGGTGTGTAAACACTGGCTCAGAGGACTCTGTAAGAAGGGAGACCAGTGTGAGTTCCTACACGAGTACGACATGACCAAGATGCCCGAGTGTTACTTCTACTCCAAGTTCGGTATGTCGCTGGGGGTTTATTTCACCTTTTATTGAACCAGGCAAGTCCGTTAAGAACAAATTCTTATTTTACAATGACGGCCTCCTGCGGGGACGGGGCCTGGGATTAAACATACAAATCAATTATAGGACAAAACAACAGAGACGAGAGACAACACTACATAAAGAGACCTAAGACAACAACACACATCACAACAAGAGAGACAACACTACATAAAGAGACCTAAGACAACAACACACATCACAACAAGAGACACCACAACACTACATAAAGAGACCTCAGACAACAACACACATCACAACAAGAGAGACAACACTACATAAAGAGACCTAAGACAACAACACACATCACAACAAGAGAGACAACACTACATAAAGAGACCTCAGACAACAACACACATCACAACAAGAGAGACAACACTACATAAAGAGACCTCAGACAACAACACACATCACAACAAGAGAGACAACACTACATAAAGAGACCTCAGACAACAACACACATCACAACAAGAGAGACAACACTACATAAAGAGACCTCAGACAACAACACGCATCACAACAAGAGACCCCACAACACTACAACAAGAGAGACAACACTACATAAAGAGACCTCAGACAACAACACACATCACAACAAGAGAGACAACACTACATAAAGAGACCTCAGACAACAACACGCATCACAACAAGAGACCCCACAACACTACAACAAGAGAGACAACACTACATAAAGAGACCTAAAGACAACAACACACATCACAACAAGAGAGACAACACTACATAAAGAGACCTAAGACAACAACACACATCACAACAAGAGAGACAACACTACATAAAGAGAGACCTAAAGACAACAACACACATCACAACAAGAGAGACAACACTACATAAAGAGACCTAAGACAACAACACACATCACAACAAGAGACACCACAACACTACATAAAGAGAGACCTAAAGACAACAACACACATCACAACAAGAGAGACAACACTACATAAAGAGACCTAAGACAACAACACACATCACAACAAGAGAGACAACACTACATAAAGAGAGACCTAAAGACAACAACACACATCACAACAAGAGAGACAACACTACATAAAGAGACCTAAGACAACAACACACATCACAACAAGAGACACCACAACATTACATAAAGAGAGACCTAAGACAACAACACACATCACAACAAGAGAAACAACACTACATAAAGAGACCTCAGACAACAACACACATCACAACAAGAGAGACAACACTACATAAAGAGACCTCAGACAACAACACACATCACAACAAGAGAGACAACACTAAATAAAGAGAGACAACACTACATAAAGAGAGACCTAAAGACAACAACACACATCACAACAAGAGAGACAACACTACATAAAGAGAGACCTCAGACAACAACACACATCACAACAAGAGAGACAACACTACATAAAGAGACCTCAGACAACAACACACATCACAACAAGAGAGACAACACTAAATAAAGAGAGACAACACTACATAAAGAGAGACCTAAAGACAACAACACACATCACAACAAGAGAGACAACACTACATAAAGAGACCTCAGACAACAACACACATCACAACAAGAGAGACAACACTACATAAAGAGAGACCTCAGACAACAACACACATCACAACAAGAGAGACAACACTACATAAAGAGACCTCAGACAACAACACACATCACAACAAGAGAGACAACACTACATAAAGAGACCTAAGACAACAACACACATCACAACAAGAGACACCACAACACTACATAAAGAGACCTCAGACAACAACACACATCACAACAAGAGAGACAACACTACATAAAGAGACCTAAGACAACAACACACATCACAACAAGAGAGACAACACTACATAAAGAGACCTCAGACAACAACACACATCACAACAAGAGAGACAACACTACATAAAGAGACCTCAGACAACAACACACATCACAACAAGAGAGACAACACTACATAAAGAGACCTCAGACAACAACACACATCACAACAAGAGAGACAACACTACATAAAGAGACCTCAGACAACAACACGCATCACAACAAGAGACCCCACAACACTACAACAAGAGAGACAACACTACATAAAGAGACCTCAGACAACAACACACATCACAACAAGAGAGACAACACTACATAAAGAGACCTCAGACAACAACACGCATCACAACAAGAGACCCCACAACACTACAACAAGAGAGACAACACTACATAAAGAGACCTAAAGACAACAACACACATCACAACAAGAGAGACAACACTACATAAAGAGACCTAAGACAACAACACACATCACAACAAGAGAGACAACACTACATAAAGAGAGACCTAAAGACAACAACACACATCACAACAAGAGAGACAACACTACATAAAGAGACCTAAGACAACAACACACATCACAACAAGAGACACCACAACACTACATAAAGAGAGACCTAAAGACAACAACACACATCACAACAAGAGAGACAACACTACATAAAGAGACCTAAGACAACAACACACATCACAACAAGAGAGACAACACTACATAAAGAGAGACCTAAAGACAACAACACACATCACAACAAGAGAGACAACACTACATAAAGAGACCTAAGACAACAACACACATCACAACAAGAGACACCACAACATTACATAAAGAGAGACCTAAGACAACAACACACATCACAACAAGAGAAACAACACTACATAAAGAGACCTCAGACAACAACACACATCACAACAAGAGAGACAACACTACATAAAGAGACCTCAGACAACAACACACATCACAACAAGAGAGACAACACTAAATAAAGAGAGACAACACTACATAAAGAGAGACCTAAAGACAACAACACACATCACAACAAGAGAGACAACACTACATAAAGAGAGACCTCAGACAACAACACACATCACAACAAGAGAGACAACACTACATAAAGAGACCTCAGACAACAACACACATCACAACAAGAGAGACAACACTAAATAAAGAGAGACAACACTACATAAAGAGAGACCTAAAGACAACAACACACATCACAACAAGAGAGACAACACTACATAAAGAGACCTCAGACAACAACACACATCACAACAAGAGAGACAACACTACATAAAGAGAGACCTCAGACAACAACACACATCACAACAAGAGAGACAACACTACGTAAAGAGACCTCAGACAACAACACACATCACAACAAGAGAGACAACACTACATAAAGAGAGACCTCAGACAACAACACACATCACAACAAGAGACAACACTACATAGAGACCTCAGACAACAACACACATCACAACAAGAGACAACACTACACTACATAAAGAGACCTCAGACAACAACACACATCACAACAAGAGAGACAACACTACATAAAGAGAGACAACACAACACTACATAAAGAGACCTCAGACAACAACACACATCACAACAAGAGACACCACAACACTACATAAAGAGACCTAAGACAACAACACACATCACAACAAGAGAGACAACACTACATAAAGAGACCTAAGACAACAACACACATCACAACAAGAGAGACAACACTACATAAAGAGACCTCAGACAACAACACACATCACAACAAGAGAGACAACACTACATAAAGAGAGACCTCAGACAACAACACACATCACAACAAGAGAGACAACACTAGATAAAGAGACCTCAGACAACAACACACATCACAACAAGAGAGACAACACTACATAAAGAGAGACAACACTACATAAAGAGAGACAACACTACATAAAGAGAGACAACACTACATAAAGAGACCTAAGACAACAACACACATCACAACAAGAGAGACAACACTACATAAAGAGAGACAACACTACATAAAGAGAGACCTCAGACAACACCACACATCACAACAAGAGAGACAACACTACATAAAGAGACCTCAGACAACAACACACATCACAACAAGAGAGACAACACTACATAAAGAGACCTAAGACAACAACACACATCACAACAAGAGAGACAACACTACATAAAGAGACCTCAGACAACAACACACATCACAACAAGAGAGACAACACTACATAAAGAGAGACAACACAACACTACATAAAGAGACCTAAGACAACAACACACATCACAACAAGAGACAACACTACATAAAGAGACCTCAGACAACAACACACATCACAACAAGAGAGACAACACTACATAAAGAGAGACCTCAGACAACAACACACATCACAACAAGAGAGACAACACTACATAAAGAGACCTCAGACAACAACACACATCACAACAAGAGAGACAACACTACATAGAGACCTCAGACAACAACACACATCACAACAAGAGACACCACAACACTACATAAAGAGACCTCAGACAACAACACACATCACAACAAGAGACACCACAACACTACATAAAGAGACCTCAGACAACAACACACATCACAACAAGAGACACCACAACACTACATAAAGAGACCTAAGACAACAACACACATCACAACAAGAGAGACAACACTACATAAAGAAAGACAACACTACATAAAGAGACCTCAGACAACAACACACATCACAACAAGAGAGACAACACTACATAAAGAGAGACCTCAGACAACAACACACATCACAACAAGAGAGACAACACTACATAAAGAGACCTAAGACAACAACACACATCACAACAAGAGACACCACAACACTACATAAAGAGAGACAACACTACATAAAGAGACCTCAGACAACAACACACATCACAACAAGAGAGACAACACTATATAAAGAGACCTCTGACAACAACACACATCACAACAAGAGAGACAACACTACATAAAGAGAGACCTCAGACAACAACACACATCACAACAAGAGAGACAACACTACATAAAGAGAGACAACACTACATAAAGAGAGACAACACTACATAAAGAGACAACACTACATAAAGAGACCTAAGACAACAACACACATCACAACAAGAGAGACAACACTACATAAAGAGACCTCAGACAACAACACACATCACAACAAGAGAGACAACACTACATAAAGAGAGACCTCAGACAACAACACACATCACAACAAGAGAGACAACACTACATAAAGAGAGACCTCAGACAACAACACACATCACAACAAGAGAGACAACACTACATAAAGAGACCTCAGACAACAACACACATCACAACAAGAGAGACAACACTACATAAAGAGAGACAACACAACACTACATAAAGAGACCTCAGACAACAACACACATCACAACAAGAGAGACAACACTACATAAAGAGAGACCTCAGACAACAACACACATCACAACAAGAGAGACAACACTACATAAAGAGACCTCAGACAACAACACACATCACAACAAGAGAGACAACACTACATAAAGAGACCTAAGACAACAACACACATCACAACAAGAGAGACAACACTACATGAAGAGAGACCTCAGACAACAACACACATCACAACAAGAGAGACAACACTACATAAAGAGAGACCTCAGACAACAACACACATCACAACAAGAGAGACCACAACACTACATAAAGAGACCTAAGACAACAACACACATCACAACAAGAGAGACAACACTACATAAAGAGACCTCAGACAACAACACACATCACAACAAGAGAGACAACACTACATAAAGAGACCTCAGACAACAACACACATCACAACAAGAGAGACAACACTACATAAAGAGACCTCAGACAACAACACACATCACAACAAGAGAGACAACACTACATAAAGAGAGACCTCAGACAACAACACACATCACAACAAGAGAGACAACACTACATAAAGAGAGACCTCAGACAACAACACACATCACAACAAGAGAGACAACACTACATAGAGACCTCAGACAACAACACACATCACAACAAGAGACACCACAACACTACATAAAGAGACCTCAGACAACAACACACATCACAACAAGAGACACCACAACACTACATAAAGAGACCTCAGACAACAACACACATCACAACAAGAGACACCACAACACTACATAAAGAGACCTAAGACAACAACACACATCACAACAAGAGAGACAACACTACATAAAGAGAGACAACACTACATAAAGAGACCTCAGACAACAACACACATCACAACAAGAGAGACAACACTACATAAAGAGAGACCTCAGACAACAGCACACATCACAACAAGAGAGACAACACTACATAAAGAGACCTAAGACAACAACACACATCACAACAAGAGACACCACAACACTACATAAAGAGAGACAACACTACATAAAGAGACCTCAGACAACAACACACATCACAACAAGAGAGACAACACTATATAAAGAGACCTCTGACAACAACACACATCACAACAAGAGAGACAACACTACATAAAGAGACCTCAGACAACAACACACATCACAACAAGAGAGACAACACTACATAAAGAGAGACCTCAGACAACAACACACATCACAACAAGAGAGACAACACTACATAAAGAGAGACAACACTACATAAAGAGAGACAACACTACATAAAGAGACCTAAGACAACAACACACATCACAACAAGAGAGACAACACTACATAAAGAGACCTCAGACAACAACACACATCACAACAAGAGAGACAACACTACATAAAGAGAGACCTCAGACAACAACACACATCACAACAAGAGAGATAACACTACATAAAGAGACCTCAGACAACAACACACATCACAACAAGAGAGACAACACTACATAAAGAGACCTCAGACAACAACACACATCACAACAAGAGAGACAACACTAAATAAAGAGAGACAACACTACATAAAGAGAGACCTAAAGACAACAACACACATCACAACAAGAGAGACAACACTACATAAAGAGAGACCTCAGACAACAACACACATCACAACAAGAGAGACAACACTACATAAAGAGACCTCAGACAACAACACACATCACAACAAGAGAGACAACACTAAATAAAGAGAGACAACACTACATAAAGAGAGACCTAAAGACAACAACACACATCACAACAAGAGAGACAACACTACATAAAGAGACCTCAGACAACAACACACATCACAACAAGAGAGACAACACTACATAAAGAGAGACCTCAGACAACAACACACATCACAACAAGAGAGACAACACTACGTAAAGAGACCTCAGACAACAACACACATCACAACAAGAGAGACAACACTACATAAAGAGAGACCTCAGACAACAACACACATCACAACAAGAGACAACACTACATAGAGACCTCAGACAACAACACACATCACAACAAGAGACAACACTACACTACATAAAGAGACCTCAGACAACAACACACATCACAACAAGAGAGACAACACTACATAAAGAGAGACAACACAACACTACATAAAGAGACCTCAGACAACAACACACATCACAACAAGAGACACCACAACACTACATAAAGAGACCTAAGACAACAACACACATCACAACAAGAGAGACAACACTACATAAAGAGACCTAAGACAACAACACACATCACAACAAGAGAGACAACACTACATAAAGAGACCTCAGACAACAACACACATCACAACAAGAGAGACAACACTACATAAAGAGAGACCTCAGACAACAACACACATCACAACAAGAGAGACAACACTAGATAAAGAGACCTCAGACAACAACACACATCACAACAAGAGAGACAACACTACATAAAGAGAGACAACACTACATAAAGAGAGACAACACTACATAAAGAGAGACAACACTACATAAAGAGACCTAAGACAACAACACACATCACAACAAGAGAGACAACACTACATAAAGAGAGACAACACTACATAAAGAGAGACCTCAGACAACACCACACATCACAACAAGAGAGACAACACTACATAAAGAGACCTCAGACAACAACACACATCACAACAAGAGAGACAACACTACATAAAGAGACCTAAGACAACAACACACATCACAACAAGAGAGACAACACTACATAAAGAGACCTCAGACAACAACACACATCACAACAAGAGAGACAACACTACATAAAGAGAGACAACACAACACTACATAAAGAGACCTAAGACAACAACACACATCACAACAAGAGACAACACTACATAAAGAGACCTCAGACAACAACACACATCACAACAAGAGAGACAACACTACATAAAGAGAGACCTCAGACAACAACACACATCACAACAAGAGAGACAACACTACATAAAGAGACCTCAGACAACAACACACATCACAACAAGAGAGACAACACTACATAGAGACCTCAGACAACAACACACATCACAACAAGAGACACCACAACACTACATAAAGAGACCTCAGACAACAACACACATCACAACAAGAGACACCACAACACTACATAAAGAGACCTCAGACAACAACACACATCACAACAAGAGACACCACAACACTACATAAAGAGACCTAAGACAACAACACACATCACAACAAGAGAGACAACACTACATAAAGAAAGACAACACTACATAAAGAGACCTCAGACAACAACACACATCACAACAAGAGAGACAACACTACATAAAGAGAGACCTCAGACAACAACACACATCACAACAAGAGAGACAACACTACATAAAGAGACCTAAGACAACAACACACATCACAACAAGAGACACCACAACACTACATAAAGAGAGACAACACTACATAAAGAGACCTCAGACAACAACACACATCACAACAAGAGAGACAACACTATATAAAGAGACCTCTGACAACAACACACATCACAACAAGAGAGACAACACTACATAAAGAGAGACCTCAGACAACAACACACATCACAACAAGAGAGACAACACTACATAAAGAGAGACAACACTACATAAAGAGAGACAACACTACATAAAGAGACAACACTACATAAAGAGACCTAAGACAACAACACACATCACAACAAGAGAGACAACACTACATAAAGAGACCTCAGACAACAACACACATCACAACAAGAGAGACAACACTACATAAAGAGAGACCTCAGACAACAACACACATCACAACAAGAGAGACAACACTACATAAAGAGAGACCTCAGACAACAACACACATCACAACAAGAGAGACAACACTACATAAAGAGACCTCAGACAACAACACACATCACAACAAGAGAGACAACACTACATAAAGAGAGACAACACAACACTACATAAAGAGACCTCAGACAACAACACACATCACAACAAGAGAGACAACACTACATAAAGAGAGACCTCAGACAACAACACACATCACAACAAGAGAGACAACACTACATAAAGAGACCTCAGACAACAACACACATCACAACAAGAGAGACAACACTACATAAAGAGACCTAAGACAACAACACACATCACAACAAGAGAGACAACACTACATGAAGAGAGACCTCAGACAACAACACACATCACAACAAGAGAGACAACACTACATAAAGAGAGACCTCAGACAACAACACACATCACAACAAGAGAGACCACAACACTACATAAAGAGACCTAAGACAACAACACACATCACAACAAGAGAGACAACACTACATAAAGAGACCTCAGACAACAACACACATCACAACAAGAGAGACAACACTACATAAAGAGACCTCAGACAACAACACACATCACAACAAGAGAGACAACACTACATAAAGAGACCTCAGACAACAACACACATCACAACAAGAGAGACAACACTACATAAAGAGAGACCTCAGACAACAACACACATCACAACAAGAGAGACAACACTACATAAAGAGAGACCTCAGACAACAACACACATCACAACAAGAGAGACAACACTACATAGAGACCTCAGACAACAACACACATCACAACAAGAGACACCACAACACTACATAAAGAGACCTCAGACAACAACACACATCACAACAAGAGACACCACAACACTACATAAAGAGACCTCAGACAACAACACACATCACAACAAGAGACACCACAACACTACATAAAGAGACCTAAGACAACAACACACATCACAACAAGAGAGACAACACTACATAAAGAGAGACAACACTACATAAAGAGACCTCAGACAACAACACACATCACAACAAGAGAGACAACACTACATAAAGAGAGACCTCAGACAACAGCACACATCACAACAAGAGAGACAACACTACATAAAGAGACCTAAGACAACAACACACATCACAACAAGAGACACCACAACACTACATAAAGAGAGACAACACTACATAAAGAGACCTCAGACAACAACACACATCACAACAAGAGAGACAACACTATATAAAGAGACCTCTGACAACAACACACATCACAACAAGAGAGACAACACTACATAAAGAGACCTCAGACAACAACACACATCACAACAAGAGAGACAACACTACATAAAGAGAGACCTCAGACAACAACACACATCACAACAAGAGAGACAACACTACATAAAGAGAGACAACACTACATAAAGAGAGACAACACTACATAAAGAGACCTAAGACAACAACACACATCACAACAAGAGAGACAACACTACATAAAGAGACCTCAGACAACAACACACATCACAACAAGAGAGACAACACTACATAAAGAGAGACCTCAGACAACAACACACATCACAACAAGAGAGATAACACTACATAAAGAGACCTCAGACAACAACACACATCACAACAAGAGAGACAACACTACATAAAGAGACCTCAGACAACAACACACATCACAACAAGAGAGACAACACTAAATAAAGAGAGACAACACTACATAAAGAGAGACCTAAAGACAACAACACACATCACAACAAGAGAGACAACACTACATAAAGAGAGACCTCAGACAACAACACACATCACAACAAGAGAGACAACACTACATAAAGAGACCTCAGACAACAACACACATCACAACAAGAGAGACAACACTAAATAAAGAGAGACAACACTACATAAAGAGAGACCTAAAGACAACAACACACATCACAACAAGAGAGACAACACTACATAAAGAGACCTCAGACAACAACACACATCACAACAAGAGAGACAACACTACATAAAGAGAGACCTCAGACAACAACACACATCACAACAAGAGAGACAACACTACGTAAAGAGACCTCAGACAACAACACACATCACAACAAGAGAGACAACACTACATAAAGAGAGACCTCAGACAACAACACACATCACAACAAGAGACAACACTACATAGAGACCTCAGACAACAACACACATCACAACAAGAGACAACACTACACTACATAAAGAGACCTCAGACAACAACACACATCACAACAAGAGAGACAACACTACATAAAGAGAGACAACACAACACTACATAAAGAGACCTCAGACAACAACACACATCACAACAAGAGACACCACAACACTACATAAAGAGACCTAAGACAACAACACACATCACAACAAGAGAGACAACACTACATAAAGAGACCTAAGACAACAACACACATCACAACAAGAGAGACAACACTACATAAAGAGACCTCAGACAACAACACACATCACAACAAGAGAGACAACACTACATAAAGAGAGACCTCAGACAACAACACACATCACAACAAGAGAGACAACACTAGATAAAGAGACCTCAGACAACAACACACATCACAACAAGAGAGACAACACTACATAAAGAGAGACAACACTACATAAAGAGAGACAACACTACATAAAGAGAGACAACACTACATAAAGAGACCTAAGACAACAACACACATCACAACAAGAGAGACAACACTACATAAAGAGAGACAACACTACATAAAGAGAGACCTCAGACAACACCACACATCACAACAAGAGAGACAACACTACATAAAGAGACCTCAGACAACAACACACATCACAACAAGAGAGACAACACTACATAAAGAGACCTAAGACAACAACACACATCACAACAAGAGAGACAACACTACATAAAGAGACCTCAGACAACAACACACATCACAACAAGAGAGACAACACTACATAAAGAGAGACAACACAACACTACATAAAGAGACCTAAGACAACAACACACATCACAACAAGAGACAACACTACATAAAGAGACCTCAGACAACAACACACATCACAACAAGAGAGACAACACTACATAAAGAGAGACCTCAGACAACAACACACATCACAACAAGAGAGACAACACTACATAAAGAGACCTCAGACAACAACACACATCACAACAAGAGAGACAACACTACATAGAGACCTCAGACAACAACACACATCACAACAAGAGACACCACAACACTACATAAAGAGACCTCAGACAACAACACACATCACAACAAGAGACACCACAACACTACATAAAGAGACCTCAGACAACAACACACATCACAACAAGAGACACCACAACACTACATAAAGAGACCTAAGACAACAACACACATCACAACAAGAGAGACAACACTACATAAAGAAAGACAACACTACATAAAGAGACCTCAGACAACAACACACATCACAACAAGAGAGACAACACTACATAAAGAGAGACCTCAGACAACAACACACATCACAACAAGAGAGACAACACTACATAAAGAGACCTAAGACAACAACACACATCACAACAAGAGACACCACAACACTACATAAAGAGAGACAACACTACATAAAGAGACCTCAGACAACAACACACATCACAACAAGAGAGACAACACTATATAAAGAGACCTCTGACAACAACACACATCACAACAAGAGAGACAACACTACATAAAGAGAGACCTCAGACAACAACACACATCACAACAAGAGAGACAACACTACATAAAGAGAGACAACACTACATAAAGAGAGACAACACTACATAAAGAGACAACACTACATAAAGAGACCTAAGACAACAACACACATCACAACAAGAGAGACAACACTACATAAAGAGACCTCAGACAACAACACACATCACAACAAGAGAGACAACACTACATAAAGAGAGACCTCAGACAACAACACACATCACAACAAGAGAGACAACACTACATAAAGAGAGACCTCAGACAACAACACACATCACAACAAGAGAGACAACACTACATAAAGAGACCTCAGACAACAACACACATCACAACAAGAGAGACAACACTACATAAAGAGAGACAACACAACACTACATAAAGAGACCTCAGACAACAACACACATCACAACAAGAGAGACAACACTACATAAAGAGAGACCTCAGACAACAACACACATCACAACAAGAGAGACAACACTACATAAAGAGACCTCAGACAACAACACACATCACAACAAGAGAGACAACACTACATAAAGAGACCTAAGACAACAACACACATCACAACAAGAGAGACAACACTACATGAAGAGAGACCTCAGACAACAACACACATCACAACAAGAGAGACAACACTACATAAAGAGAGACCTCAGACAACAACACACATCACAACAAGAGAGACCACAACACTACATAAAGAGACCTAAGACAACAACACACATCACAACAAGAGAGACAACACTACATAAAGAGACCTCAGACAACAACACACATCACAACAAGAGAGACAACACTACATAAAGAGACCTCAGACAACAACACACATCACAACAAGAGAGACAACACTACATAAAGAGACCTCAGACAACAACACACATCACAACAAGAGAGACAACACTACATAAAGAGAGACCTCAGACAACAACACACATCACAACAAGAGAGACAACACTACATAAAGAGAGACCTCAGACAACAACACACATCACAACAAGAGAGACAACACTACATAGAGACCTCAGACAACAACACACATCACAACAAGAGACACCACAACACTACATAAAGAGACCTCAGACAACAACACACATCACAACAAGAGACACCACAACACTACATAAAGAGACCTCAGACAACAACACACATCACAACAAGAGACACCACAACACTACATAAAGAGACCTAAGACAACAACACACATCACAACAAGAGAGACAACACTACATAAAGAGAGACAACACTACATAAAGAGACCTCAGACAACAACACACATCACAACAAGAGAGACAACACTACATAAAGAGAGACCTCAGACAACAGCACACATCACAACAAGAGAGACAACACTACATAAAGAGACCTAAGACAACAACACACATCACAACAAGAGACACCACAACACTACATAAAGAGAGACAACACTACATAAAGAGACCTCAGACAACAACACACATCACAACAAGAGAGACAACACTATATAAAGAGACCTCTGACAACAACACACATCACAACAAGAGAGACAACACTACATAAAGAGACCTCAGACAACAACACACATCACAACAAGAGAGACAACACTACATAAAGAGAGACCTCAGACAACAACACACATCACAACAAGAGAGACAACACTACATAAAGAGAGACAACACTACATAAAGAGAGACAACACTACATAAAGAGACCTAAGACAACAACACACATCACAACAAGAGAGACAACACTACATAAAGAGACCTCAGACAACAACACACATCACAACAAGAGAGACAACACTACATAAAGAGAGACCTCAGACAACAACACACATCACAACAAGAGAGACAACACTACATAAAGAGAGACCTCAGACAACAACACACATCACAACAAGAGAGACAACACTACATAAAGAGACCTCAGACAACAACACACATCACAACAAGAGAGACAACACTACATAAAGAGAGACAACACAACACTACATAAAGAGACCTCAGACAACAACACACATCACAACAAGAGAGACAACACTACATAAAGAGAGACCTCAGACAACAACACACATCACAACAAGAGAGACAACACTACATAAAGAGACCTCAGACAACAACACACATCACAACAAGAGAGACAACACTACATAAAGAGACCTAAGACAACAACACACATCACAACAAGAGAGACAACACTACATGAAGAGAGACCTCAGACAACAACACACATCACAACAAGAGAGACAACACTACATAAAGAGAGACCTCAGACAACAACACACATCACAACAAGAGAGACCACAACACTACATAAAGAGACCTAAGACAACAACACACATCACAACAAGAGAGACAACACTACATAAAGAGACCTCAGACAACAACACACATCACAACAAGAGAGACAACACTACATAAAGAGACCTCAGACAACAACACACATCACAACAAGAGAGACAACACTACATAAAGAGACCTCAGACAACAACACACATCACAACAAGAGAGACAACACTACATAAAGAGAGACCTCAGACAACAACACACATCACAACAAGAGAGACAACACTACATAAAGAGAGACCTCAGACAACAACACACATCACAACAAGAGAGACAACACTACATAGAGACCTCAGACAACAACACACATCACAACAAGAGACACCACAACACTACATAAAGAGACCTCAGACAACAACACACATCACAACAAGAGACACCACAACACTACATAAAGAGACCTCAGACAACAACACACATCACAACAAGAGACACCACAACACTACATAAAGAGACCTAAGACAACAACACACATCACAACAAGAGAGACAACACTACATAAAGAGAGACAACACTACATAAAGAGACCTCAGACAACAACACACATCACAACAAGAGAGACAACACTACATAAAGAGAGACCTCAGACAACAGCACACATCACAACAAGAGAGACAACACTACATAAAGAGACCTAAGACAACAACACACATCACAACAAGAGACACCACAACACTACATAAAGAGAGACAACACTACATAAAGAGACCTCAGACAACAACACACATCACAACAAGAGAGACAACACTATATAAAGAGACCTCTGACAACAACACACATCACAACAAGAGAGACAACACTACATAAAGAGACCTCAGACAACAACACACATCACAACAAGAGAGACAACACTACATAAAGAGAGACCTCAGACAACAACACACATCACAACAAGAGAGACAACACTACATAAAGAGAGACAACACTACATAAAGAGAGACAACACTACATAAAGAGACCTAAGACAACAACACACATCACAACAAGAGAGACAACACTACATAAAGAGACCTCAGACAACAACACACATCACAACAAGAGAGACAACACTACATAAAGAGAGACCTCAGACAACAACACACATCACAACAAGAGAGATAACACTACATAAAGAGACCTCAGACAACAACACACATCACAACAAGAGAGACAACACTACATAAAGAGAGACAACACTACATAAAGAGACCTAAGACAACACCACACATCACAACAAGAGAGACAACACTACATAAAGAGAGACAACACTACATAAAGAGACCTAAAGACAACAACACACATCACAACAAGAGAGACAACACTACATAAAGAGACCTCAGACAACAACACACATCACAACAAGAGAGACAACACTACATAAAGAGACCTAAGACAACAACACACATCACAACAAGAGACACCACAACACTACATAAAGAGAGACCTCAGACAACAACACACATCACAACAAGAGAGACAACACTACATAAAGAGACCTAAAGACAACAACACACATCACAACAAGAGACACCACAACACTACATAAAGAGACCTCAGACAACAACACACATCACAACAAGAGAGACAACACTACATAAAGAGACCTCAGACAACAACACACATCACAACAAGAGAGACAACACTACATAAAGAGAGACAACACAACACTACATAAAGAGACCTCAGACAACAACACACATCACAACAAGAGACACCACAACACTACATAAAGAGACCTAAGACAACAACACACATCACAACAAGATAGACAACACTACATAAAGAGAGACAACACTACATAAAGAGAGACAACACTACATAAAGAGACCTCAGACAACAACACACATCACAACAAGAGAGACAACACTACATAAAGAGACCTCAGACAACAACACACATCACAACAAGAGAGACAACACTACATAAAGAGAGACCTCAGACAACAACACACATCACAACAAGAGAGACAACACTACATAAAGAGAGACCTCAGACAACAACACACATCACAACAAGAGAGACAACACAGTGCCCCCATCTGTATCGGCTAACTGTCTACTGCAGTGCCCCCCCCCATCTGTATCTGCTAACTGTCTACTGCAGTGCCCCCCCCATCTGTATCTGCTAACTGTCTACTGCAGTGCCCCCACCCCATCTGTATCTGCTAACTGTCTACTGCAGTACCTCCATCTGTATCTGCTAACTGTCTACTGCAGTGCCCCCCCATCTGTATCTGCTAACTGTCTACTGCAGTGCCCCCACCCCATCTGTATCTGCTAACTGTCTACTGCAGTACCTCCATCTGTATCTGCTAACTGTCTACTGCAGTGTCCGACAGTGCCCCCACCCCATCTGTATCTGCTACCTGTCTACTGCAGTACCTCCATCTGTATCTGCTAACTGTCTACTGCAGTGCCCCTCCCATCTGTATCTGCTAACTGTCTACTGCAGTGCCCCCCTCCATCTGTGTCTGCTAACTGTCTACTGCAGTGCCTCCATCTGTATCTGCTAACTGTCTACTGCAGTGCCCCTCCCATCTGTATCGGCTAACTGTCTACTGCAGTTACCCCCCATCTGTATCGGCTAACTGTCTACTGCAGTTCCCCACCCATCTGTATCTGCTAACTGTCTACTGCAGTGCCCCCATCTGTATCTGCTAACTGTCTACTGCAGTGCCCCCCTCCATCTGTATCTGCTAACTGTCTACTGCAGTGCCCCCACCCCATCTGTATCTGCTAACTGTCTACTGCAGTGCCCCCACCCCATCTGTATCTGCTACCTGTCTACTGCAGTACCTCCATCTGTATCTGCTAACTGTCTACTGCAGTGCCCCCACCCCATCTGTATCTGCTAACTGTCTACTGCAGTACCTCCATCTGTATCTGCTACCTGTCTACTGCAGTGCCCCCCCATCTGTATCTGCTAACTGTCTACTGCAGTGCCCCCCCCATCTGTATCTGCTAACTGTCTACTGCAGTGTCCCCCCCATCTGTATCTGCTACCTGTCTACTGCAGTACCTCCATCTGTATCGGCTAACTGTCTACTGCAGTGCCCCCCCATCTGTATCTGCTAACTGTCTACTGCAGTGCCCCCCCATCTGTATCTGCTAACTGTCTACTGCAGTGCCTCCCCCCCATCTGTATCTGCTAACTGTCTACTGCAGTGCCTCCCCCCCATCTGTATCTGCTAACTGTCTACTGCAGTGTCCCCCCCATCTGTATCTGCTAACTGTCTACTGGTGCCCCCCTCCATCTGCTAACTGTCTACTGGTGCCCCTCCATCTGTATCTGCTAACTGTCTACTGGTGCCTCCCCCCATCTGTATCGGCTAACTGTCTACTGGTGCCCCTCCATCTGTATCTGCTAACTGTCTACTGGTGCCCCTCCATCTGTATCTGCTAACTGTCTACTGGTGCCCCCCTCCATCTGTATCGGCTAACTGTCTACTGGTGCCCCCTCCATCTGTATCTGCTAACTGTCTACTGGTGCCCCCTCCATCTGTATCTGCTAACTGTCTACTGGTGCCCCTCCATCTGTATCTGCTAACTGTGCGTGTCTCTGTGTGTCTAGGAGAGTGCAGTAACAAGGAGTGTCCGTTCCTCCACATCGACCCAGAGTCTAAGATCAAAGACTGTCCCTGGTATGACAGAGGCTTCTGCAAACATGGTACGTCCTCTCTCTCTCACTCACTCACTCACTCACTCACACTGCTCCAGCCCTAAGAGACTAAACCAACCAATGGTTCACAGCAGCAGGTGTCTCTTCTTCCTCAGAACATCAACTGTCATTTCCTGTTCACTTCCTGATGATTCTACAAGTTGAATCACCTCTCTCTCTCCTCCCTCTCTCCCTCCCTCCCCTCTCTCCTCCCTCTCCCTCCCCTCTCCTCCCTCTCTCCCTCCCTCCCCTCTCTCTCCTCCCTCCCTCCTCTCTCTCTCTCTCTCCCTCCCTCCTCTCTCTCTCTCTCCTCCCTCCCTCCCTCCTCTCTCTCTCCTCCCTCCCTCCTCTCTCTCTCCTCCCTCCTCTCTCTCTCCTCCCTCCCTCCCTCCTCTCTCTCTCCTCCCTCCCTTCCTCCTCTCTCCTCCCTCCCTTCCTCCTCTCTCTCCTCCCTCCCTTCCTCCTCCCTCCCTCCTCTCTCTCTCCTCCCTCCCTTCCTCCTCTCTCCTCCCTCCCTTCCTCCTCTCTCTCCTCCCTCCCTTCCTCCTCCCTCCCTCCTCTCTCTCTCCTCCCTCCCTCGTCTCTCTCTCCTCCCTCCCTCCTGTCCCTCACTCTCTTCCCTCCCTCCTGTCCCTCACTCTCTTCCCTCCCTCCTGTCCCTCACTCTCTTCCCTCCCCTCTCTCTCTCTTCCCTCCCTCCCTCCCTCCTGTTCCCTCTCTCTCCCCCCTCCCCTCTCTCTCTCTCCCCTCCCCTCTCTCCCCCCCCCCCTCCCTCTCTCTCCCCCCCCCTCCCTCTCTCTCCCCCCCCCTCCCTCTCTCTCCCCCCCTCCCCTCTCTCTCTCTCCCCTCTCTCTCTCCTCCCCTCTCTCTCTCTCCTCTCTCTCCTCTCTCTCCTCTCTCTCCTCTCCCTCCTCAGGTCCAGACTGTAGACATCGCCACACCAGAAGAGTGATCTGTATGAACTACTTGGTTGGTTTCTGTCCAGAGGGCCGGTCCTGTAAATTCATGCAGTGAGTTTAGTTTATTCTCTTATTCAACCTGTTTAATATTCACATTTTATAATCTCTACTGTAGAGGTATTCAACTGTTACCCTGCCTGGTCTGGGATACTGTAGAGGTATTCAACTGTTACCCTGCCTGGTCTAGGATACTGCAGAGGTATTCAACTGTTACCCTGCCTGGTCTGGGATACTGTAGAGGTATTCAACTGTTACCCTGCCTGGTCTGGGATACTGTAGAGGTATTCAACTGTTACCCTGCCTGGTCTGGGATACTGTAGAGGTATTCAACTGTTACCCTGCCTGGTCTGGGATACTGTAGAGGTATTCAACTGTTACCCTGCCTGGTCTGGGATACTGTAGAGGTATTCAACTGTTACCCTGCCTGGTCTGGGATACTGTAGAGGTATTCAACTGTTACCCTGCCTGGTCTGGGATACTGTGGAGGTATTCAACTGTTACCCTGCCTGGTCTGGGATACTGCAGAGGTATTCTGCTGTTACCCTGCCTGGTCTGGGATACTGTAGAGGTATTCAACTGTTACCCTGCCTGGTCTGGGATACTGTAGAGGTATTCAACTGTTACCCTGCCTGGTCTGGGATACTGTAGAGGTATTCTGCTGTTACCCTGCCTGGTCTGGGATACTGTAGAGGTATTCAACTGTTACCCTGCCTGGTCTGGGATACTGGGATACTGTAGAGGTATTCAACTGTTACCCTGCCTGGTCTGGGATACTGTAGAGGTATTCAACTGTTACCCTGCCTGGTCTGGGATACTGTAGAGGTATTCAACTGTTACCCTGCCTGGTCTGGGATACTGTAGAGGTATTCAACTGTTACCCTGCCTGGTCTGGGATACTGTAGAGGTATTCTGCTGTTACCCTGCCTGGTCTGGGATACTGTAGAGGTATTCTGCTGTTACCCTGCCTGGTCTGGGATACTGTAGAGGTATTCAACTGTTACCCTGCCTGGTCTGGTATACTGTAGAGGTATTCAACTGTTACCCTGCCTGGTCTGGGATACTGTAGAGGTATTCAACTGTTACCCTGCCTGGTCTGGGATACTGCAGAGGTATTCAACTGTTACCCTGCCTGGTCTGGGATACTGTAGAGGTATTCAACTGTTACCCTGCCTGGTCTGGGATACTGCAGAGGTATTCAACTGTTACCCTGCCTGGTCTGGGATACTGTAGAGGTATTCAACTGTTACCCTGCCTGGTCTGGTATACTGTAGAGGTATTCAACTGTTACCCTGCCTGGTCTGGGATACTGTAGAGGTATTCAACTGTTACCCTGCCTGGTCTGGGATACTGTAGAGGTATTCAACTGTTACCCTGCCTGGTCTGGGATACTGGCATACTGTAGAGGTATTCAACTGTTACCCTGCCTGGTCTGGGATACTGTAGAGGTATTCAACTGTTACCCTGCCTGGTCTGGGATACTGGCATACTGTAGAGGTATTCAACTGTTACCCTGCCTGGTCTGGGATACTGCAGAGGTATTCAACTGTTACCCTGCCTGGTCTGGGATACTGCAGAGGTATTCAACTGTTACCCTGCCTGGTCTGGGATACTGTAGAGGTATTCAACTGTTACCCTGCCTGGTCTGGGATACTGTAGAGGTATTCAACTGTTACCCTGCCTGGTCTGGGATACTGTAGAGGTATTCAACTGTTACCCTGCCTGGTCTGGGATACTGCAGAGGTATTCAACTGTTACCCTGCCTGGTCTGGGATACTGTAGAGGTATTCAACTGTTACCCTGTCTGGTCTGGGATACTGCAGAGGTATTCAACTGTTACCCTGCCTGGTCTGGGATACTGCAGAGGTATTCAACTGTTACCCTGCCTGGTCTGGGCTACTGTAGAGGTATTCAACTGTTACCCTGCCTGGTCTGGGCTACTGTAGAGGTATTCAACTGTTACCCTGCCTGGTCTGGGATACTGTAGAGGTATTCAGCTGTTACCCTGCCTGGTCTGGGATACTGCAGAGGTATTCAACTGTTACCCTGCCTGGTCTGGGATACTGTAGAGGTATTCAACTGTTACCCTGCCTGGTCTGGGATACTGTAGAGGTATTCAACTGTTACCCTGCCTGGTCTGGGATACTGTAGAGGTATTCAACTGTTACCCTGCCTGGTCTGGGATACTGCAGAGGTATTCAACTGTTACCCTGCCTGGTCTGGGATACTGTAGAGGTATTCAACTGTTACCCTGCCTGGTCTGGGATACTGCAGAGGTATTCAACTGTTACCCTGCCTGGTCTGGGATACTGCAGAGGTATTCAACTGTTACCCTGCCTGGTCTGGGCTACTGTAGAGGTATTCAACTGTTACCCTGCCTGGTCTGGGCTACTGTAGAGGTATTCAACTGTTACCCTGCCTGGTCTGGTATACTGTAGAGGTATTCAACTGTTACCCTGCCTGGTCTGGGATACTGCAGAGGTATTCAACTGTTACCCTGCCTGGTCTGGGATACTGTAGAGGTATTCAACTGTTACCCTGCCTGGTCTGGGATACTG